>NC_045627.1:14392164-14733909 GCF_009829155.1 Mustela erminea | reverse complement strand
CATCATTAAGCAAGTCAAATGCATTTTTTGTTTCCTAGTATTCATCAAAGTTACATTTATATCATACCATAGTCTATTAAAGTGCTCAGTAGCATTATATCTAAAGAAAAAAATAGTACACACATTGATTTTAAATTATTTCATTCCCAAAATATGCTACCCACTGTCCTTGAGTTCTCAGGGAATCATACTCTTTTTGCTGGTTGTGGGTCCTCAGTGTTGTTGGCTGCGGACTGGTCGGGGTGGTGGTTGTCGAAGGCTGGGTGGCCGTGGCCGACTCTAACGGCAGCAAGGCACACTTTGCTGTATCAGCTGATGCTTCCTTTCACAAACAGTAGCATGTGGTGCTGCTTGATAGCATTTTACCCACAGAACTTCTTTCAAAACTGGAGTCTGTCCTTTCAAACTCACTGCTGCTTAATCAGCCACACTCTGTGATAGTCTAGGTCTTTTCTTGACATTTCAGCCATCTCCACAGCATCTTCAGAAGTAGATTCCCTTTCATCCATAAGAAGCAACTTCTCGTCGTTCAGGGTTTATCATGAGATTATAGCAGTTCAGTCACATCCTCAGGCTCCACTTCGAATTCTGGTTCTTGTGCTGTTCCCACCACAGCTGCAGTTACTTCCTTCCCTGCGGTCTTGAACCCCTCAGAGTCCTCCCTGAGGCTTGGAATCCATTTCTTCCAAACCCCTGTTACTGTGGATACATTGACCTCTTCGTGTGAACCACATGGGAATCTGGAATAGGGAATCCTTTTCAGAAGGCTTTCAATTACTTTTCCCAGGTCTGTCAGGGAAATCACTTATGGCAGTTATAGCCTTTTAAAATGTGTTTCTTTTTTTTTTTTCTTTTTTGAGAGACAGAGAGGGAGTGCAAGCAGGGGAAGGCACAGCGGGAGGGGGAGAAAGAGAATCTTCAGCAAGCTCATTCCCAGCTGAGAGCTGATGGGGAGCTTGATCTCATGACCCATGAGATCACGACCTGAGTCAGAATCAAGACTTGGGTGCTTAACCGACTGAGCCACCCAGACACCCCCAAAATGTATTTCTTAAATAGTTAGATGTGAAAATCAACATTATTCCTTGATCCTTGGGCTGCAGAATGGATGTTGTGTTAGCGGACATGAAAACAAGATTAATCTCATTGTCCGTCTTCATCAGAGTTCTTGGGTGACTGGACGAATGAGCAGGAATCTTTTGATCTGGGTGATACATGTCAATTATTGACTTAAAATATTCCGTATACTGTGATGTCAACAGATGTGCTGTTATGCAGACTTCATTGTCCCATTGATAGGATACAGGCAGAGTAGATTGAGCAGACTTATTAAGGACCCCAAGATTTTTGGAATCATAGATGAATATTGGTTTCAATTTAAATTCATCAGCTGCATTAGCCCCTGCTGAGAGTCAGCCCGTCTTTAAAAGCTTTGAAGCCAGGCATTGACTTCTCTCCAGCTATGAAAGTCCTAGATGGCATCACCTTCTAGTAGAAGGCTGCTTTGTCTACTTGAAAATCTGTTGGTCAGTGTAGTGCCTTCCTGAATGATCTCAGCTCCATCTCCTGGAGAGCTTGCTGCCGCTTCTCCATCAGCACCTGCTGCCTCACCTGGCACTTTGATACTTCGGAGATGGCTCTTTTTCTTAAGTGTCATGAACCAGCCTCTCTAAGCATCTAACTTTTCTTTTGCAGCTCACTCACCTTCCTCAAACTTCACAGAATTGAAGAAAGGTAGGACCTTGCTCTGGAGTAGTCTTTGGCTTAAGGGAATGTGGCTGGTTTGATCTTCTATCCAGATCACACAGACTTTCTCTGGATCAGCAAAAGGGCTGTTTTGCTCTGCTTAACATCTGTGTGTCCACTGAGGTAGTACTTCTAATTTCCTTCCAGAACTTTTCTTTTGCATTCATGACTTGGCTGAGTGTCAGAGGAGGCCTAACTTTTGGCCTGTTTTGGCCTCTGATGTGCCCTTTTCACTCAGCTGAATCATTTCTAGCTTTTGATTTAATTTAGGAGACATGTTGACATTTTGTTTAACACCTAGAGGACATTGTAGGGTACAAACTGGCCTAATTCCAACATCGTTGTGTCTCAAGGAATAGAGAGGCTCTTGGAGAGAGAGAGAGAGAGATGGGGGAATGGCTGTTTGGTAGAACAGTCATCGCACACATTTATGATTAAGGTGTTCGTCTTGGCTGGGCACAGTTCTGGTGCCCCCAAATAATTAAAATGCTAACATCAAGGATGACTGATTACATTTCCATAACAAAAATAATAACAGTGAAAAAGCTTGAAATGTTGTGAGACTTACCAAAGGGTGACAGAGAGACATGAAGTGAACAGATGCTTTGGGAAAAATGGTGCTAACAGAGTTGCTGGACCCAGGATCACCACAAAACTTTAATCTGTAACGAATGCATTATTTGTGAAGTGCAGTAAAACAAAGCACAATAAAAGTATGCATGTATTTGGAAATCTTTCAAATTTGGCAGAAAACATAAATACACAGATTGAAGACGAAAAGTAAACCAGCAGAGCATAAATTAATACAAGTCCATGCAGAGACACATTTTAATCAGCCTAAAAACTAATAACAGGAAAAAAGACCTTGAAAGAAGTGCAAGAAAAACTATTAACTTTTAGGGAGGGCTGATACAAATGGCAGGAAATTTCTCATCTGAAACCTTGGAGGCCAGAAGTATATGGCATAAAATTGTCTAAACCATTAAATAATTGTCTACTGTGAATCTGTATTAAAAATAGCTTTTGGAAATAAAAGTAAAATATTTTCTCAGATAAATGAATACAGTTTGTTGTTTGGTGACCTATCTTCAAACAGTGGCTAAAGGAGGTTTTTTCAAGAAAATGATAACAGAAGGAGTCTTGGAAATTCAGAAGAAAAAGAAGGGAAGGGGTAAAAATATTGGTAAGTATAAAACTATTTTTATAGGTTTCTTAAATTATTTCATACTGGAAGCAAAAGTATAATATCACCTGACTTGGTACTCAGTATATATAGAGAGAAAATACTAAGGACAATTATATTTTGAAGTAGGACCTGTAAAGAACATGGGTAGTAATTTTCCATATTTCATGGAGTGATAAAACATCAGTACTAGTGGACTGTGAGCAAACAGTAAGAAAATGATTACACTCCCCTCCAAAAAAAATACACTGAATGTTAATTTTGCCCCGGTCATCCCTGAACAGAATCTGTACTGAGGTGTGTCCTTTAGCGTCATTCACAGTCCACAGTCGCATTAGCCATTGTCCTCTCCAGTGGCACTTTTTTAACTGTCCCTCTTTAACTGTTCAACTCTGTCCTTGCCCTCTCCGTTTCCCGAGGTGACCTCCAAAATGAACTATCTGTGCCTAATTCTGTCTCTGCTTTAGTGCAAACCCAGTGTAGTTCTAGTGGTGTCCAAAGTGGTCCCTTCAATGAGAACTTGACTTGGAATTTAAAGCTCCATTGCTTAGTAGTCACATTTCGCTGAAGGGCACCTCGCTGATAGTCTGAGGCTAGCCCTCGTCGTCCTGCATGGAGGAGGGTGAGGACGGGTACATTTGTCCTGTGTAGTTGTGGTGGCACGTGGAACAGGATGGGGCAATGACAGGTTTATGAGTGGCGGAGTTCCTGACTTTCTGCCGTAGAGGCCTCGAAGATACAGGTTCAAGTTAGCTGTCAACTCCGGGCACACAGTAAAGGATAGTAGACCTCCATAAAAGCATTCAGAAGACTCTTCTGTCCTGAGAAGTGAGGTTGTGCCCTGTTAAGCCCTGCCCAAGGTTTAACTTCCGGATAGCAGGAGACTGCAGCGGGGCAGGTGTTACAGACTTCTTGTGTGAAATTCAGGCATCTCCTAAAGAACGAGTGGAAAATTGGGATCTTGAATGGGGAAATTTGCAGCTGTTTACCCAAGACTCTTGAGCCCAGAGGTTCTGTTTAACTCTCCAGGCTGCCAGAAGCAGCCGTTTCTGTTTAATGGAGAGCGTACCCTGCCACTTGCTGGAAACCGTGCAGATGCCTGCAAGGAGGCCAGAGCCTTTCAAGACCATACTTGGCCTTCTCGAAAACTCCCATCCCTCTCCTCGTTTCCTTCCTTCATATTTAATGTAGCTGTTGATGGATTTAGTTCTATACTTCCATTATTTATGTTTGGTCCCTCTTTTTCTGTTTACTGATCTCTTGCCCTTTTTCTGTTGAATTTGAATATTTTTTGAATCCCACTTTAATTGATATGTTGGCATTTTAGCAATATCTCTTTGCCTTATATGTGTAGCTGTTGCTAGGGCAACTACTTCAGTATACATCTTCAACTTTTCACCTTCTAGTTGGAGGTAACCAGGTACCATTTCACATAAAATGTCAAAAACCTTGTAGCCATAAAAGTCCATTTCCCTCCTGCCTGGCATGTTCCTTTCGTTATAGTTGTTACATCTGCATTATAAATCCAGATGAGGTCGTTCTTCGTTTCCAGTTGTTGTGGACTGAATGTATCCCGCCAGAATTCATTTGTTGAAACCCAGCCTCCCAGTAGGTTGGTGGTAGGAGTTGGGGCCCTTGGGAATGAATTAGTATTAGATGTGTTCTTGGGGTGGGGCCCCCTACTTGCTCTACTTTTGATGGTCAGTGTTGTCACTCGCCACCTGTGTTGTCAGAATTCCGTCATCTTTGGCCTGTGAGCAGTTCATAGCAGCGTCTCCTACCATTAGCCTTGGCCTACAGAGGACAGTCGCTGCTAAGCTCGTTTGTTGTACCTGTGCTCCCCTAACTGGTATGTTCCCTCCCACTTTAGTGGCCTCTGGGCCCTACCGATTTGGCGTGGTCACTTTTCAGAGGACCAGCCCTGTGACCCAGCAATCCCGTTCCTCTTTGTTAACTCCTGGGGCTTTGGTTTTAAAATTGTAGGATGACATCTGATAGTAGGCTGTTCTTTCAGTGGATTTGTTTTCAGATGTTCATATGCAAGCTAAAATAGAAATAAAATAGTGCATTATAAATAGTGAGGGTATCTTTTCAGCGATTTGTTTAGGATATACTTCAGTTGTATTTGTATGTACTACAAATATTTTTTGTCTTTCTGCCTTAAATGCTTTTACTGTATATAGTGACATGGCTCATCTGATTATATCCTTAGTGTTTTCCCATGTGTAATGTCCTTTGAGGACTTCCTTGACAACCCGCACCCCCATCAGTTCTCCAGCTTTCTTTCTTAGGTTTTCATAACAAGTATCTTACTACCTACCCTGCCTTCCACAGCTAGAAGTAAACCTCGGTGAACACATGGAGTTTTCTTTTGTTCACTGCTATAAACCCCATGCCAAGAATAGTGCCTGGTACATAATAAGTGTTTAAGCATTGTTGAAGGTATCACCACATTTGAGTTCTTATTGCTCCTGGAGAATACTGCATTGCTTAAAGAGAACTGAAGTTTAAAAAAAGAAAGAAAGAAAGAAAGGAAGAAAGAAAGAAAAAACTTACTTAGAGAAACTTATTTAGAGTAAGTTTTCTTACTTACTTACTGAGAATAAGTTTCTTAGAGATACTTTGTAACCTTTTATTTATTAACGGGGGGTAGGTATTATTCTTTTATTATTCTCCATTCTTTTCTGTTTTATAAAGTATTTTATTTTTAAAATGACCAGGCTTCCAGTACCTTGAAAAGGTTATCTGTAGCACAAAACCTTGTACCTCTCCTGGCCCTAGTGCTTCTCTGGGAATTGGACTCGTGACATTGAGGGCACATGTCCTGGAGGTTTCCAGAAATGGCAGTTCTTTAGTTTTATGGTATGAACATTTTGCCACTAGAAGAGGTAGGTGTATGGTCTAAGATACTGGAATCACCCACCACCTCTGCTCTCAGTCTCTTCAGGGGAAGATTTGGTCAATCTTAAAGCTCCCTTAAGGGGGATTCGGGGATGAAATGGATTGGCAGGCACCATGGGGAAAGTTGAGGCCAGTCTTGTCACAGACATGTGAGATGGGATGGTCACAGTCTTGCAAGGACTCCCCCCAGGGTGTGACAAGAGTTTGAGGGGAAAGACAATTTCAAGCCAAGGGAATGATGAGATGAGATAGTGTGAGATTTTGCTCATGCTGTTGGAGCCTCTGAACGGTTATCTGTAATTAGGGAGTCCATATTCCATCAAAACGCTAATTAAGAGATATCCTTTACACAAATTTACTCATACAATAGAGCAATGCTAAAATGCAGGATTTATTTATGAGGATAAATGGGAAATCATGGCTACAATGAGAACAGTGAATCTTATCTATTCTGTTTTTGTAGGTAAACTTAGTATTTTGGCAGCTAACAGAAGCCAGTCTGGGAAGTCTCCCTTTAAGTAGCCTACCCACGACATCCAAGAATATATTAATTTTTATGGATTCTCTGAAAAAAAAAGTGAGAGTTAAATGGTTAAGTATTACTCAGAGGCTGTCTCTGTATAATGTCAGTGTTCTCCTCTTAGCTTCTCCACATTAGTTAGATCTGTATTATTTTCCTCATTAGAATTTCTCAGTTTCCCTCATTTGGTCAAAACGTTTTTGACCATTGAAGCCTTTAGTCTCTTCAGTGCAGAATCACCATTTATTGTTGGCTGATCATACCGGTGGCGCGGCAACAGTTAAGCATCTGGGGATCAGACATGGATAAAGATTCTTTCTGTGCAGTGGTCAACGTAAGTGTTATTTCCTGGTATTACTCCAATGAATGGATGTATTTTAGCCTGTGGGGCCTTTACAACGTAAGCTGTTTTGTCCATTTGTTCCAAAGGTAGAAATAAATAGATCAAATATTCTGGTGATTTGTATCGGTGGTTTTATTCTTGTAGCATTTATTATTAAGTGTATAAATACAGGAGATGATCGTTTTCAATATGATTTTAAGACTGACATTGATTGGTACCTCTTTTAACATAAACTCGTTAGAGAACATGTAGAGGTATTTCTGGTGACTTCACTTTTGGAAATGCAGTTCTTACCTTTCAGGCATACATTTTACATGACATTAGATATTTGATAATCCCAGTTTATGAGGGGAAAATTCAAGTTGTTCCTCAGATCATTTAGTAACAATTTCATGAGAGTTTATAAGGATTTTAGAAGTATAGATCACATTATCATTATCATGAGGAATAGTCTCTTACCTGAAAGCATCATGTATCGTCATGTTTTTCCTGTATTTTATGTTGGGCAACTTTAAAAAGCTTGCTGGCCAGGGACAGTCTGCCTCTCTTAGAGATGGCCCAGGGCTGGTCCTGGGGTACATCTTTCAAATGCAAACCAACTAGTCCCAGCCCCAACCTCCTCCTCTTAACTCTCTCAGGGCAGCCCAGTACTTGGCTCTGACCTGTATCAACCAGACAACCCAAAATACCCCTTTGGCCCAGAGCTATAATGCACCACGAGGGAGGGCCCCAAGCCATGTCTGAACTTCAGAGATAAAGCAAGATCTGGTCACCTGTTGAATCTCTTAAATAGAACCCTTACGGTAAAAAACTGTCTGGACAATTTCCGTCATTGGAGTTTAGTCTTTTTAATTTCCAGCATACAGCTGTAGTTGAGCTGGGATTGCTTCTCTGTCATGGGGGTAGATTGTTGTATGTGGGTAAATCCTTTTTAGACATCAGATTAAACAGTGGTCATTGTAGTGTTATTAATGTGGCAAAACTTCTCAGGGCTTCACATGCTGCATAGTTTTTTGAGATAGAAGAGATTAGTCAGTATCTACAACAAGCTCGATTTATGGCTCTCTTTCTGTTTCAGCTATCTATTACTGCGTAACAGAAACACCCAAAACTTCCTGGCTTAAAATGATTGTTTCTTGTAGGCAGAGTGAGTGGATTCTCTGCTTCCCTTTGGCATTAGCTAAAAAGTCTTGTTTGGCCAGCTAAATTCAGCCAGTGATGGAATACGCCAGAAGGTCTAAGGAAACTTTGCTCACGTGTCTGGAATTAAATGGGGCTTTCTCCTCGTGGCTTGAGTTTCCTCCCAGCTTTGTAATTTCAGACTAGTTGAACTTCCTGCGTGATGATTAGCTTCAAGAAGGAAAGTGGAAACTGCCATACTTCCTAAAGGTCGGGGACTTCTGCCATATGCTACTGAGTCAAAGCAAGTCACGAGGCCAGCGAAGATAGAAGAGGATGAGGGAAAAAAAAAGGAGAAAGAAAGCAATATAGCTTTTTAGAATGGAATAAGAGAAGGAATTGATATTGTCTGATATTTTCTTTCTTAGACCACCATAGTAACCGAAGATGGGCTATACTTCTAAATCAGCACAGGAACGTAAGAAGTGATAGAAGACTTGGGAGATGGATTCAGGGATTGGTGGGCTTTCAAAAACAGGAATGTTGAAGGACTGACTGGCTGGCTTTCAGTTGTAAAAGTTTGGTCACTGGAGTGAGGATGTAGCTGACTTTCTGACTGTACAGAACACAGTCATAGTGAATGCTATTGCCGATTGCCCTTCAGAATTGTGGAGCTTTTGGGCTGGCTGGCCCTCGTAAGCACGTGTGCTGATGAAAAACCCATCAGTTGATCTGGTGATCCGTTGTCCCTGATCCACTGACTCTTGTGGTTACTAATTCATGGATTAAAACTGTGGCCAAGAGGCAGGCAGTCTCTCTCCACCCTTCTAGACTTTGAAGGCCAGGAATATTTTATTCTCATCAGAGTATCTTTAAAGTCTTTTCATTAGTACAGATTTTATTTTTTTTAATTATTTTTATTAACATAATGTATTATTTGCCCCAGGGGTACAGGTCAATACAGACTTTATTCTTAATGACAGGTTTGACAGAGTTATTAGATTTTCCTCAAAAAGCAGTGATTTTTTAATTAACATATAATGTATTATTTGTTTCAGGAAAAAAAGCAATACTTCTTCATTTTTGATTGAAAACCCAGGGGAAATTAGGAAACATATTTGCTCTCACAGCAGGTTGAAATAAAGAACTTCTCCAAAGGCATAGCTATAAGCAAGATGGCATGCTCATGTCAGTATTGGGTAGAGTATTGGTAACAGTATTTACTCTACTCTCTTTGAGTATTCAGAAGTTACATAGACGACAAAGCAATTACTGAGTATCACAAGCAGGTGTTCATTAGTGGTCAACAGCAGACAAATCAAGCCATGTTGACAAAGTTGAACTTCAAGAAAGTCCTCATTTGGAAGGGGCAGAAAAGTGGCAGGATTCAGATCCGAGTGGCATTTAGCAATCACGTAGTTTAGGCAATAAAATAATGCTGCTCATACTCTAGTAATACTCGTAATGTAGGTTACTAGTAATGGAGCTGGTGGAGTTGGGTACTATAAGGTTTTTGTTACTAGATTATGCTAGTTAAGTATGACAAAGATGCTCATGGGATAGTGAGGAAATTATAAAATGATATAGGGAACACTGGCCATTGACTTGGAAGAAAATAAGGGAGTGTTTTTTAAGTAAGGACCAATTAACAATTTGATTTAATTTAGACAATGTTTATTTTATACACGTACCGCTACATTCCATCAGAAAATGTTTCAATTTTATAAGAGTTCAACAAATAAAACACACTTATTTGAAAAAATTCAAATGCTTTGGCGTTTAAAATATAAATACAACGTACAAAATAAATACACTGCACAAAACCACCCATCCAAAAATTGCTGTCTGCATCATTTCTGAAACGTAACATACAGAAAAGTACATCATATACATTGATTGTGGTGTTTTCAGCTCTAAGTAACAGAAAAACTTAATGTTGTAAAGTGCCAGACAGTAGCTGGGTAGGCTCTGTGAGCCATATGGTCTCTGTCAGAACTACTCAGCTCTTCTCTTGTAGTGCTGAAGGCAGCCTCAGGCAAAAGAGACAAATGAGGGGGCACCTGGGTGGCTCAGTGGGTTAAGTCACTGCCTTCGGCTCCGGTCGTGATCTCAGGGTCCTGTGATTGAGTCCCGCATCAGGCTCTCTGCTCAGCAGGGAGCCTGCTTCCTCCCCTTTCTCTCTGCCTGCCTCTCTCTCTCTCTGCCTGCCTCTGTGCCTACTTGTGATCTCTCTCTGTCAAATAAATAAACACAATCTTTGAAAAAAAAAGAGAGACAAATGACATTTATTAGTGTTCTAATAGTGTTCTAAACTTTATTTATGGACACTGAAATTTGAATATAATTTCACATGTCACAAAATATTCTTTATTTGCTTCCACCACTTAGAAATGCAAAACCACTCTTGGCTTGTAGGCTACAGAAACAGGCTTTGGGTCCCATCTGAATATCTGAATCACTTGTGGGAAAAGGCACAACCAAGCCAAACCAAGGCACTACAGCAATAAAGTGAGTGGTGAATGCTGGTAGCAAACTTTTTTTTCTCCAACTTTATTGAAGAAATACAAATTATAATGATAATAGTATCTAACATGTGCTTTTCTTGTGTCTCAGACACTATTCTAAGTGCTCTAAATATATTAACTCATTTATACCTCAAAGCAATCCTATCATTATCACTTCTCTTTTATAGAAAAGGAAACAGGCACAGAGAGCTTAAGTGGCATGCCCCATGCTGGAATTTGAGCTGTGGCCAAAAGAGTTTGGAGTTCCCACTCTTAACCACTACAATGTTGCTTCTACTCTGAAGAAAAAGGCAGTGAAGAACATTCTTAAAACATACAAAATTCTAATGCAGATAGCTCTGCACCCCGCTAAAATATCAACAGTAAGATAGATACTACTACTTTACATAGCATTGTTTTTAGCTGTTTTTAAAAATAATTTGTCTTTTCTTATGAATAAATGTGCCCCTAATGTAAAATTCACTGACCTTTCTTAACAATTGGTTCAGTAACGTCTATATTCATTAAAAAATACAAAAAAATAGGAGAAAAAGAAACGTTACAATTGTAAAAGAATATTACACTTAAAATACACATGAGAGTAACAGCAGGAGTCACTGCCCAGACATAATGTGAAGTATGTTCACATTCGTGAAAACTACTGAACCAAAGCTACATATTTCCTTATGTACAAATATGGATGGATCCACGTGCACATATACATCCACAGCCTGTCTTGCAGTGCGCTGACTCACATTAGTTCTACATACTAAAGGATTCTTCACATGTGTGCAAGGATGTCACCTGGTTTTTTCAATGTGTTTGTCCTTTTTAAAAAGCTTAAAATGGGGACGTCTGGGTGGCTCAGTGGCTCAGTGTTTTTCCTACACTCCTGACACTCTGCCTTCGGCTCAGGTCATGGTCCCAGGGTCCTGGGATCGAGCCATACATGGGGCTCTCTGCTCAGTGGGGAACCTGCTTCCTCCTCTCTGTCTGCCTCTCCGCCTACTTGTGATCTCTGTCTGGTAAATAAATAAAATCTTTAAAAAAAAAAAAAGCTTAAAATGTCTGGACATTGGTAGGTTTCTTTAAAAAAAAAAAACAAAGAAAACTCAAAAAGCAAAGAAAACCCCTCAGAATCTAATTGCTGCAACATGACTTCTGGCGTATCTGTTAACCCCACTCAGTACAGATTCTCCTTGAATTTTTGTCAAGAAACTTGCACATATTTGGAATGCTTGCAACGGTTCTAGCCTGGTATTATGGATCTGCAGTTCACGGAAGCAGCACTTCTCGATACAGGCGGTCTATGCAGTTACACCTCTGAGTGCTCCAAGTGCACCTGGTGTCAGCGGTTTCGGAATGCTCAGGAAGGGGACTGATAGGAGCGTCTCAGGTGAGCTTTGGCATCTACCGATGGCTGCCCTGTCAGAAAACTTCCTGATACTCATTTGCTTTTATAGGATTTCTCTCATGTGATTTCTGTGTTGTGCAATCTAGTAGGACTTCTGAACGAATGGTCTCCCTCAGATTTTATAATTTGTCGGTTGTCTGGTACTTAGTTAAGTCTGACATGCTGTCAAAATCTCTCCCTTATACATTTAAAGAATTTCTGTGTCTTTTGTTTTCTGTCAAGGCATACTGTGACCAAAATTTTCTGAGATAGATGATATTCCTAAGTTTTTTGTCTTGTGTGAATTATCCAATTATTCTAAAGGATGAATTCCCAAAGAAGTTCCCAATACATAGTATTTTACATTCATAGGGTTTCTCTCCTGTGTGCGTCCTTTGATGTAATCTGAGGACTGAATTCACGGAGAAAGATTTACCACATTCATGACATTCGTAGGGCTTCTCCCCTGTGTGTTTTCTCTGATGTTTAGTGAGGTCTGGTTTATAGTAACAGTTTTTTCCACATTTATTACATTCAAAGGGTTTCTCCCCTGTGTGAGTTCGCTGATGTACTTTGAGGGCTGACTTCTGGTAGAAGCATTTCCCACATTCCTTACATCCATAGGGTTTCTCTCCTGTGTGAGTTCTCTGATGAGTTTTGAGGTGTGGATTTCTAGAAAAGAATTTCCCACATTCCTTACATTTGTAAGGTTTCTCCCCCGTATGTGTTCTCTGATGTACTGTGAGGTGTGATTTCTGGGAAAAGGATTTCCTACATTCCTTACATTCATATGGTTTCTCCCCTGTGTGTGTTTTCTGATGTACCATGAGGTATGCCTTAACATAGAAGAACTTCCCACATTCATTACACTCCAAGGGTTTCTCTCCTGTGTGTGTTTTCTGATGTTCTACAAGGTGTGGCTTCTGGCAGAAGGATTTCTCACACTGATTACATTCGTAGGGTTTCTCCCCTGCATGAGTCCTCAAGTGTCTACTAAGAGATGACAGGTGATAGAAAGTTTTTTTACACTCTTTACATTCATAGGTTTCCTCTCTGGTGGGAGTTTTCTGTTGTACTGTGCGGCCTCCATTTCTAGAGCCAGATTCCCCGCATTCCCTGGTTTGTCCTTTGAATGAATATGCTGATGTATTACGAGGATAGACTTCTGGCAGAAGGACTTTCCACAGTCGTTGCATTTATGGATTTTCTCTCTGGCTGGAGTTTGCTGGTGTTTTGTGAGTTCTCCATTCCTGGGGAGAAATTTCCAAATTCAGTAATGTCTAAGGCACACTCACTGAGAACCCAATTTCTAGAGACTTTTCCTGTCTATAGATATAGAATCTATAGAGAATATTCACAGTTTCTCCACTATGAATTTTCTCTGACACCCACTGTGGTTTACCATTTGGTAGAAGGAACCTTCCCTTGCATTGTATGCACAGCGTCTCTCAAATGCCTGAGACCTATCTACAATGCCTCCCTTACTGTGTACCTCAGAAGAATTAAAAAGCAACTTCAAAGCTGGAATATCTTGGTCCTACATAAGATCTCCATTATGGAAGAGAACTTTCTCATTTGGGCTATATGCTTCGGAATGCACTCCAGTGTTAGTTTTCTCACATTTAGTGTGAATTAGTGTGGTCCCACTTCTAGTACTCGCGTTCTTATTACAAGGCTTCTAATATTAAAATCAAAATCTTGGACTTGTCTTGAATTTTCAGCTCAGATTTCCTGGCATTTTGCTCCTCTGTCATGAATTTTCCAGAGATCTTCTATAAAGAAATCCAAAATTTAGTACTATATAAATCTCAATGTTATTAGTATGGTTGTAGCGCTAATTCTTAGGCTTCAGGCCAATCTCCCCAAATAAAGGAACTCTCAAATGCAAATTTCTTCTAACCCACTGGTTTAGTAAAAACACATAAACATTAAAAACTATGGTACCAGACCCAGGAAGAAACGTAGTTATAAACCTAAGTACTTCTAGCACTTTGCAAAAAATATGACTTTAAAAACTTGGGAGGAAAAAGTTAAGGGGTTGGGGAGAATAGGGAGCAGAGAAGAACAGATCTTGAGAGTGCTGCTGAAGACGACTTTGGGACTCAGAATGCTGTAAGCCCATGACAGACAAGAAAGAGGAAGTCGGATGAAAAGAAAAATAAGTAGACAGCTATGTCTACTGGAATATCAGGGGAAAGATGAAACTGGATGGAAAGCTAAGAGCTCTTTGTCGCTCAAAATTAATTTGCTTTGTTATTTTAGCAGACTGTAAACTTCTGCTTGCTTCTCTCTGTACCCGCACACAACAATCCGGATGCCGACGCTAACGGGATTTTCTGGGCACACCGGTTTCCCCGTGTGTGGAGGAACAGTTTCACACTTAGAGCTCTCGCTCTCAGGCTTGGTCTCCTGTTTTCATAGTTTAGTTCCCACCTCTCTGTTTCAATTTACTACATGATCTCTAAAGAATTACTCAACATCATTCTGGAACCCTTACTGACCTTCATATTTATTCATCTTTAAATGCTTGACAGAAACTGAAAGATTATGAGCAGAGGCTTGGGACTGGAATTTCGTAGCATTTGTGGGGAAGACAGAAGATGCTGCTTGATGAGAACCTGGACAAGGCTAACTGGGACACTCAGGAACCAAGATCCTGTGTGTCTCTGGTCTTAGGAAAGGGGGAACCCTTGCAGGAGTTACTGTGAAGGGCACAGAGAAGACAGTGCCAGCCTCTTACTAAAATTCACATTCAGTCTCTCAACAGATACCTAGTGAACAACTACTAGAAACCAGACATTGTTCCTGGTCCCGGCAACAGCTAAGTACACATGTCAGGAGTATAAAAAAAGCATTTACAGAAGCAGAGTGAGATCATCTTAGTAGTCTTTTGGCTTGTTTTTAGCTTTTTAAATCTTTGTGTTACAATACTTCCGAGTAAGGTGTGGTAGATTTTAGAAGGGATAATAATTAATACTTTATGTGAAAGACAAACCACATGTAAAAGGAAGCATCAGCTCTGAAATAATGTAGTTGAGGAAAGGTATAAAGGTTTATAATTTGATATTTCAGAGTTTAAAGAGAAAAAAGGAAGTTAATAAAACCGGTGTTGAAAATAACTGAGGCATCTCATTGTTAGTAAAGGGAGGGAAGGACATTTGGAGAAAAATTTATCATCAGATTTGAGATCACAGTGTTCTAGAATTCCAGTAACTGGGAATTCTAGAAGAAAGATAGAAATCTAAGATGGGGTTGGGCAGCAATTAGATTTCATATATAGGAAAGAGAAGTCTATTTTTAAAAGTGTGGCAAAGGAGGAATTAATGTGGAAAAACAAAAACTGGAGGTGTGATTTATGGTACTTGCATATGCAGATCCAAGAATCCTTGGGAGAGAGGAGGAAGCAGGCTCACCTCTGAGCAGAGAGCCCCATGCAGGGCTCGATTCCAGGACCCTGGGATCATGACCTGAGCTGAAGGCAGAGGCTTTAACCCACTTAGCCACCCAGGCACCCCACTATAGAGCATTTTAAAAGATGCCTAAAAATATTTCGTAATGCAAAAGGCACCAATCACCTCACTAGCAACGGGCGCCACAGGTCCTCACTCACCCGGGTAATTCCGGTATGGAAATTCCACTTCCAATATCCACGGTTTCTTTTCCTTGTTTCAGCTTGAAGACTGCATTTGACTTATTCACATGGTAACCTATTAATGGGAAAGTGTGTAATACAGATTACTTGAAATTTAAAGGATTCTGAAGGATGAGGAAATGCAGCTTTAGCAGAACAATTGAAGGTCCCACTTAGGCTTGGCAGATGTTCATCTAGTTCTGAGTAGCAATGTTAACAGAGATAAGCATATACTGAGCAATCCTTTATATTATTATCACCTTAATAACAGGCAATAATTTTACTTAAGACAATTTTTTTTAAGAGATAGAGCACAAGTGAACGGTGGTGGGGGAGAGGTGGGAAGGGCAGAGGGAGAGGGAGAATATATTTTTTTTGTTTTAAGATTTTATTTATTTACCTGACAGGGAAACAGATCACAAGCAGGCAGAGAGGCAGGGAGAGAGAGAGGGAAGCAGGTCCCCCGCTGAGTAGAAAGACCAATGTGGGGCTCAATCCCAGGACTCTGATATCATGACCCGAGCTGAAGACAGAGGCTCAACGCACTGAGCCACCCAGGCACCCCCAGAAAGGGAGAATCTTAATCAGCCTCCATGCTCAGCGATGACACAGGGCTTGATTTCATGACTCTGAGATCAAGACCTGCGCTGAGATTAAAAGTTGGATACTTAACTGACTGAGCCACTCAGAAAGCCCCAGGATATTTTGTTTTAGGTACTGTTTTAAGGACTTTAAAATCACTAATTCATGTACTCTTTTGTAACAACTTTATAAGGTACAAATTATTTTTATCCCCATTTTACAGACGAGAATACTGAGGCCTAAACCCAGGCAGTCTGGCTCCATGGTCTCTGCTTTCATTCACTCTACTATGCTATTATAGAGGGAATAGGAGTAATCTCCACAGAGGCCAATCATCACCTAGTGCCTTTTTCAACAGAGAAGACAATGCAAACAAAATGAATGGGCAAACAAATAAACAAGTGCACAAATTAAACAAGCACACACAGTTTTGTGTAAAACTGATCAGACTTCTGGAACTACAACATGCATACAACATGTATGCTAGGACATGAGGTCTACAAATACCTCTGCAAGTTAAAAAGCCTCTTAGGGTTGAGAAGCTACAACAGGCACCCTCCCTAGCTCAATCTTTCCTACAAATTTCCCTTCTTACACACTCACCTCTACTGAACGAAAAACTCCCCACCCCCTTCTGCGCTCACTAACATCAGCAGCATTAAACCTCAGGCCGCTTCTCCTCAAATTCTGCTCTGGGATAATCCAGTTCTCCGCTCCATTTTCCATGGATAACACTCCGAGTGTTGCAATATGCTGCACGTTAATTCGTCCCATAACATGATCTAGTCCACGATTTGTCGTTTACAACAGCCCATCACAACACCCCATGCTTTCTTCCACCTGGAACCAGAACACAGAAATCTTGAGCAAACGTGCTCCAGGTATTGCCATGGTTACACAGGCGGCGGGGGGCGGGGTGGTGGTGGTGGTGGTGGTAAGGGGAACGACTGCAGCGGGGACTCTGTGCAGACATCTGCGAAGTTCTAGATACGAGCTAAAATCGAATTGCATTTTCTGTTTAAGTAGATTTGGGACACTTCTTCGTTCATACTATGAAAGATAATATGTGTTTTTAAGCCTTTTTTTCATAGCAGAATCCTTTTGTGTAAGGTTTGAAAGTTGCAAAAATCCCTCCCATCTAGGTAGAAATCTTAATTGGTTTCATAGATCGTCCTTCATCTTCTCGAAAGCTGACTGTCTTACACAGTAAAAGGGTACCTGGAGTTTTCCAAATAAGTACTTTTCAGAGACTGATATTTAATTGTGCAAGGCTGAGGTTCAAATATGCTTGGAGAAGTATGTAGGAAAAATTTCAAGCTTGAAACTCCTTCTTGAATAAAAAATATAAAAGTGTTACTGGATTATTAATGTGGATGTCAAAGATAAATTTACTGTTTGATATTTTACCAATTTGCAAAACTGATCTAAATTCTTTTTTTTTTTAAACTCAAGTAGGGATGCTCCCAAATTGGAACACACAAAGGTGGCTGTCAGATAAGGAATAAATACCAAACAGTAATTATTGCCAAGTTTCAATTCAGTAAAGCTCCAAAAGGACAGAATTCATATGAAGAATACAGGTGAGGTTTTTGGCTTTTACTTTCAGATGCCCCTCCGCCTTTTTTTTTGGCCCCATGAAGCTTGATTCTCTCTCCAATGATAGGAAGGATTCCAGAACTATTGCACACTCAGGTTTAAGGAATACATTTCCCCTTCCCCAAATCCCTCCCTCTCTCCACCCCAGAGCAGCTATCAGGAAATGCCTGAGTGGTAACGCTTTCCTTTTTTTCTGTGAAGGGAAAGCATTCCTGATCCTTTTTATCAGTAGGAATATCTGACAAGGCAGGGATCAGATAATTCCCATTTCTAAATCGGTTAAAATTAACAAGTCAGGAAATGACAGATGCTGGCGAGGATTCGGAGAAAGGGGTACCCTCCTACACTGTTAGTGGGAATGCAAGCTAGTGCAACCACTCTGGAAAACAGCATGGAGGTTCCTCAACAAGTTGAAAATAGAACTACCCTATGACCCAGCAATTGCACTTCTGGGTATATACCCTGAAGATACAAGCATAGTGATCCGAAGGGGCATGTGCACCGAAATGTTTATAGCAGCAATGTCTACAATAGCCAAACTATGGAAAGAACTAGGATGTCCACCTTCGGTTCAGGTCATGATCCCAACTTCCTGGAATCGAGCCCCGCATCGGACTCTCTGCTCAGTGGGGAGCCTGCTTCCTCCTCTCTCTCTCTGCTTGCCTCTATGCCTACTTGTGATCTGTCTGTCAAATAAATAAATAAAAATCTTAAAAAAAAAGAAGATGTGGCATATATGTATACAATGGAATACTATGCACCCATCAAAAGAAATGAAATCTTGCCATTTGTGATGACGTGGATGGAACTAGAGGGTATCATGCTTAGTGAAATAAGTCATTTGGAGAAAGACAACTATCATATGATCTCCCTGATATGAGGAAGTAGAGATGCAACGTGGGGGGCTAGTGGGGTAGGAGAAGAATAAATGAAACGAGATGGGATCAGGAGGGAGACAAACCATAAGTGACTCTTAATCTCACAAAACAAACTGAGGGTTGCTGGGGGGAGGTGAGTTGGAAGAAGGGGGATGGGGTTATGGACATTGGGGAGGGTATGTGCTATGGCGAGTGCTGTGAAGTGTGTAAACCTGGTGACTCACAGACCTGTAGCCCTGGGGATAAAAATACATTATATGTTTATTAAAAAAAAAAAAAAGATGGGGGCGCCTGGGTGGCTCAGTGAGTTGGGCCGCTGCCTTCGGCTCACGTGATGATCTCAGGGTCCTGGGATCGAGCCCCACATCAGGCTCTCTGCTCAGCGGGGAGCCTGCTTCCCCCTCTCTCTCTGCCTGCCTCTCTGCCGACTTGTGATCTCTATCAAATAAATAAATAAAATCTTTAAAAAAAAAGATGGAAAAAAAAAAGGGAAAGAGTGCTAGTCAAGACTTCTCTTTCAGAATTTGAAGACCAAGAACAGAGGACTTTTGCTCCTATTCTTTCATTTCTGCCTCAAATATGGATGTGATTCTCGGTGGTGCTGAGCAAGCCCACAACGATGAAGCAACAAGAATGGGATGGAAGCCAATGTGCTAAGAAATAGTACATGTAAAGATAAGGGGCGCCTGGGTAGCTCAGTCATTAAGCGTCTGCCTTTGGCTCAGCTCATGATCCCAGCGTCCTGGGAATGAGCCCTCCATCGGGCTCTCTGCTCAGTGGGAAGCCTGCTTCTCCCTCTCCTACTCCCCCTGCTTGTGTTCCCTCTCTTGCTGTGTCTCTGTCAAATAGATAAATATTTTTTTAAAAGTTTAAAGGTGAAAAAGGACATTTGCCCCTGATGCCAGCATTGAGCTGGTCATTAAAAATCCACACCTGCTTTCCTATAGACTTCATATTTGAGACAAGTAAGCACTCATTATCTAGCCCATCAACAGGGGATTCTATTACTACAGCTGAATACATTCACTGTGAATATAGCTATAAATCAACATCTCAGACTGGGCTATTTGACTTACAATGTTTGTGTTGGCTACTTAGATGATGCTGAAAACACCCAAGTCCACAAACAAGAAAGCAGACCCACATGTGCACCCTTCTCCTACAGATCATTAATGAATAATATGAACAATATGAATAATATGGGGATATTTAAAACATTTTTCCATAGGAGTCTCTGTTGTAGACTTCACCGAACATTTTAAAATTTCAGTGTAAAAATCTCCCCATTGTAACCTTAAGATTCTTAAACTATTTCCTTAAATAGAAGCCTCCATGTGTGTAGGTTTAATGAGTCTTTACTTTGTGCTAGGCTCTGTGCTGAGTATGGAGAATCAGAAATGACAAGACAGTAGGCCGCCTGATGAAACCCAGGCTAACCGGGGATATGAAAATGGAAAGAGTTACATATTAAAATGTTGGGGGCAACTTTTGCCTGTAGGAGACAGGAAAGATGCGAGAGAGGAGAAAAGAAAGGGACGTCTAGCTGGGGCGGTGACGGATAGGAAGAAGAGCACTCACCTGTCTTGCACTAAAAACTGCCCTCCCCTGCCACCTGAGCAGGAAAGGGGGAGCAGGACAAGTCAAGAAGGAGCCGACTAGAGAGAAAAGGAAGCATCATGTGTGCAGAGAAGGAGTCACAAAAAAACGGCCCAGTGTGCTGTGGGGAGTAAGGGGGCTTGCAGAGCAGGCAGGATGATTTGAGAGGAGACCAGAGCAGGTGCCAGGGCAGATCATGGTAAATTGCTTACAGTTTATCCTATAGACAATGCAAAACAACAGGAGGTCTTTTACCAGTGGAGAGAGAGGCTCAGATTTCAGATAACTCATCATTTCAGTATTTTTCTGTAATGTAAATATAATACATAGCCAGGTGGATGTTTAAACAATACAGAAGTATATGAAAATGGAGGATTTCCTTGCCTTCCTATCTATCCTCTCTCAGAAGAGCTCCTAGTACTATTTGGTGTATATTCTTCTGGACTTTTTCTTTTTTGTGCATATTGTACCATCTATTTTATCTATTTATTCCTTCCCTTGCCATCTGTCTCTGTCTCCCTGTATCTGTTTGTATATGTGTATATATATATCTCTATATAAATATAGAGAGATATGGATATAGGTATATAGATAAATATACAAAGATAAATATAGACATTTATCTTTTTAACAAAGATAGAAACACCAGGAAAGATAAAATGACAAACACAGGATATATTAGTAGCATACTATTTTGCCCAAGAGTATATTATTGATATCCTTCCTTGCCAGCACATGCAGATTTATCTCATCAATTTCTTTTTAAAGATTTTATTTATTTATTTGAGAGAGACAGAGAGAGTGTGAGAGAGAGCATGAGATGGGAGAAGGTCAGAGGGAGAAGGGGAGAAGGTCAGAGGGAGAAGCAGACTCCCCATGGAGCTGTGAGCCTGATGTGGGACTCAATCCCAGGACTCAAGGATCATGACATGAGCCAAAGGAAGTTGCTTAACCAACTGGGCCACCCAGGTGCCCCTATCTTATTATCCTTAATATACATACTGTAATCTATGCCAGGGATTGGCAACCTTCAGGCCTAGGGGCCAAATCAGCATGTTTGTTTTTGCAAATAAAGTTTTATTGGAACACAGTCATTCATGCTCATTATTTTACGGATCATCTTTTTGGCCACTTTTTTGTTTTTTTCATTAAGATTTGATTTACTTATTTGTTTTAGAGAGAAAGAGAGAGAGAGAGAGAGGGAGAGAGAGAAAATGCATGAGTCCACACAAGGGAGGGGCAGAGTGAGAGAGAGAATCCTAAGCAGACTCCATGCCAATCACAGAGCCCGATGTGGGGCTAGATCCCACCATCCCAAGATCAGGACCTGAGTTGAAACCAAGATTCAGAGGCTTAACCAACTGAGCTACCCAAAGGCGCCCATAATTATGGCTGCTTTCCTGATGTAAGAGCAGAGTCAAGTAATCATGGCAGAGATCATATAGCATGAAACCCCTAAAATATGACTATTTAGCTCTTTACAGAAAAAGTTCTCTGATTTCTGGTATATTAGGTAGGCATTAGAAAAAATGTCATTTTTTCCATATGATAGACACTTAAGTCACCCAATTGTTTTGTCACAAATAAAATGGGAACAAATGTTTGGATACATACATCCATACCCTTATGTGTGAGGAGAATCTTCTAGAAGTGGATTGGCTGTATGAACAGATTATCGTTAAGGTTTGTTTCATTTTGTTTTTGGGAAAGAATCCTGGTAGCAGTGTGTAGGGGAGTCTGAGTAAGGAATCTTAGGACAAATGGATCAATTAGGAGGCTGTGCTTATCATCCAGGCCAGAGATGAGGAAAGCCCGAAGGTGAGAATGGGCAGAAGTGTTAGAACTGAAGCAAGAAATACCAAGAAGGCCACACTGGATAAAGTCAAGGTCGAAGGGGTGTTGTAAGTGCTTCTGGGTTTAAAATGCTCCTGAAATCACAGGGTGCGTAACTCACCCCCCAGAAGAAGAATAAACAACAACAGAAATGTGAAGTTAAGGCAACATATTTTCCTGAACATCACTTTTATGACACAGCCATGTGAAACTCACACATGCACTTTCATTTTGTGACAAGCAAGATCGTGAACTAAGATTTGTGATTCTTTGTATTACCAAAGTCAGCGATTTAAACCCAACAGTTCCTTGTGTGGCCATCTAAAGCCTGCTGTCTTTCCACCTTCCTGCCCATTGTGAGCCTGCCCTCAGGTCCCCTAGGCAGCCATCTTCATTACAATGCTTTCCCTCATGCACAGAAAGGTGGGTAACACACTCCTGAGGCTAACATCCCTGAGTCCCTCAAATTGAGATTACTGAGATGTTTATTCAGGTGCCTTTTTCTGCATCACATTTTCATAGGGAATCACGTGTTTCCTGTGTATATCCTCATACCACAAGTTAAACATATTTTCGTATTTTGTTAAAATTATTTCTTTCACTTGATGGCCATTTTTCACAAAGAATTAAATTTTCTATGTCATAGGCATTACTGATTACACTCAGATCACCAGAGGACTACAAAGTCATATGGATACAGAGAGACACTGGTACTGTCTAGGTTTACCCACGGCCTTTGGAACCATTCGGATCTAGATGCCACAAACGTTCATTGAATCTGAGAGGAACCACATGTGGCCAAAATAAAAATTACTAAATCCGAAAATGCCATGGGGGTCAGCTGTACCCTCCAAGCATGTTCAACATGTTTTAATACAGAGCTTTTGTGCCTATTGATGAGGGAGCAGGAGGCTGGCTGAGGACAAAGTAAAAGCTGGCACCTTGCACCCCCTCTTCACCTGCTCCCCTCCATATGTGTAGCATTCCTCAGGCACCCCTGATTGCCACAAAACGATAAATAGTTAACTTGCAGGGATCGCAATCCTGCAGAACAGGAATCTCCCTTGCTCTACAGATGTCCTAGAGACCTAAACAGGGAGGTTACCTTATCAATAGCACAAATTTCCAGAGGCAAATAACTCTCGGTTCCTGAAGCCCTAATGTCTCCCTCCCACCATAAACTGGAGGAGGCTGAGACAGAAGGGAATGTAAATGATAGCCAGATCATAATACCCCACCAAGAATCTCCCAACTATCTTGACGTTAATGCCTGACCTAAAGACGACATTGATCAAGCCATAAGGGCAAGGACTCCCCCCCCCCCCGGCACCTTGTAGGCCCTCCCTAACATGTGAGAACTCTGTTGAAACCTCCCATCCCTTCACCACCCTTCACCACCTCCCCCCAACTGTATATAACATGCCTACCCTCACAAGCCGAGGCAGCAGCTCTTCGTGCCCACGGGTCCTGTCCCCGTGCTTTAATAAACCACCATTTTGCACCAACGAAGTCTTAAGAATTCTTTCTTTAGTCATCGGCTCCGAACCTCCTCACACCACCGAACCTGACTTAGGTTCAAGAACTTCATCAACTATTAAACCAGAATGCTCTAAAATCCAAAAACCACTTTACTATTTTTTTAATTGTTTTTAATCAAAAAACACTTTAAAAATGAGTTGATACTGGGATGCCTAGGTGGCTCAGTCATTTAGCATCTGTCTTTGGCTCAGGTCATGATCCCAGGAACCTGGGATCGAGCCCTGCCTTGGGCTCCCTGCTCGGTGGGGAGCCTGCTTCTCCCTCTACCACTCGCCCTGCTTGTGTTCCCTCTTTCTCTGTGTCTCTCTGTCAAATAAATGAATAAAATCTTTAAAAAAATATGAGGTGATAGATACCACATTTGTGGTTTGTTTGCTGTTTATCATGGCAATTTTTAAGAGAAAAGGAGGTGCCATAAGAGACAGAATCTGATCAAAAGAAAGCTAAATGCCCAAAAGAACAGGTAAACTGAAAACAAATGATTCTAGATCCTGAGGAGGAAAAAGTGATGGAATGACGGAGTGATCTAGAAAGAGAAGAGCTACAGCAGCAAAGCTGACAGCAAAATTTCATGATTCCTCTTGGAACATCGGGTTTATACAACTGTTCTACATACTGAATAGGTCAGCAATCATACAACCAGACTTTCCATTTGAAAGCAAAGATCCTGTGGCTGTCTCTGTCTGGGAGAACCAGAGTTCTTAGCTCTGGCTGACAAAAGAGCGACATAGATGCATTTGCTTGAGACTTCTGAGATCAGATCCAGGGAACTAGGGGCTAGGACAAACAAAGCCCCCCCACCCTTTTTAAAAGATATTATTTATTTGTCAGAGATCACAAGCAGGCAGAGAGGCAGGCAGAGAGAGAGGAGGAAGCAGGCTCTCCACTGAGCAGAGAGCCCGATGCGGGGCTCGATCCCAAGGACCCGAAGGCAGAGGCTTTAACCCACTGAGCCACCCAGGTGCCCCAACAAAGCCCTTTCTAATGGCCACCCAAGGGTGCCACATGCAGGTGGTAATGCAGAGTGCCCTTTGCTACCGACGGCCCCAGATCTCCCCCTCTGGAATGATCCAAGGCCTCACCACTCCCCCCCACCATAAAATAGCTGAAATGAAGAAGAAATTCAGAACACTGATGTGTAAAATCATGCAGGACACGTTCTGGGGAGAAAAAAAAATCACTGATGTTCTGGCCTGGCCCCCATGGAGAAGTCGGGAAAGGCCAGAGTTCTAATGCAGGAAAATGTTCAATCTGGAAAATGTTCTGACCCTAAACAAGCAATTTCCACAAGATCTAAGGATTTCACTAAAGGAAGCATCAGATACAGGAAAAAAAAACAAGAATTCAATACTACTAACAAAAGTTTAGACAAACAGTTACCCCCTCTATTTCTCGCTGCATGTTTTTTTATTTTTATTTTATTTATTTATTTTTTAAGATTTTATTTATTTATTTGACAGACAGAGATCACAAGCAGGCAGAGAGGCAGGCGGAGAGAATGAGGAGGAAGCAGGCTTCTTGCTGGGCAGAGAGCCCGATGCGGGGCTCGATCCCAGGACCCTGAGATCATGACCTGAACCCAAGGCAGAGGCTTTAACCCACTAAGCCACCCAGTCGCCCCCGTTTTTTTATTTTTAAACCTACATTTAGAATTCATTTCATCCTGCCCTGCAGTGGATTTTTTACATGTATTTTCACCAGGCTGAGCTCTCCTTGAAGGCACAAGTCCCACTTTATTCATCCTTGTCTCCCCCTCATGCCCCTCCATCCTTTCCCAACTCCAGTAACCACGAGGCATCGTAACGGTCATATAATTTTACCCCCTTCTGACTGCTGCCAAGTCTTTGTTTCAGTATTTTCCAAAAAAGGCATTCCCTTGAAACAACCTGATGGAAAGCAATACTTTGAAAGTGAACGCTGATCCTGAGGTATGCTTTATGAGAAAAAAATTTCTGCAGCCAAACAGATTTGACAGATGGGATATATGCTCTTCTCCTCTCAGTTCCCAATGTACATGAGCAAGTTCAAGGCTCCAAGAAGACCTGTAAGAAGATCAGTTCAGTCCTGCTTAGCCCCGTCTTCCCTGTTTTGCTAAGAGTACGTTTTTTGTTTTAATCATATCTATAGAAATACTCTGGAAATACTGCACTCTAGAACTTTGCTACTTGTGGTGAGTGTGCTAAGTGTGGTCCCCATGGTCACCAGCACGGAAAACTTATTATTTCTAAAGAGGAATATAAAACAACCTAAAAATAAATAAGTGATTGGAGGTGGCACAGTCACTTAAATCACTGACCCATGCACAATAGGGAAGGAGTTGGCAGTACTGTAAGCTTATAATATTAATGCTCAACTTACCCCCAAGAAGAAAGCTCATGGAAGACAAACGTTTCGGGTTTCTTAGTGTCACAATCTGGAAAATAACTAATACATTTTCTTTTCCCCTGAATACTGAAGGAATTCATGGGAATTCCTAAGAGTACTTTTTCAGGAGGGTCCAATCTCCAGGCCACAGATAATAATATTTACCATCTTCCATTTCATAGCACATTGGTGCTTTCAAAATATTACACCATATTTATTTGGGATTACTGTTCATTTGACATAGTATTGTACAGATTACTATTTCTGTCTAGACTATGCTGCTTAGCCACCTTACTTAAAATGGGGTTCATGTCTTCAAAATCATTCAATTTTAGGGAGGATTGAGTGGCTCAGTCAGTTGAGCATCTGATTCTTGATTTCAGCTCAGGTCATGATCTCAGGGTTGTGAGATAGAGCCCCACATTGGATTCCACACTCAGTAAGGAGTCTGCTTGAGATTCTTTCCCTCTGCCCTACCCCCAACACTCTCTCTTTCAGATAACTAAATAAATCCTTATAAAAAGTTTTTTTAAAAACTACTCAATTTTGTCATCTGTACAATGGAAATAATATTTCACAAATTCACTGTGAGGTTTAGATATTATATTTATGATATACTGAAAAGTTTAAAAAGCTATTTGAATGCTAGACACTCTTTTGCATGCCTGGAAGAGGTCAGTGCAGCCCCCACTTAAATGCTAGTCAATGTTCATAATAGTGTGTCATGTTTCTCACTTACTGTCTCCCAACGCTAAGGCTAGTGCTTTGGTTTCAGTTATAGGCAGTGGTTGTTCCTTTTTGTTTGCATGTTTTCTTTGTTACAGGAAGCTAATTTTCTGTACATGCACCTTGTTCTTGCAGAAAAATAAAAGAGCAAATGGGAAAGAGGGAATAAGTTCTCTTCATGGGTTCCATTTGCAACAATTTAATAGCTTTCATCTTAAAACCCTTTATTTGCTAATGCTATCAAAAACAGACCTCAAAAACTGCCACAGGATTTTATAAGGGTTGTACAATTATGACTGTAAAAGGATAATTATCTTTGCCACTTTTACAAAGCATCTTATAACAACAGGAAATTTCATTTTTAACATATTTTCAGCTTGTGACTCACTATAGCTTCTACAATCTTACGTGGTTCCAACCATCTCTATCATGGCAGGTGGCTTAATTTCTTTCTAAAATTTAATACCTTGTAGTTTCATTTAATTTTACTTACTTTGTGATTGCTCATCCTACTTGCCAAGGATAGAATTAACCCTAATCTTATATTTTGAGATTACGATTCCCTTTGGATTTGGAATCCTCTACAAATTTAATGAATGTGCTTATTATTCCCTCCTTCCTGTCACTGGTGAAATTATGCAGAAAGACTGAGGGGGAGAAAGTTGAGCAAAGGCAACTATTGGAAAATGTATTTCATTTTCCTGCAATGTTAGACAGAGGCCCAAATTCTCCCACATTAATTAATGAGGACATATGACAAATGCCTTTACTCATTCATTCCATTGACCTTTATGATGCACCATGTGTGCACTACACATTTTGTGATGTGCAGTGGGGACTTTGAAAAGGGTGTGTCATGGATTCTGCTCTCAAGGGGCTTGCAATTTATTGAGAGGTAACTTGTAAGCCTCAAGGAATAATACAAAATAAAGCAGAGACATGCCATAATGCTAGGTAAAGTGAAAAGCTGAAAAACTGGAGATGAAGTCATAAACACTTCTCTTGGGGGGAAAAGAAATCCACAGACTCTCATTTGGGACGTGATGGCTGAACTAGGATTTGAGGAGCTGCAAAGAGAGGGAGAGTTCTGGAGTTCTGTTGGGTGTGACTGCCCACTGCGTGTGCAGAAGGAAACGACCCGAGGTTGGGAGATGGACCCCAAGAAAGGAGTATCAAAGCAATCTTCAGAATACACAGGCTGGGGAGAATTTGTATTTCACCCATCTGGAGTGGAAAGGTCTCCTGACACTTGGGACATCTGGCAAAGCACTCCGAAGGCACCACTGCAGGAGTAAGGCCACAGTAACTTTAGACCAGAGACTTTCTGGGAGTCTCCTAAAAACGTTAAACAGAAGTATCAAAGAGCTTGAAGTGTTTCCAACTTAAATGCATCCCAAAACAAAGATAAAACATTTTAGAGGGATACAAAGTAACAGTAACCCATAGAATAAAATTCACAATGTCTGGCATCAAATCTAAAAGTCCTCAGACATGCAAACAAACAGAAATGTGTGATCTCTAATGAAGAGAGAATCAATAGAAATGAGTCTGGATGTGAAACTGATGGCATCATTAGTAGATAAGGACACTGAAAGAGCTTACACACACACACACACACACACACACACACACACACACACACACACACAGTGGTGAGAAAGTAAAGTAGGAGGATGGTAACAGGATCATACAAGACGTAAGAAGAACCAAATCAGAGATGCCTGGGTGGTTCATGGACTTGGATCATGATTCCAAAGTCTTGATATCGAATCCTGCATCGGTTTCCTTGGTCCGCAGGTGGCTGCTTCTCCCTCTGTCTGCTGCACTTTCTCTCTCTCAAATGGATAAATAAAATCTTAAAAAAAAAAGAATCAAGGGCCATCTGGATGTCTCAGGGGGTTAAAGCCTCTGCCTTTGGCTCAGGTCATGATTCCAGGGTCTGGGGATCAAGCCCCATGTTAGGCTGTCTGCTCAGCAGGGAGCCTGCTTCCTCCTCTCTCTCTGCCTGCCTCTGCTTGTGATTTCTGTCAAATAAATAAGTAAAATCTTAAAAAAAAAAGTCTATTTTGACAGAACGTCAGAAATCCATCCAATTTCCTCCATTGTCTTCTCTAAGATACTTGAAATATCTAGACTTGTCTTCACACCACCACCACCAAGGAAACCCTCGCCAAGTTGTAAACTCCAATTAATTGTTATCCCACATTTGCCAGAAGGACAGAGGTGACTGGGTATTATTCAAAACTTAACTTCTTAAAAGTACGTATTTTCAGAACACCATTAAGAGAGGTTTCCAAAACTGTGCCAGAAAAATGATCTATTTAGATATCAATTGGGCCAAAGGGTAGAATTGTGTTACCTGAAGCAGCATGACGACTGTATTGTCGTGTGTAAATACATGCTGTTACTAGTTTGGTTTTGTTTCCCCCTCCCATCGTATGACGTTGCAGAACTCATAAAATATCTTCATTTACGTATCATTTCTATTAACTTGTTGTTTATATTGTAACGATGTTATTCACTTCTTTGGCGGAGAGAGAGAAAACACTCCCAAGTAGGCCGAGCGACAGGCCAAGGCAGAGGGAGAAGCAGGTGCCCCTTCCCTGAGCAGGGAGCTTGACTCGGGCTGGATCCCAGGGCCTGGACCTGAGGCGAAGGCAACTTCTTAAGCAACTGAGAAACCCAGGTGCCCCAGGTAGAAACTGTTGTAAAGAAATCACATTATATTTGCTGCCTGTAAATGCCTACTATCCCCTGGGTTGTTGCCAAGGAGTTCTTGATGGTCACTTTCCAAGAGACCACATGGCAGTGGCCAGGCCCGCAGGGACTTAAGATGGATGTGGCCCCCTGCATGCCAAGCTCCCGGGAGTGCACGCACAAGGGGTGAAACCAGCAGAGAGGTTTTGGGTCCAAACACTCCAGAGTTCACAGACTGACCTCGGCAGAAGGGACCTACCCAGCTGTCAGCTGCCTCATCCTCTGTGTCCATGCAGGGACACCACATGTGCGTGCCATGTATGCAGGCCCCGGAGGTGCCATCTGGTGCTGGAGACGACCCGCTGTTCACAAAGGGCGACCCTCCCTGCAGACCAGAAATGGAGAATGGGGTGCAGGCAAGAGGGAGGTCCGTGCACTAAGGGCCTATGAAATCGAACGCACACAGAGAATTCAGGGTTTTCAAAGGTATCTCTCTGTCCCCTGCAGAAAGGGCACCTTGCGATCCACATTAATGCAGCTCACTGAAAAATGACAGATGTATGTTGGGCCTTCCTGGGGAGGGGAGCCCTGCAGGAAGCCCTTTACATATTTTCCTCCTTTTTAAATTACTTATCTATTTTCTATCTTTTCGGCGAAACAGTATTCATTGTTTTTGCACCACACCTGGTGCTTCATGCAATACATGCCCTCCTTAATACCCACCACCTGGCTCCCCCAACCTCCCACTCCCCGCCCCTTCAAAACCCTCAGGTTGTTTTTCAGAGTCCATAGTCTCTCATGGTTCACCTCCCCTTCCAATTTCCCTCAACTCCCTTCTCCTCTCCATCTCCCCATGTCCTCCATGTTACTTGTTATGCTCCACAAAGAAGTGAAACCCTATGGTAATTGACTCTCTGTGCTTGATTTATTTCACTCAGCATAATCTCTTCCAGGACCGTCCATGTTGCTACAGAAGTTGGGTATTCATCCTTTGTGATGGAGGCATCCTACTCCATAGCGTATATGGACCACATCTTCCTTATCCATTCGTCTGTTGAAGGGGGGCATCCTGGTTCTTTCCACAGTTTGGCGACCGTGGCCACTGCTGCTATAAACATTGGGGTAGAGATGGCCCTTCTTTTCACTCCATCTGTATCTGTGGAGTAAATACCCAGTAGTGTAATTGCAGGGTCCTTTATCGACAGAGCAGGCAGGACTTGGGGGAAGGGCAGAGGGAGCAGCACTCCCCCTGAGCAGGGAGCCTGATGCTAAGATTGATCCCGGACTCCAAGAGCAGGACCTGAGCCGATGGCCAATACTTAAGTCACTGAGCCACCCAAGAACTCTTGGAGAGACTTTGTGAAACAATCTCGTAAAAATAGGAGTTTTCCAGAGTAGTAGATGGGAAAATGAACATTTCAGTCTCCTAGGTGCCCTCAGGAGTATCCTTTTTTAATGTCCAAAAATGCAGGTAGTTAACATACAGCGCAGTATTGCATTCTGCAGTACAACTCAGGGACTCTTCACTTCTCTACACCACTCAGAGCTGACCACAACAAGTGCCTTAATTGCCCATCATCCATCGACCCCTCCCCCACCCACTTCCTTCCATGATGCTGCAGTGTGCAGGGATGCCTTCACCCTCAGAGTTCTGTCATGAGCCATCGCCACGGTGACCTGATGACATGCCTCCAACATTACATTTCAACTGTCACTCTGTGAGCCGAGCCCCTGGCGGTTGGGTGAACAGGATTAAAGGTCCCCACGATATGGAATCTTAACTGCTGTTTTACAGGTATGTGCCTATCGATTTTCTCAATTCTCTTCCCTCGAGCTGGCTGCCTCCCTTTTACAGAGACCGGCTTCTTCTCTTTGACTTTTCCTCTCCAGCCTCTGATTCCTCCTCCCGGTTGGATGCCTGTGTTTGTTCGTTTGTCTGGGTGATTTCATTGGGATTTCGTGGGGAAGCTGCCTTCCTTAAAGCGCTCTGACGTTCAGAAAACCGTACTCTTTCTGAATGCCCATTTTAGACACAGTCCTACAGGGACAACACACAAGTCACACGCCACACTGCTGTCCCTGGATCAGGAGAATCTTGGTGCGACCCAGGCACCACATTTGAGGGGAACGAATTGCCGGTCTCCTCTTCTCGATGGACATGACAAAATCGGAGAGGAAAGGTCAGAGGTCGAAATGCAGCTGTTCTTAGGAGAGACGCTGGAGGATAGCGGGGTGGTCTCATGGGTTGATGTGCAGGGTTTCCCGGGCCATCTGCTTGATGCCTGGGAGTGCACGGAAACGGGCTGTGCCACCGGGTGGGTGGACAGAACACACAGCAGCTGCACAGTGGACTGTCTCCTGCTCTCAAAGGTACTGCTGGGCTGGGTTCTCCAGGCCCAGCTTAGGGAGGGAGACAGGAGACTGTCCGCTAAACCTACAGTCTCCAGAGGGGATCAAGAGACCTGAGAGTAGACAGGGGATGCTGGCGAAGAATGAGAGAGCAGGGATGGACTCACGCCAGCCAGGGTAGCCTCACTTCCATCCAGCCTCCTCAGAGCAGTCCGCAGGGCAAGAGCGGGCCACTCAGCATCATCCGTCTCCTTCCTGAAACCAACCACTTGCCCAGCCCACATGGCCACCTCCATGTCCGTTTGTACCATCGACTGCTCCTCAGGACTGGCAAGCTCAAGGCAAGCGAGTTCTCGGCCGGGTCCTATGCTACTGTTGGGAGTTTGAATCACCTTGGGAGCCAAGCAGAACCCCAGGAGCCTGGGCTGAAAATGGCCTTCAGGACGGCCTTGGGCGACTGTGCTGACCTTGCAGAGAGGTGAGGTAACGTGGCTCATGCTACCCGTTCCTGGTCCTTCACTAGGGCCCCACTGGGCAGAAACCACCACCTAGTTGATGTCAGGGCCCCAAACACAGAGGTGAGTGAGGACTGAGGTTGGTCTCGTGGCCCTCACTCTCCCCTACAGACACAGTGGCACAGAGGGATTTGAGACTGTGAGGGCAGCTCTTGGTTCAGGGCTTCAGGACCTTTTCTCAGGGGCCGTGGGTTGGTGTCAGGGGCTGCGGGATCTCTGGCCACAGGGAAACAACGACTTTCCTGTCCCAGATCCATCCTTCATCAGGGTGGCAACTCTGGACGGTCCCTTCTGCACCCTACATTTCAGGGCCCTCCACTGTCCTGCACTATGGCTTCACCCACAGCTAGCCGTCTAGCTGAGTCCCTAGGCGGTCCGTTCCTCAACAGCTGCCTAGCGGCTGGGAAGCATCCAGTCCTCCCCTAGGTACCAGGTGATCCTTGAACTCAACCACTTGGAACACTGTGGCGGCACACTAACATCCGGAGGTCCGGAGGGCAGGGAAACAGGGCACAGAGGGTAGGTGTGGCTGCTCAATGGATGTGACCGAGGACATCACGCGTGCTCACGGGACTCTGCTGCGTTTCTTTCCTGTCTCTGCTCCATACAAGCTGTTGCCCACGGAACCTGTGGGTTTGGGAGGGGGCGGAATTCAGAGCACAGCACACGGTGACCTCTTTTTAAGTCCCACCTGGAGGGAGGAATGCCTGCTGGGCAGCTGGCGAGTAGGGGCAGGAGACGGATGGACTAGAAGGAAAGGACGTCCAATCCCCCTATGGGCTCCTGACGACAAGGTACCGACACTGCTCTCTATTTCTGTGCGTCTCCCAGAAATCTGTGGGGAGTGTCTCCTCGAGGATGTGGAGATGCCCCCACCCACGCCGCCCCCTCCATGAGGACCCAAGAAGAGAGTCCGGTTCTCTTTCCACGATGAGGTCTACACCATCAAGGACCCTGAGGAAGGTACCTTGGGGATTGACTCATTAGGTTGATTGGAGACGCATTCTTCCCTTCAGTAGCACAGACATAATGGAAGCTTTTAAAACTGCTGAGACACATTGTCCTCTGATTTCACTGGTAGCCATTTCCCTCTATGCCGTCAATCCGTCCCCTTTTAAGTCCACAAGTCACAATGAGATCCTCATTCAAACTGGATCCAAGGGGCACAGGAAAAAGTGTCTACTAGCTGAAGGGATGGATCTTAGGTCTTTCTGGAACACACGGGTCCCTACAGGTCTCCCCAGGAAACATGGTTCTTAGATGTGTAGGAAGGAAGAGACTATGTTTTCCGCCAGGAACGCTAAAGAAAAATGGACCAGAATACGACAGGAGGTTTCACGATGCCCCCCCTCCACTTCTGTCCATTAGCCACATCTTACATGGGTGTGCTACGTAACTTCAAAGCAACGAAACGACTTCACCACATTTGGGGAACTCAAGTACCCAGTACATTCCACTTGGTTACTGTTGTACAAATGGGGCCAATGCATTCGGTGATGTCTTCTCATTCTGGAAACAGACAAATCTGCACACTAATGTCTCACACAGCTGGGTTCCCAATAGCCCCAGACAGGCACTGCCCCCAAATCCATCATGGGAGGAAAGAACACATTCTATGGCATCCATACACATCATGTAGTGCAATTCAGGCGTAAGAAGAAACAAAGGTTTCCAATATTTTACAAAACAGATGGATCCTGGAAACCTAACACGCATTTTGAAAGCAAGCACACAAGGAAAGAGGTACATTACCCGATCCCAGGCTTTGAGGACACTCCAGTAGAGACATTCGTAGACCCAGAAAGTGGAAGGGACAGTGGAGGGAGGAAACGGGGAGGGCCGGTCATGGCGTCACGGGTACAGAGGTGCCATGAGATAGGATGGCAACGTTTTCCCCGTAGATGGCAGTGTGGTCTACAAAGCATCACGGATGTCAGCAGTGTCACTGAATGGACACGTACTAACAAATACAACCTTCCCCAGTACTTAGATTCCATCACCGAAAAACCCACTACTCCAAGGCACGATAGAGGAGCGATAGGGTCACACAGCAGAGGTGCAGGGGAGACAGCTGAACAGGCCCCATGACCAGCTGAAGAAGTGGAAAGCTGGCTTGGCTTCACAGTGGGCAGGAGGGATCAGGGGACTGTGCCCTGAAACCCAGGGTGCCTTGAGGGTTTCCCAGACATACGCTGAGAGTTCCCACTGATGACATCCCCTCTGTTAGAAAGCTAAGGCCCCATTTCCCTTTTCCATCCTGATCCCCTACTCTGTGTTTCTGTGTACATCACTGTGTACTGTGTCCATCACTGTGTCCACCACTGCTGGTCCACTGGCAAGTCAGGCCTTGCTTGGTCACCCTTCACATCCATTCCCTCCAGCCCCGCATAACATCCAGCAGACTTAACTCCCCGAGTCATTCCTGAGTAGTGCAGCCAGTGTCCTGACAGCTCCTCTCTGTTCTCCTAGACCGGGTGGAGGGCCAGTCCAAGGACCTTCCTAGGGGCTGGACAAAGGAAGGTCCCCCAACTCTCCCTGAGGTAAGCTCGCCTCTCTTTCTCAGAGACAGAAATGGTGCTTCCTTGATTTCTTCCATCAATGGAGTTTGATGGACATCTGGCACTTTAACTCCCAGGGGAGTCTCCCCTCGTGGTGGAATGCTAGGTCTGACCTCTTACGCACAGTGGACCCAAAAAGGGTGAGGACACAGGACAGCCTCAGTTACAAACTCCATGGGATCAAACACCTTCTTCAGCAGAAAAGGTTTCTCCTTGAAAGAGAACGTTCTGCCTGTTGATCAGAATGGACTTCGGAGATTGAATGATGCTCTAGCATCATTCAGCATCATTCAAACAATCCCCTTGAACTCGAGTGGGGGGGCATGGACTCAACCACGGGACCTCATCCAATTAACTGCCTGAAGTCCTCCCCAAACCAAAGAGCTGGCCCAACAGCGGACAGGATGCTGGGATCCTCACTGTGTTTCCTTTTCACCAATCGCAGGTAGATGCTGGGAGCAAGGACAGCTGTACGTATTTAAGAGCATCGGGCTCTGGGAGGAAATCTAGAGTACAAAGAAGCCTGCCCCCTGATTCTGGGTTCCAACAAGGAACGGGGGTTGGGGGATACTGACCGAGACTGTCTGGTGAGGCACGGTCACCACGTCGAACAGGGCCTGGAAGAACTCGTACATAGGGAAGGGGTGATCTGTGTGCATGTGGGATGAAGGCCCTGTGTGCGTGGGTGTGTGTGTGTGGGTGTGTGTCCCCATGCGTTATGCTTGTGAACATGATTGTGTGCCTTTCCCAGGAGATCTTTCTCACACTTCCATTACAATCACAGTGTCCCCCTTCCAAAACACTCTCATCACCCTGGCACAATTTACATACTCCTTCCCCTACTCACCACAGCTGTACCTGGTGGACGTTTCCCTCTAATTTCATGAGATGGGCATGGTGCAGAGATGAAGGGTCCAAACCCTTGACCTCCTACTTGGAAAGCCAAGATTGGAGCTCAGGTTCCAATCTGAAAGTTGCTCTGGCCTAGGCACCTGTGTTAGTCCCTCAGCCAGGGGGTCATGATGTACCATGGGGGCTAGCTAGCAAAGGGCCACCAGCATCTGTGCACACAGGCAAATACCTAGATTCCATGATGGTCCCCGACAGGACCGATCATGACACATTGGCTTCCATGGACACAGAAGCCAGGGCAAGGTTAGAAGCCCACGTTAAAGATTACAGCCTGGTCCCTGGAGTCAAGTGCACAGAGAAAAGCCACATCCTCGTGCTCAAGCCCACATGGATGGAAAGCGTGTGGACCCTTGGAGGACAGAACAGGGCAACATCGGTCATAGCCAGTCTCAGTGTGTACACACGACCGGCCAAAGGCAGAAAAGCATCATGGATGGAACTGACTGTACTTAATAAGATTTCCCTAAGCCTCAGGAAGGTTCAAATTCTCTAAGCACACACTCAAAGACCACTGGCCAATAGGAAATCAAGGTCAAGCTTGGGTGGAATCTTTGGACCCAACACCCCCAGAGCAAATCTCCTGCAAAGCAGGCCTACAGCCTATCAGCACACACTCCAAGACTCCTCTGTGTAAGCAACTTCCCACTGGTCAGAACACCTGGGAGGGTTCGGACAGCCACTGTCTTCAGGGGAAACACACACACACGCGCGCACGCGCGCGCACACACACACACACACACACACACACAGGACAGCTCAATAGTGGAAGAAATCTATCACACTCATCGACGGTGCTGGCTATTTACGGAAGCTACGATGTCCGTGCTCTCCAGTGTTGCACATGGGATTTTCTGAAGACAAAGAAAGGATGAGTGAAGAAAACTACTAGGATCCTTTCCTGAGGGTTGAATGAAGCCTGGCAAGCAAGGCTGCTTTTTATGCCATGCAAAATCTTACATAGACGTGATGCATATAGTCGCAGCAGGTGGGGATCTTGGGCCCAGAGCTGATGTCCAAAGCATCAGCGTGGGACATCTTAGTGGCACGTCGGTCAGGAGAGGTTATGGGACTCGGTCCTCACACAGAAGCCAGGTTAGGCTTCCCATGTACTGGACTGGCTATTTGGCTTTGATCGGGCTCGCTTTAGCTAGAAAGACAAGAACCCTCTTCGCGTTTCCTCCCTGCTCTTCTCCCATCCCTTCCCCTCTGCACCAAGGACAAAGCCTGGCAGCAGTGCGGCCCGTACCTCCTACACACATGCACACACACACACTTCCCTCCTGTCCTCATCCATCCAAACTCCCCGCCTACTTCCTGAGCAGCCTCACCAGTGTCATGGTGCCTCTGTATCCTCCTAGCTCCCCGCAAGGACCTGACGGAAGAGCTACCCATTTGGAGGGCCGAGGAGGAAACTCCGACTCTCCATCAGGTAAACTCATTGTTCCTCAAGATTTTATTTATTTGAAAGACAGAAAGAGAAGGGGAGAGAGAAAGAATGAGAGAGAGAGACAGGCAGACAGACAAAGAGCGCACGAGAGCGCAAGCAGGGGGAGTAGCAGAGGGAGATGAAGAAGCAGGCTCCCTTTTCGAGCAGGGTGCCAATGTGGGCTTCTATCCCAGGACCCTAGGATCAGGTCCTGAGCTGAAGGCAGAAGCTTCAATGTCTGAGCCGCTCGGTCACCTTGTAAAGTCTTTTTGTGCTTCTGAGGCACAACCAGTGTTTGATTTCTCTTTCCACGAACATCTGAGCATGGACATGCCAGAGGGGAGAGACAATGTCCTTGGTGCTGAGAGCCTGCCGTGAGTTTTTACCATTAACGGACAGCGGATTGAGACGGGCACTGAGAAAACATCACCACCACTGCTTAGGCAATGGATGGTCATGAGCATTTTCCACCAGGTCATTCTGTCTATGGGAAATGGCTTTGGTATTGATGAAGTCCCAGAACCTAAGTCAGGTTCAGTGGGGTGAGGTTCGGAGCTGACTACTAAAGAAAGAATTCTTAAGACATCTTTGGTGCAAAATGGTGGTTTATTAAAGCACAGGGACAGGACCCATGGGCAGGAAGAGCTGCTGCCCCAGGTTGTGAGGAGCGGCGGGTTATATACACAGGAGTTGGGTAGGTGAGGACAAAAGGGTGTCCAGAAGGGCTATTGGGGCAAAGAATACTATCAGGATATTGAAGGATTGGTTACTATAAAGTAAAGACAATTGAGAGTCTCCTGGTGGAATGTTACATTCCTGCTATCAAGCATCCTTGTTAATGAGATTTAGTTTTAGAAGAAATTTAACTTTATTTACTTTTCCTTCTACCTCCGCCTCCTTCGGTTTTTTATGGAGGGGAGGGTGACATTAGGACTTGAGGAACTGAGTTCTGTGTCTTTGGAAATTGGGTTATTGATAAGGTAACTTATTTGTTGTAGTCTCAAGGACATTTGCAAACCAAGGGAGACTCCTGTCTTGCAGGATTGTGATCTCAGCAAGTTAACTATTTATCATTTTATGGCAGTCAGGGGTGCCTGAGGAATGCTGCACACATGGAGGGGAGCGGGTGGAGGGGGGGGTACAAGGCGCCAGCTTTTGCTTTCTCCTAAGCCAGACTCCTGCTCCCTAATCATTCCCCCCTGAACAATTTTGACCCTTAAATCTTTAAGGTGGTTGAAGGTGGAAGGTCTCATCTTCTGTAACTTCTTCGTGCTGAATAGGGGTGTAGAGCTGTCCCTTACTGCTCTGGTAAATATTGATCAGGGTAGGAACGTATAAGGGAGTTACGAAAGGTGGAGGCAGCTGACAGTGAAGAAGCGTCCTCTCACGGGACAAGGATAGTCTGTCGTGGTGAAGTCATTGTAGCAATGGAGTCTCGGCACCAAGTAGAGAAACATGGAACAAAGCAACATAATAAGGTTAATAAGGCGATAAGAATGAGAAGCCCGAAAAGGAGATTTGGCCATAGTCCTCCTTCAAACCAGGAACTTAACCATTCACTGACAGAAAGAAGGATCTTGTAGGGTCGGATATGTCCCATATGCCTATTCGCCCATCAAGCCTTTTAGGGGGACAGATCAGGATGAACAAGGTAGGGCTATCTCTCCTACTTTGGTCTGGAGAGCTTCCCCCCTTCTGAGTTTTGACATAACAAGCCAGAGCCTTTTCGGGAGGTCATTTCCTCCTCCTCTGGATCATAGACGCAATAACCCCATTCCATCTAGCTTGCTTATCACACACACCAAGGGCAGAGAGATGTGTGCACACGGTGTGCACAGGGTGCGGGGTTCCTCACTGGGTATCCCTTTCTCCAACTGGAGGAGGCAGCGAACGGGCATGTCCCATACGCCTATTCCCCCATTACTCCCTCTAGGGGGACAGATCTAGCTGAACAAGATAAGGCTTTCTCTCCTCCTTTTGTCTGGAGAGCTTTCCCTCTTCTGAGTTTTGACATAACAAGCCGGAGCCTTTTAGGGAGGTCGTTTCCTCCTCCTCTGGATCATAGACGCAATGACCGCATCCCATCTAGCTTGCTTAGGAGACACAACAAGGGCACAGAGATGTGTGCACACGGTGTGCACATATTGCGGGGAACGTCTCTGGGTATCCCTTTCTCCAACTGCAGGAGGCAGCGAAGGGGTTTTTCCCATATGCCTATTCCCTCATCACTAAATTTAGGGGGACAGATCTAGCTGAACAAGGTAGGGCTTTCTCTCCTCCTTTGGTCTGGAGAGCTTCCCCCTTCTGAGTTTTGACATAACAATCCGTAGCCTTAACAGGAGGTCATTTCCTCCTCCTCTAGATCATAGACGCAATGACCGCATCCCATCTAGCTTGCTTACGACACACGCCAAGGGCACAGAGATGTGTACACAGGGTGCGGGGATCCTCACTGGGTATCCCTTTCTCCAACTGCAGGAGGCAGCGAGCGGGTATGTCCCATATGCCTATTCCCCCATCTCTCCCTCTAGGGGGACAGATCTAGCTGAACAAGGTAGGGCTTTCTCTCCTCCTTTGGTCAGGAGAGCTTCCCACCTTCTGAGTTTTGACATAACAAGCCGGAGCCTTTTCGGGAGGTCATTTCCTCCTCCTCTGGATCATAGACGCAATGACCGGATCCCATCGAGCTTGCTTAGGACACACACCAAGGGCACCGAAATGTGTGCACACGGTGTGCACAGGGTGCGGATCCTCACTGGTTATCCCTTTCTCCAACTGCACGAGGCAGCCAACGGGTAGGTCCCATATGCCTCTTCCCCATTCACTAACATTAGGGCGACAGATATAGCTGAATAAGGTAGGGAATTCTCTCCTCCTTTGGTCTGGAGAGCTTCCCCCTTCTGAGTTTGGACATAACAACCCGGAGTCTTTTCGGGAGGTCATTTCCTCCTCCTCTGGATCATAGACGCAATGACCGCATTCCATCTATCTTGCTTAGGACGCACACCAAGGGCACAGAGATGTGTGCACACGGTGTGCACAGGGTGCGGGGATCCTCACTGGCTATCCCTTTCTCCAACTGCAGGAGGCAGCGAACGGTTATGTCCCATACACCTATTCCCCCATCACTCCCTCTAGGTGGACAGATCTAGCTTAACAAGGTAGGGCTTTCTCTCCTCCATTGGTCTGGAGAGCTTCCCCCCTTCTAAGTTTTGACATAACAACCCGGAGCCTTTTCGGAAGGATATTTCCTCCTCCTCTGGATCATAGACGCAATGACCGCATCTCATCTAGCTTGCTTAGGACACACACAAAGGGCACACAGAGATGTGTGCAGATGGTGTGCACAGGGTTCGGAGATCCTCACAGGGTATCCCTTTCTCCAACTCCAGGAGGCAGCGAGCGGGTATGTCCCATATGCCTATTCCCCCATCACTCCCTCTAGGGGGACAGAACTAGCTAAACAAGGTGGGGATTTCTCTCCTCCTTTGGTCTGGAGAGCTTCCCCCCTTCTGAGTTTTGACATAACAAGCAGGAGCCTTTTCGGGAGGTCATTGCCTCCTCCTCTGCATCATAGATGCAATGACCGCATCCCATCTAGCTTGCTTACGACACACACGAAGGGCACTGATGTGTGCACACGGTGTGCACAGGGTGCGGGGATCCTCACTGGGTATCCCTTTCTCCAACTGCAGGAGGCAGCGAACGGTTATGTCCCATACACCTATTCCCCCATCACTCCCTCTAGGTGGACAGATCTAGCTTAACAAGGTAGGGCTTTCTCTCCTCCATTGGTCTGGAGAGCTTCCCCCCTTCTAAGTTTTGACATAACACCCGGAGCCTTTTCGGGAGGTTATTTCCTCCTCCTCTGGATCATAGACGCCATGACCGCATCTCATCTAGCTTGCTTAGGACACACACAAAGGGCACACAAAGATGTGTGCAGACGGTGTGCACAGGGTTCGGAGATCCTCACAGGGTATCCCTTTCTCCAACTCCAGGAGGCAGCGTGCGGGTATGTCCCATATGCCTATTCCCCCATCACACCCTCTAGGGGGGCATAACTAGCTGAAAAAGGTAGGGCTTTCTCTCCTCCTATGGTCTGGAGAGCTTCCTCCCTTCTGAGTTTTGACATAACAAGCCGGATCCTTTTTGGGAGGTTATTTCCTCCACCTCTGGATCATAGACGCAATGACCGCATCCCATCTAGCTTGCTTACGACACACACCAAGGGCACAGCGATGAGTGCACACAGTGTGCACAGGGTGCGTGGATCCTAACTGCGTATCCCTTTCTCCAAATGCAGGAGGCAGCGAACGGGTATGTGCCATATGCCTATTCCCCCATCGCTCCCTTTAGGCGGACAGATCTAGATGAATATGGTAGGGCTTTCTCTCCTCCTTTGGGCTGGAGAGATTCCCCCCCTCTGAGTTTTGACAAAACAAGCCGGAGCCTTTTTGGGAGGTCATTTCCTTCTCTTCTGGATCATAGACTCAATGACCGGATCCTATCTAGCATCCTTAGGAGACACAATAAGGGCACAGAGATGTGTGCACACGGTGTGTACAGGTTGTGGGGAACGTCTCTGGGTATCCGTTTATCCAACTGCAGGAGGCAGCGAAGGGGTTATTCCCATATGCCTATTCCCCCATCACTAACTTTATGGCGACAGATATAGCTGAACAAGGTAGGGCTTTCTCTCCTCCTTTGGTCTGGAGAGCTTCCCACATTCTGAGTTTGGACATAACAAGCCGGAGCCTTTTCGGGAGGTCGTTTCCTCCTCCTCTGGATCATAGACGCAATGACCGCATCCCATCTAGCTTGCTTAGGAGACACAACAAGGGCACAGAGATGTGTGCACACGGTGTGCACATATTGCGGGGAACGTCTCTGGGTATCCCTTTCTCCAACTGCAGGAGGCAGCGAAGGGGTTTTTCCCATATGCCTATTCCCTCATCACTAAATTTAGGGGGACAGATCTAGCTGAACAAGGTAGGGCTTTCTCTCCTCCTTTGGTCTGGAGAGCTTCCCCCTTCTGAGTTTTGACATAACAATCCGTAGCCTTAACAGGAGGTCATTTCCTCCTCCTCTAGATCATAGACGCAATGACCGCATCCCATCTAGCTTGCTTATGACACACGCCAAGGGCACAGAGATGTGTACACAGGGTGCGGGGATCCTCACTGGGTATCTCTTTCTCCAACTGCAGGAGGCAGCGAGCGGGTATGTCCCATACGCCTATTCCCCCATCTCTCCCTCTAGGGGGACAGATCTAGCTGAACAAGGTAGGGCTTTCTCTCCTCCTTTGGTCAGGAGAGCTTCCCACCTTCTGAGTTTTGACATAACAAGCCGGAGCCTTTTCGGGAGGTCATTTCCTCCTCCTCTGGATCATAGACGCAATGACCGGATCCCATCGAGCTTGCTTAGGACACACACCAAGGGCACAGAAATGTGTGCACACGGTGTGCACAGGGTGCGGATCCTCACTGGTTATCCCTTTCTCCAACTGCACGAGGCAGCCAACGGGTATGTCCCATATGCCTCTTCCCCAATCACTAACATTAGGGCGACAGATATAGCTGAATAATGTAGGGAATTCTCTCCTCCTTTGGTCTGGAGAGCTTCCCCCTTCTGAGTTTGGACATAACAACCCGGAGTCTTTTCGGGAGGTCATTTTCTCCTCCTCTGGATCATAGACGCAATGACCGCATTCCATCTATCTTGCTTAGGACGCACACCAAGGGCACAGAGATGTGTGCACACGGTGTGCACAGGGTGCGGGGATCCTCACTGGCTATCCCTTTCTCCAACTGCAGGAGGCAGCGAACGGTTATGTCCCATACACCTATTCCCCCATCACTCCCTCTAGGTGGACAGATCTAGCTTAACAAGGTAGGGCTTTCTCTCCTCCATTGGTCTGGAGAGCTTCCCCCCTTCTAAGTTTTGACATAACAACCCGGAGCCTTTTCGGAAGGATATTTCCTCCTCCTCTGGATCATAGACGCAATGACCGCATCTCATCTAGCTTGCTTAGGACACACACAAAGGGCACACAGAGATGTGTGCAGACGGTGTGCACAGGGTTCGGAGATCCTCACAGGGTATCCCTTTCTCCAACTCCAGGAGGCAGCGAGCGGGTATGTCCCATATGCCTATTCCCCCATCACTCCCTCTAGGGGGACAGAACTAGCTAAACAAGGTGGGGATTTCTCTCCTCCTTTGGTCTGGAGAGCTTCCCCCCTTCTGAGTTTTGACATAACAAGCCGGAGCCTTTTCCGGAGGTCATTTCCTCCTCCTCTGGATCATAGACGCAATGACTGCATCCCATCTAGCTTGCTTAGGGACACAACAAGGGCACAGAGATGTGTGCACACGGTGGGCACATGTTGCGGGGAACGTCTCTGGGTCTCCCTTTCTCCAACTCCAGGAGGCAGCGAAGGGGTTTTTCCCATATGTCTATTCCCCCATCACTAAATTTAGGGTGACAGATCTAGCTGAACAAGGTAGGGCTTTCTCTCCTCCTTTGGTCTGGAGAGCTTCCCCCTTCTCAGTTTTGACATAACAATCCGTAGCCTTAAGAGGAGGTCATTTCCTCCTCCTCTAGATCATAGACGCAATGACCGCATCCCATCTAGCTCTCTTAGGACACAAACCAAGGGCACAGACATGTGTGCACAAGGTGTGCACAGGATGCGGGGATCCTCACTGGGTATCCATTTTTCCAACTGCAGGAGGCAGCGATCGGGTTTGTCCTATATGGCTATTCACCCATCACTAACTTTAGGGTGACAGATCTAGCTGAACAAGGTAGGGCTTTCTCTCCTCCTTTGGGCTGGAGAGCTTCCCCCCTTCTGAGTTTTGAGATAACAAGCAGGAGACTTTTCAGGAGGTCATTTCCTCGTCCTCTGACTCTCAGACGCAATGACCGCATCACATCTAGCTTGCTTACGACACACACCAAGGGCACAGATGTGTGCACACGGTGTGCACAGGGTGCGGGGATCCTCACAGGGTATCCCTTTCTCTAACTGCAGGAGGCAGCGAACGGGTATGTCCCATACACCTATTCCCCCATCACTCCCTCTAGGGGGACAGATCTAGCTGAACAAGGTAGGGCTTTCTCTCCTCCTTTGGTTGGAGTGCTTGCCCTCTTCTGACTTTTGACATAACAAGTCGGAGCATTTCCGAGACGTCATTTCCTCCTCCTCTGCATCATAGACGCAGTGACCGCATCAAATCTAGCTTGCTTACGACACACAACAAGAGCACAGAGACGTGTGCACACGGTGTGCACAAGGTGCAGGGATCCTCACTGGGTATCCCTTTCTCCAACTGCAGGAGGCAGCGAGCGGGTTGTCCCATACAGGTATTCCCACATCACTCCCTCTAGGGGGACAGATCTAGCTGGACAAGGTAGGGCTTTCTCTCCTCCTTGGGTCTGGAGAGCTTCCCCCTCTTTGAGTTTTGACATAACAAGCCGGTGCCTTTTCCGGAGGTCATTACCTCCTACTCTGGACCATAGACGCAATGACCACATTCCATCTATCTTGCTTAGGACACACACAAAGGGCACAGAGATGTGTGCACACGGTGTGCACAGGGTGCGGGGATACACACTCGGTATCCCTTTCTCCAACTGCAGGAGGCACCGAATGGGTATGTCCCATACACCTATTCCCCCATCACTCCCTCTAAGGGGACAGATCTAGCGAACAAGGCAGGGCCTTCTCTCATCCTTTGGACTGGAGATATTCCCCCATTCTGAGTTTTGGCATAACAAGCCGGAGCCTTTTCGGGAGGTCATTTCCTCCTCCTCTGGATCATAGACGCATGACCGCATCCCATCTAACTTGCTTAGACACACAACAAGGGCACAGAGATGTGTGCACACGGTATGCAAAGGGTGTGGATCCGCACTGGGTATCCCTTTTTCCAACCTAGGAGGCAGCGAACAGGCATATCCCATACGCCTATTCCCCCATCACTAACTTTAGGGCGACAGATATAGCTGAACAAGGTAGGGATTTCTCTCCTCCTTTGGTCTGGAGAGCTTCCCCCTTCTGAGTTTTGACATAACTAGCTGGAGACTTTTTGGTAGGTCATTTCCTCCTCCTCTGGATCATAGACACAATGACCGCATCCCATCTAGCTTGCTTACGAAACACACCAAGGGCACAAATGTTTCCACACGGTGTGCACAGGGTGCGGGGATCCTCACTGGGTATCCCTTTCTCTAACTGCAGGAGGCAGCGAACGGGTATATCCCATACACCTATTCCCCCATCACTCCCTCTACGGGATCAGATCTAGCTGAACAAGATAGGGCTTTCTATCCTCCTTTGGGTTGGAGAGATTCCCCCCTTTTGAGTTTTGACATAACAAGCCGGAGCCTTTTCGGGAGGTCATTTCCTCCTCCTCTGGATCATAGACGCAATGAACGGATCCCATCTAGCTTGCTTAGGAGACACAACCAGGGCACAGAGATTTGTGCACACGGTGTGCACAGGTTGCGGGGAACGTCTCTGGGTATCCCTTTCTCTAACTGCAGGAGGCAGCGAAGGGGTTTTTCCCATATGCCTATTCCCCCATCACTAACTTTAGGGCGAACAGATCTAGCTGAACAAGGTAGGGCTTTCTCTCCTGCCTTGGGTCTGGAGATCTTCCCACTCTTTGAGTTTTGACATAACAAGCCGGAGCCTTTTAGGGAGGTTCATTTCATCCTCCTCTGGATCATAGACGCAATGACCGCATCCCATCTAGCTTGCTTACTACACACACCAAGAGCACAGAGATGTGTGCAGACATGGTGTGCACAGGGTGCGGGGATCCTCACAGGGTATCCCTTTCTGCCAATTGTCAGGAGGCAGCGAGTGGGTATGTCCCATATGCCTATTCCCCCATCACTCCCTCTCTGGGGACAGATACTAGCTGAACAAGGTAGGGGCTTTCTCTCCTCCTTTGGTCTGGAGAGCTTCCCCCCCTTCTGAGTTTTGACATAACAAGACTGGAGCATTTTCGGGACTTCATTTCCTCCTCCTCTGGATCATAGACACAATGACCGCATCCCATCTAGCTTGCTTACGAAACACATCAAGGGCACAGAGATGTGTGCACACAGTGTGCACAGGGTGTGGGGATCCTCACTGGGTATCCCTTTCTCCAACTGAAGGAGGCAGCGAGCGGGTATGTTCCATACGCCTATACCCGCCTCACTCCCTCTAGGGGGACAGATCTAGCTGAACAAGGTAGGGCTTTCTCTCCTCCTTTGGTCTGGAGAGCTACCCCTTCTGAGTTTTGACACAAAAAGCCGGACCCTTTTCGGGAGGTCATTTCCTCCTCCTCTGGATCATAGACGCAATGACCGCATCCCATCTAGCTTGCTTACGAAACACCTCAAGGGCACAGCGATGTGTGCACACAGTGTGCACAGGGTGCGTGGATCCTCACTGGGTATCCCTTTCTCCAACTGCAGGAGGCAGCGAACGGATATGTGCCATATGCCTATTCCCCCATCGCGCCCCTTAGGCGGACCGATCTAGATGAATATGGTAGGGCTTTCTCTCCTCCTTTGGGCTGGAGAGATTCCCCCCCCTCTGAGTTTTGACATAACAAGCCGGAGCCTTTTCGGGAGGTCATTTCCTTCTCTTCTGGATCATAGACTCAATGACCGGATCCTATCTAGCATCCTTAGGAGACACAACAAGGGCACAGAGATGTGTGCACACGGTGTGCACAGGGTGCGGGGATCCTCAATGGGTATAACTTTCTCCAGCTGCAGGAGGCAGCTATCGGGTTTGTCCCATATGCCTATTTACCCATCACTAACTTTAGGGCGACAGATCTAGCTGAACAAGGTAGGGCTTTCTCTCCTCCTTTGGTTGGAGAGCTTCCCCCCTTCTGAGTTTTGACATAACAAGCCGGAGCATTTTCGGGAGGTCATTTCCTCCTCTCTGGATCATAGACACAATGACTGCATCCCATCTAGCTTGCTTATGACACACACCAAGGGCACAGCGATGTGTGCACACAGTGTGCACATGGTGCAGGGATCCTCAATGGGTATCCCTCTCTCCAACTGCAGGAGGCAGAGAACAGGTATGTCCCATACACCTATTCCCCCATCACTACCTCTAGGGGGACAGATCTAGCAGAACAAGGTAGGGCTTTCTCTCCTCCTTTGGTCTAGAGAACTTCCCCCTTCTGAGTTTTGACATAACAATCCGTAGCCTTAACTGGAGGTCATTGCCTCCTCCTCTAGATCATAGACGCAGTGAACGCATCCCATCTAGCTTCCTTAGGACAAACACCAAGGGCATAGAGATGTGTGCACACAGTGTGCACAGGGTGCGGGGATCCTCACTGGGTATCACTTTCTCCAACTGCAGGGAGCAGCGATCGGGTTTGTCCCATATGCCTATTCATCCATCACTAACTTTAGGGCGACAGATCTAGCTGAACAAGGTAGGGCTTTCTCTCCTCCTTGGGTCTGGAGAGCTTCCCCCTCTTTGAGTTTTGACATAACAAGCCGGAGAATTTTCGGGAAGTCATTTCCTCCTCCTCTGGATCATAGATGCAATGACCCCATCCCATCTAGCTTGCCTACGACACACACCAAGAGCACAGAGATGTGTGCACACGGTGTGCACAGGGTGCGGGGATCCTCACTGGGTATCGCTTTCTCCAACTGCAGGAGGCAGCGAACGTGTTTGTCGCATATGCCTATTCCCCCATTACTAAATTTAGAGCGACAGATCTAGCTCAACAAGGTAGGGCATTCTCTCCCTCTTTGGTCTGGAGAGCTTCCCCCCTTTTGAGTTTTGACATAACAAGCCAGAGCCTTTTCGGGAGGTCATTTCTTCCTCCTCTGGATCATAGACGCAATGACCGCATCCCATCTAGCTTGTTTACTACACACACCAAGAGCACAGAGATGTGTGCACATGGTGTGCACAGGGTGCGGGGATCCTCACTGGGTATCCCTTTCCGCAACGGTAGGAGGCAGCGAGCAGGTATGTCCATATGCCTATTCCCCCATCACTCTTCTCGGGGGACAGATCTAGCTGAACAAGGTAGGGCTTTCTCTCCTCCTTTGGTCTGGAGAGCTTCCTCCCTTTCTGAGTTTTGACATAACAAGCAGGAGCCTTTTTGGGAGGTCATTTCCTCTGCCTCTGGATCATAGACGCAATGACAGCATCCCATCTCGCTTGCTTACAACACACACCAAGGGCACAGCGATGTGTGCACACATTGTGCACAGGGTGCGGTATCATCACTGGGTATCCCTTTCTCCAACTGCTGGAGTCAGCGATCGGGTTTGTCCCATATGCCTATTCACCCATCACTAACTTTAGGGCGACAGATCTAGCGGAACAAGGTAGGGCTTTCTCTTCTCCTTTGATTGGAGAGCTTCCCCCCTTCTGAGTTTTGACATAACAAGCCGGAGCCTTTCCGAGACGTCATTTCCTCCTCCTCTGGATCAGAGACGCAATGACCGCATCCCATATAGCTTGCTTACGACACACGCCAAGGGCACAGAGATGTGTGCATCGGTGTGCACAGGGTGCGGGGATCGTCACTGGGTATCCCTTTCTCCAACTGCAGGAGGCAGCGAAGGGGTTTGTCCCATATCCTATTTCCCCATCACTAACTTTAGGGCGACAGATCTAGCTGAAAAAGGTAGGGGTTTCTCTCCTCCTTTGGGCTGGAGAGCTTCCCCCCTTTCTGAGTTTTGACATAACAAGCAGGAGCTTTTTCTGGAGGTCATTAACTCCTCCTCTGCATCACAGACACAATGACCACATCCCATCTAGCTTGCTTACGAAACACACCAAGGGCACAAATGTTTCAACACGGTGTGCACAGGGTGCGGGGATCCTCACTGGGTATCCCTTTCTCTAACTGCAGGCGGCAGCGAACGGGTATATCCCATACACCTATTCCCCCATCACTCCCTCTACGGGGACAGATCTAGCTGAACAAGGTAGGGCTTTCTCTCCTTGAGTGGTGGGAGAGCTTCCCCTCTTCTGACTTTTGACATAACAAGCCGGATCCTTTCCGAGACATCATTTCCTCTTCCTCTGGTTCATAGACGCAATGACCGCATCCCATCTAGCTTGCTTAGGAGACACAACCAGGGCACAGAGATGTGTGCACACGGTGTGCACAGGTTGCGGGGAACGTCTCTGGGTATCCCTTTCTCTAACTGCAGGAGGCAGCGAAGGGGTTTTTCCCATATGCCTATTCCCCCATCACTAACTTTAGGGCAACAGATCTAGCTGAACAAGGTAGGGCTTTCTCTCCTGCTTGGGTCTGGAGATCTTCCCACTCTTTGAGTTTTGACATAACAAGCCGGAGCCTTTTCGGGAGGTCATTTCATCCTCCTCTGGATCATAGACGCAATGACCGCATCCCATCTAGCTTGCTTACTACACACACCAAGAGCACAGAGATGTGTGCACATGGTGTGCACAGGATGCGGGGATCCTCACAGGGTATCCCTTTCTGCAATTGTAGGAGGCAGCGAGTGGGTATGTCCATATACCTATTCCCCCATCACTCCCTCTCTGGGGACAGATATAGCTGAACAAGGTAGGGCTTTCTCTCCTGCTTGGGTCTGGAGATCTTCCCACTCTTTGAGTTTTGACATAACAAGCCGGAGCCTTCTCGGGAGGTCATTTCATCCTCCTCTGGATCATAGACGCAATGACCGCATCCCATCTAGCTTGTTTACTACACACACCAAGAGCACAGAGATGTGTGCACATGGTGTGCACAGGGTGCGGGGATCCTCACTGGGTATCCCTTTCCGCAACGGTAGGAGGCAGCGAGCGGGTATGTCCATATGCCTATTCCCCCATCACTCTTCTCGGGGGACAGATCTAGCTGAACAAGGTAGGGCTTTCTCTCCTCCTTTGGTCTGGAGAGCTTCCTCCCTTTCTGAGTTTTGACATAACAAGCAGGAGCCTTTTTGGGAGGTCATTTCCTCTGCCTCTGGATCATAGACGCAATGACAGCATCCCATCTCGCTTGCTTACGAAACACACCAAGGGCACAGAGATGTGTGCCACACGGTGTGCACAGGGTGCGGGGATCCTCACTGGGTATCCCTTTCTCTAACTGCAGGAGGCAGCGAACGGGTATATCCCATACACCTATTCCCCCATCACTCCCTCTACGGGATCAGATCTAGCTGAACAAGATAGGGCTTTCTATCCTCCTTTGGGTTGGAGAGATTCCCCCCTTTTGAGTTTTGACATAACAAGCCGGAGCCTTTTCGGGAGGTCATTTCCTCCTCCTCTGGATCATAGACGCAATGAACGGATCCCATCTAGCTTGCTTAGGAGACACAACCAGGGCACAGAGATGTGTGCACACGGTGTGCACAGGTTGCGGGGAACGTCTCGGGTATCCCTTTCTCTAACTGCAGGAGGCAGCGAAGGGGTTTTTCCCATATGCCTATTCCCCCATCACTAACTTTAGGGCAACAGATCTAGCTGAACAAGGTAGGGCTTTCTCTCCTCCTTTGGTCTGGAGAGCTTCTTCCCTTCTGAGTTTTGACATAACAAGCCGGAGCCTTTTTGGGAGGTCATTTCCTCCTCCTCTGGATCATAGATGGAATGACCCCATCCCATCTAGCTTGCTTACGACACACACCAAGAGCACAGAGATGTGTGCACACGGTGTGCACAGGGTGCGGGGATCCTCACTGGGTATCCCTTTCTCCAACTGCAGGAGGCAGCGAACAGGTTTGTCCCATATGCCTATTCCCCCATCACTAACTTTAGGGCGACAGATCTAGCTGAACAAGGTAGGGCTTTCTCTCCTTCTTTGGTCTGGAGAGCTTCCCCCCTTCTGAAGTTTGACATAACAAGCCGGAGCCTTTTCGGGAGGTCATTTCCTCCTCTCTGGATCATAGACGCAATGACCGCACCCAATCTAGCTTGCTTATGACACACACCAAGGGCACAGAGATGTGTGCACACGGTGTGCACAGGGTGCGGGGATCCTCACTGGGTATCCCTTTCTTCAACTGCAGGAGGCAGAGAACCGGTATGTCCCATATACCTATTCCCCCATCACTACCTCTAGGGGGACAGATCTAGCTGAACAAGGTAGGGCTTTCTCTCCTCCTTTGGTCTGGAGAGCTTCCCCCTTCTGAGTTTTGACATAACAATCCGTAGCCTTAACAGGAGGTCATTTCCTCCTCCTCTGGATCATAGATGCAATGACCGCATCCCATCTAGCTTGCTTAGGACACACACCAAGGGCACAGAGATGTGTGCACACGGTGTGCACAGGGTGTGGGGATCCTCAAGGGATATAACTTTCTCCAACTGCAGGAGGCAGCGATCGGGTTTGTCCATATGCCTATTCACCCATCACTAACTTTAGGGCGACAGATCTAGCTCAAAAGGTAGGGCATTCTATCCCTCTTTGGTCTGGAGAGCTTCCTCCCTTCTGAGTTTTGACATAACAAGCCGGAGCCTTTTCAGGAGGTCATTTCCTCCTCTCTGGATCATAGACTCAATGACCGCATCCCATCTAGCTTGCTTACGACACACACCAAGGGCACAGCGATGTGTGCACACAAGGTGCACAGGGTGCGGGGATCCTCACTGGGTATCCCTTTCTCCAAATGCAGGAGGCAGCGAACGGATATGTGCCATATGCCTATTCCCCCATCGCTCCCTTTACGCGGACAGATCTAGCTGAACAAGGTAGGGCTTTCTCTCCTCCTTTGGTCTGGAGAGCTTCCCCCCTTCTGAGTTTTGACATAACAAGCCGGAGCCTTTTCGGGAGGTCATTTCCTCCTCCTCTGGATCATAGACGCAATGACCGCATCCCATCTAGCTTGCTTACGACACACACCAAGGGCACAGAGATGTGTGCACACGGTGTGCACAGGGTGCGGGGATCCTCACTGGGTATCCCTTTCTCCAACTGCAGGAGGCAGCGAACAGGTTTGTCCCATATGCCTATTCCCCCATCACTCCCTCTAGGGGGACAGATCTAGCTGAACAAGGTAGGGCTTTCTCTCCTCCTTTGGTCTGGAGAGCTTCCCCCTTCTGAGTTTTGACATAACAAGCCGGAGACTTTCCGGAGGTCATTTCCTCCTCCTCTGGATCATAGATGCAATGACCGCATCCCATCTAGCTTGCTTAGGACACACACAAAGGGCACAGAGATGTGTGCACACGGTGTGCACAGGGTGCGGGGATCCTCAATGGGTATAACTTTCTCCAGCTGCAGGAGGCAGCTATCGGGTTTGTCCCATATGCCTATTTACCCATCACTAACTTTAGGGCGACAGATCTAGCTGAACAAGGTAGGGCTTTCTCTCCTCCTTTGGTTGGAGAGCTTCCCCCCTTCTGAGTTTTGACATAACAAGCCGGAGCATTTTCGGGAGGTCATTTCCTCCTCTCTGGATCATAGACACAATGACTGCATCCCATCTAGCTTGCTTACGACACACACCAAGGGCACAGCGATGTGTGCACACAGTGTGCACATGGTGCAGAGATCCTCAATGGGTATCCCTCTCTCCAACTGCAGGAGGCAGAGAACAGGTATGTCCCATACACCTATTCCCCCATCACTACCTCTAGGGGGACAGATCTAGCAGAACAAGGTAGGGCTTTCTCTCCTCCTTTGGGCTAGAGAACTTCCCCCTTCTGAGTTTTGACATAACAATCCGTAACCTTAACTGGAGGTCATTGCCTCCTCCTCTAGATCATAGACGCAGTGAACGCATCCCATCTAGCTTCCTTAGGACAACACCAAGGGCATAGAGATGTGTGCACACAGTGTGCACAGGGTGCGGGGATCCTCACTGGGTACCACTTTCTCCAACTGCAGGGAGCAGCGATCGGGTTTGTCCCATATGCCTATTTCCCCATCACTCCCTCTCGGGGGACAGATATAGCTGAACAAGGTAGGGCTTTCTCTCCTCCTTTGGTCTGGAGAGCTTCCCCCCCTTTGAGTTTTGACATAACAAGACGGAGCATTTTCGGGACTTCATTTCCTCTTCCTCTGGATCATAGATGCAATGACGCCATCCCATCTAGCTTGCTTACGACACACACCAAGAGCACAGAGATGTGTGCACACGGTGTGCACAGGGTGCGGGTATCCTCACTGGGTATCCCTTTCTCCAATGCAGCAGGCAGCAAACGGGTATGTCCCATACACCTATTCCTCCCTCACTCCCCCTAGGGGGACTGATCTGGCTGAACAGGTAGGGCTTTCTCTCCTCCTTTGGTCTGGAGAGCTTCTCCCCTTCTGAGTTTTGTCATAACAAGCTGGAGTATTTTCGCGAGGTTATTTCCTCCTCCTCTGGATCATAGACGCAATAACCGCGTCTCATCTAGCTTGCTTAGGACACACCAAGGGCACAGAGATGTGTGCATATGGTATGCACAGGGTTCTGGGTTCCTCACTGGGTATCCCTTTCCTCAACTGCAGGAGGCAACCAACGGGTATGTCCCATACACCAATTCCCCCGTCACTCCCTCTAGGGGGACATATCAAGCTAAACAGGTAGGGCTTTCTCTCCTCCTTTGGTCTGGAGAGCTTCCCCCTTCTGAGTTTTGACATAACAATCCGTAGCCTTAACAGGAGGTCATTTCTTCCTCCTCTGGATCATAGATGCAATGACCGCATCCCATCTAGCTTGCTTAGGACACACACCAAGGGCACAGAGATGTGTGCACACGGTGTGCACAGGGTGTGGGGATCCTCAAGGGATATAACTTTCTCCAGCTGCAGGAGGCAGCTATCGGGTTTGTCCCATATGCCTATTTACCCATCACTAACTTTAGGGCGACAGATCTAGCTGAACAAGGTAGGGCTTTCTCTCCTCCTTTGGTTGGAGAGCTTCCCCCCTTCTGAGTTTTGACATAACAAGCCGGAGCATTTTCGGGAGGTCATTTCCTCCTCTCTGGATCATAGACACAATGACTGCATCCCATCTAGCTTGCGTACGACACACACCAAAGGCACAGCGATGTGTGCACACAGTGTGCACATGGTGCAGGGATCCTCAATGGGTATCCCTCTCTCCAACTGCAGGAGGCAGAGAACAGGTATGTCCCATACACCTATTCCCCCATCACTACCTCTAGGGGGACAGATCTAGCAGAACAAGGTAGGGCTTTCTCTCCTCCTTTGGGCTAGAGAACTTCCCCCTTCTGAGTTTTGACATAACAATCCGTAGCCTTAACTGGAGGTCATTGCCTCCTCCTCTAGATCATAGACGCAGTGAACACATCCCATCTAGCTTCCTTAGGACAACACCAAGGGCATAGAGATGTGTGCACACAGTGTGCACAGGGTGCGGGGATCCTCACTGGGTATCACTTTCTCCAACTGCAGGGAGCAGCGATCGGGTTTGTCCCATATGCCTATTTCCCCATCACTCCCTCTCGGGGGACAGATATAGCTGAACAAGGTAGGGCTTTCTCTCCTCCTTTGGTCTGGAGAGCTTCCCCCCCTTTGAGTTTTGACATAACAAGACGGAGCATTTTCGGGACTTCATTTCCTCTTCCTCTGGATCATAGATGCAATGACGCCATCCCATCTAGCTTGCTTACGACACACACCAAGAGCACAGAGATGTGTGCACACGGTTTGCACAGGGTGCGGGTATCCTCACTGGGTATCCCTTTCTCCAATGCAGCAGGCAGCAAACGGGTATGTCCCATACACCTATTCCTCCCTCACTCCCCCTAGGGGGACTGATCTGGCTGAACAGGTAGGGCTTTCTCTCCTCCTTTGGTCTGGAGAGCTTCTCCCCTTCTGAGTTTTGTCATAACAAGCCGGAGTATTTTCGCGAGGTTTTTTCCTCCTCCTCTGGATCATTGACGCAATAACCGCGTCTCATCTAGCTTGCTTACGACACACCAAGGGCACAGAGATGTGTGCATATGGTATGCACAGGGTTCTGGGTTCCTCACTGGGTATCCCTTTCCTCAACTGCAGGAGGCAACCAACGGGTATGTCCCATACACCAATTCCCCCGTCACTCCCTCTAGGGGGACATATCAAGCTAAACAGGTAGGGCTTTCTCTCCTCCTTTGGTCTGTAGAACTTCCCCCCTTCTAAGTTTTGACATAACAACCCGGAGCCTATTCGGGAGGTCATTTTCTCCTCCTCTGGATCATAGACGCAATGACCGCATCCCATCTAGCTTGCTTAGGACACACACCAAGGGCACAGAGATGTGTGCACACGGTGTGCACTGGTTGCGTGGATCCTCACAGGGTATCCCTTTCTCCAACTGCAGGATGCAGCGAACAGGTTTGTCCCATATGCCTATTCCCCCATCACTAACTTTAGGGCGACAGATCTAGCTGAAGAAGGTAGGGCTTTCTCTCCTCCTTGGGTCTGGAGAGCTTCCCCCTCTTTGAGTTTTGACATAACAAGCCGGAGAATTTTCGGGAAGTCATTTCCTCCTCCTCTGGATCATAGATGCAATGACCCCATCCCATCTAGCTTGCCTACGACACACACCAAGAGCACAGAGATGTGTGCACACGGTGTGCACAGGGTGCGGGGATCCTCACTGGGTATCGCTTTCTCCAACTGCAGGAGGCAGCGAACGTGTTTGTCGCATATGCCTATTCCCCCATCACTAAATTTAGAGCGACAGATCTAGCTCAACAAGGTAGGGCATTCTCTCCCTCTTTGGTCTGGAGAGCTTCCCCCCTTTTGAGTTTTGACATAACAAGCCAGAGCCTTTTCGGGAGGTCATTTCCTCCTCCTCTGGATCATAGACACAATGACCGCATCCCATCTAGCTTGCTTACTACACACACCAAGAGCACAGAGATGTGTGCACATGGTGTGCACAGAGTGCGGGGATCCTCACTGGGTATCCCTTTCCGCAACGGTAGGAGGCAGCGAGCGGGTATGTCCATATGCCTATTCCCCCATCACTCTTCTCGGGGGACAGATCTAGCTGAACAAGGTAGGGCTTTCTCTCCTCCTTTGGTCTGGAGAGCTTCCTCCCTTCTGAGTTTTGACATAACAAGCAGGAGCCTTTTTGGGAGGTCATTTCCTCCGCCTCTGGATCATAGACGCAATGACAGCATCCCATCTCGCTTGCTTACAACACACACCAAGGGCACAGCGATGTGTGCACACATTGTGCACAGGGTGCGGTATCATCACTGGGTATCCCTTTCTCCAACTGCTGGAGTCAGCGATCGGGTTTGTCCCATATGCCTATTCCCCCATCACTAAATTTAGAGCGACAGATCTAGCTCAACAAGGTAGGGCATTCTCTCCCTCTTTGGTCTGGAGAGCTTCCCCCCTTCTGAGTTTTGACATAACAAGCCGGAGCCTTTCCGAGACGTCATTTCCTCCTCCTCTGGATCAGAGACGCAATGACCGCATCCCATATAGCTTGCTTACGACACACGCCAAGGGCACAGAGATGTGTGCATCGGTGTGCACAGGGTGCGGGGATCGTCACTGGGTATCCCTTTCTCCAACTGCAGGAGGCAGCGAAGGGGTTTGTCCCATATCCTATTTCCCCATCACTAACTTTAGGGCGACAGATCTAGCTGAAAAAGGTAGGGGTTTCTCTCCTCCTTTGGCCTGGAGAGCTTCCCCCCTTTCTGAGTTTTGACATAACAAGTAGGAGCTTTTTCTGGAGGTCATTAACTCCTCCTCTGCATCAAAGACACAATGACCGCATCCCATCTAGCTTGCTTACGAAACACACCAAGGGCACAAATGTTTCCACACGGTGTGCACAGGGTGCGGGGATCCTCACTGGGTATCCCTTTCTCTAACTGCAGGAGGCAGCGAACGGGTATATCCCATACACCTATTCCCCCATCACTCCCTCTACGGGATCAGATCTAGCTGAACAAGATAGGGCTTTCTATCCTCCTTTGGGTTGGAGAGATTCCCCCCTTTTGAGTTTTGACATAACAAGCCGGAGCCTTTTCGGGAGGTCATTTCCTCCTCCTCTGGATCATAGACGCAATGAACGGATCCCATCTAGCTTGCTTAGGAGACACAACCAGGGCACAGAGATTTGTGCACACGGTGTGCACAGGTTGCGGGGAACGTCTCTGGGTATCCCTTTCTCTAACTGCAGGAGGCAGCGAAGGGGTTTTTCCCATATGCCTATTCCCCCATCACTAACTTTAGGGCAACAGATCTAGCTGAACAAGGTAGGGCTTTCTCTCCTGCTTGGGTCTGGAGATCTTCCCACTCTTTGAGTTTTGACATAACAAGCCGGAGCCTTTTCGGGAGGTCATTTCATCCTCCTCTGGATCATAGACGCAATGACCGCATCCCATCTAGCTTGCTTACTACACACACCAAGAGCACAGAGATGTGTGCACATGGTGTGCACAGGATGCGGGGATCCTCACAGGGTATCCCTTTCTGCAATTGTAGGAGGCAGCGAGTGGGTATGTCCATATGCCTATTCCCCCATCACTCCCTCTCTGGGGACAGATATAGCTGAACAAGGTAGGGCTTTCTCTCCTCCTTTGGTCTGGAGAGCTTCCCCCCCTTTGAGTTTTGACATAACAAGACGGAGCATTTTCGGGACTTCATTTCCTCTTCCTCTGGATCATAGATGCAATGACGCCATCCCATCTAGCTTGCTTACGACACACACCAAGAGCACAGAGATGTGTGCACACGGTGTGCACAGGGTGCGGGTATCCTCACTGGGTATCCCTTTCTCCAGTGCAGCAGGCAGCAAACGGGTATGTCCCATACACCTATTCCTCCCTCACTCCCCCTAGCGGGACTGATCTGGCTGAACAGGTAGGGCTTTCTCTCCTCCTTTGGTCTGGAGAGCTTCTCCCCTTCTGAGTTTTGTCATAACAAGCCGGAGTATTTTCGCGAGGTTATTTCCTCCTCCTCTGATCATAGACGCAATAACCGCGTCTCATCTAGCTTGCTTACGACACACCAAGGGCACAGAGATGTGTGCATACGGTATGCACAGGGTTCTGGGTTCCTCACTGGGTATCCCTTTCCTCAACTGCAGGAGGCAACCAACGGGTATGTCCCATACACCAATTCCCCCATCACTCCCTCTAGGGGGACATATCAAGCTAAACAGGTAGGGCTTTCTCTCCTCCTTTGGTCTGGAGAACTTCCCCCCTTCTAAGTTTTGACATAACAACCCGGAGCCTATTCGGGAGGTCATTTTCTCCTCCTCTGGATCATAGACGCAATGACCGCATCCCATCTAACTTGCGTAGGACGCACACCAAGGGCACAGAGATGTGTGCACACGGTGTGCACTGGTTGCGTGGATCCTCACAGGGTATCCCTTTCTCCAACTGCAGGATGCAGCGAACAGGTTTGTCCCATATGCCTATTCCCCCATCACTAACTTTAGGGCGACAGATCTAGCTGAACAAGGTAGGGCTTTCTCTCTTCCTTTGGGCTGGAGAGCTTCCCCCCTTCTGAGTTTTTACATAAAAAGCAAGAGCCTTTTTGGGAGGTCATTTCCTCCTCTCCTGATCACAGACCCAATGACCGCATCCCATCTAGCTTGCTTACGACACACACCAAGGGCACAGAGATGTGTGCACACGGTGTGCACAGGGTGCGGGGATCCTCACTGGGTATCCCTTTCTTCAACTGCAGGAGGCAGAGAACGGGTATGTCCGATACACATATTCCCCCATCACTCCCTCGAGGGGGACAGATCTAGCTGAACAAGGTAGGGCTTTCTCTCCTCCTTTGGTCTGGAGAGCTTCCACCTTCTGAGATTTGATATAACAATCCGTAGCCTTAAATGGAGGTGATTTCCTCCTCCTCTGGATCATAGACGCAATGACCGCATCCCATCTAGCTTGCTTAGGACACACACCAAGGGCACAGAGATGTGAGCACAGGGTGTACACAGGGTGCGTGGATACTCACTGGGTCCCTTTCTACAACTGCAGGAGACAGCGAACAGGTATGTCCAATACACCTATTCCCCCATCACTCACTCTAGGGGGACAGATCTAGCTGAACAAGGTAGGGCTTTCTCTCCTCCTTGGGTCTGGAGAGCTTCCCCCTCTTTGAGTTTTGACATAACAAGCCGGAGAATTTTCGGGAAGTCATTTCCTCCTCCTCTGGATCATAGATGCAATGACCCCATCCCATCTAGCTTGCCTACGACACACACCAAGAGCACAGAGATGTGTGCACACGGTGTGCACAGGGTGCGGGGATCCTCACTGGGTATCGCTTTCTCCAACTGCAGGAGGCAGCGAACGTGTTTGTCACATATGCCTATTCCCCCATCACTAAATTTAGAGCGACAGATCTAGCTCAACAAGGTAGGGCATTCTCTCCCTCTTTGGTCTGGAGAGCTTCCCCCTTCTGAGTTTGGACATAACAACCCGGAGTCTTTTCGGGAGGTCATTTCCTCCTCCTCTGGATCATAGACGCAATGACCGCATCCCATCTAAGTTGCTTAGGACACACAACAAGGGCACAGATATGTGTGCACACAGTGTGCACAAGTTGCGTGGATCCTCACAGGGTATCCCTTTCTCCAACTGCAGGAGGCAGCGAACGGGTTTGTCCCATATGCCTATTCCCCCATCACTAACTTTAGGACGACAGATCTAGCTCAACAAGGTAGAGCTTTCTCTCCCTCTTTGGTCTGGAGAGCTTCCCCCCTTTTGAGTTTTGACATAAAAAGCCGGAGCCTTTTCGGGAGGTCATTTCATCCTCCTCTGGATCATAGACGCAATGACCGCATCCCATCTAGCTTGCTTACTACACACACCAAGAGCACAGAGATGTGTGCACATGGTGTGCACAGAGTGCGGGGATCCTCACTGGGTATCCCTTTCTCCAACTGTAGAAGGCAGCGCGCGGGTATGTCCATATGCCTATTCCCCCATCACTCCCTCTCGGGGGACAGATTTAGCTGAACAAGGTAGGGCTTTCTCTCCTCCTTTGGTCTGGAGAACTTCCCCCCTTCTGAGTTTTGACATATAAGCCGGAGCCTTTTTGGGAGGTCATTTTTTCCTCCTCTGGATCATAGACACAATGACCGCATCCCATCTAGCTTGCTTACGACACACACCAAGGGCACAGCGATGTGTGCACACAGTGTGCACAGAGTGCGCTGATCCTACTGGGTATCCCTTTCTCCAACTGCAGGAGGCCGCAAACGGATATGTGCCATATGCCTATTCCCCCATCACTCCCTTTAAGCGGACAGATCTAGCTAAATAGGGTATGGCTTTCTCTCCTCCTTTGGTCTTGAAAGCTTCCCCCCTTCTGAATTTTGACATAACAAGCCGGAGCCTTTTCGGGAGGTCATTTCCTCTTCTCTGGATCACAGACACAATGACCGCATCCCATCTAGCTTGCTTACAACACACACCAAGGGCACAGCTATGTGTGCACACGGTGTGCACAGGGTGCGGGGATCCTCACTGGGTATCCCTTTCTCCAACTGCAGGAGGCAGCGAACGGACATGTGCCATATGCCTATTCCCCCATCACTCCCTTTAGGCGGACAGATCTAGCTGAATAAGGTAGGGCTTTCTCTCCTCCTTTGGTCTGGAGAGCTTCCCCCGTCTGAGTTTTGACATAACAAGCCGGAGCCTTTTCGGGAGTTCATTTCCTCCTCCTCTGCATCATAGACGCAATGACCGCATCCCAACTAGCTTGCTTACGACATACACCAAGGGCACAGAGATATGTGCACAGGGTGTGCACAGGGTGCGGGGATCCTCACTGGGTATCGCTTTCCTCTACTGCAGGAGGCAGCGAACGTAATGTCTCATATGCCTATTCCCCCATCACTCCCTTTAGGGGACAGATCTAGCTGAACAAGGTAGGGCTTTCTCTCCTCCTTTGGTCTTGAGAGCTTCCCGCCTTCTGAGTTCCTCCCGGGATCGGAGGCTGTGGCGGACTGAACAAACGGAGTGTCCTGCAGAAAACCAGGACCCTGTGCTACAGTCCCTGCAAACCAGTAGGTCATTCGGGCGGTGTGCTTGGTCCATCGGAGGGTTGGCGCTCGTTTTCGCGTGGGTCGATGCGACGGGACTAGGCATGTGGGTGTGTGGACTGCGTGTGTTTCACAAGTAGACATCTCCCACTGAATGGACTTGAGGGCACAGGTGAAGGTTTCAAAGCCAAACCTCCTTCATCCCCACTGCACACACCCCGCTAGGACACCACATTCCTCACTGACCACAGCTCCACCTGGAGGGTTGCTCAGGATTCCCTTTCCTCAGACAGGGATGGGGAGAAAGGAAGGGGCCCACATCTGTCCTAGCTCGGGACGTTTCTCAGGCAGGGTCAAAACACAAAGGAATCAGAAGCTACTTTAGTCGACCCATATATCACCACCAGCATTACAAAAACACTCCCTTCTTGAACGCACATAGAGGGAAGGCTCACTGGCAAATGGCAATGGCTGTTCGATAGAGCTCTCACATTTGGAGACACCAGACAACTCAGAGCAGTGAAATCTGTGTCTGTTATCACTGGGGTCCCGCCTGTACCCAGAGCGCCCACCTTGCTCACCGCCACAGAGAATACACAGTACAAACCCCTTGTCTCCCGTCACTGAGGCAGAGCCTTCAGCCAGAAGTGGGCCCTTTCCCAACACCAGAGAACTCACACGGGGAGAGCCACTAGCACAGTATCCTGGTGGGAGAAGCTTCAGGTGGGGCTCAGGCCTGAGGCTCCCGCTACCACCTCAGAGTGTGCTTCATCCCTCACACGGGAGCGAAGGTGCAGGCACCCCTGGGACCCCCTGCATCATCACTGTGGCTGAATGCCGAGGACATCCCATATGGGAATCCCATTCCTCACGGAGCCAACACAGGAAGGACCTGGCAGGATTCACACACAGGAAAATCCTCCTGGTCTGATGAGCAAAGGAATGGGCTCAGCTATCCCTTCTTCCCTAGCCAGCAATGACACCCTCACACCGAGGAATCACTGATCCCAACGCAATGAGGGGAAATTCTTCCCCGGACACTCCCATCAGAGAATGACTGGGCAAATACCTCCCAAGGAATTCCTCGGGGTGACTCTGAGATACAAATTCAGACACTGCAAACACATACAACAAGGCCCCGTTCTGAGGGAGGCGGAATGCGCTATTACAGTAACCAACAGCCAGAAATCAAGCACATCTGCTCCGATCCAGCAGTACTTGCATAAAGGCCAGTCTCACCGAACAGGCGGGGTCTCACAACCGTGCACACTGTGTCAAGTAAGAACGGGGGACGTTTCCTTTACGACCTCTCACAACTGACACAGGTACTGTCTCTTGCTAGCAAGTGGGGTCACAGGAAGTAACGCTGCCCGGGATCCATGAGAACATCAAGTCGAGGGTGAACTCGGAATCTCAGAACACAAGGCGATCAATGGATGTTCACGAAAACATGAACCTAACCATGTAGGTAGATCGCAAGGATGAATGGCCACAAGATTCAACAAACACATGGTTTGTGATCTACCTCTCATGTCCTTCATTCTACTAATATTGTCCCCACAAAGTGCAAAGGATTTACAAATTAATTACACGCTTAGAAATATCTCTATTTACTTCACTTATCGGAGAGTGACAGAGCTAGCAGGGGAGCAAGAACAGTCGGGGTCGGGCAGCGAGGAAGACGGAGAAGGGTGCCCAATACAGGGCTTGATCCCCCAGGATCCAGGGATCCTGACCTCAGCCAAGGGCAGATGCTTACCCAACTGCACCACCTGGGGGCTTGAAAATTAATTTCATCTCATACAAAGGTGTTCTTTGGAAGACCTGTGTGGACCAGGGCAGGAAAACCTCGACAGTTCAGCATCAGGCAGTGAGGGCTTCCTCCCCGTCTATGAGAACATGGGAGCCAAGGGCTTTTCTCCACCACCAAGTCAGCTATGTATCTCTGGGCCTGAGAGGGTGTACGACCACTGCAGACATGGAAATACTCCCCGATTCGGAAGATTTTAGAACAGGAGGGGGTTCTTACACTCCCTTCCATAAAGACAAAGCCTGTCCAGGAATGCCTGTGAGGTTCCTTCAGTTAAGGGACCAATGTTTGGCTTTGGTTCAGGTTATGATGTCAGGGTTATGGGACTGAGCACGGAGTCAGGCTATGGAAGGCATGGGGAGCCTACTAGAGGGTCTCTCTCATCCTCTGCAACTCCCACATCCCCACCAAAAAGAAACAGGAGAGAGAGAGAGAGAGAGAGAAGTCCACTCAGACATCCATTTGTAAAGATGCCCGGGATTCTTTGCTCTAGATGAATGGCCCAATAAAGCAAGTGTGGGCAGAACGTCGATGGTCGAGAGAATGTTTATTTATTAACTTTTATTTTATATAAAATAATTTATTTTTTATTAAGTCAGTCGTGTGTCTTACTAAGTCAGGCTGCAATAACTCGGGACTCTGCAACCAGGGGCAACATGGACTTCAGAGGTTTTGTGTGAGGCAGGGACTTGCAGAACCTTCGCCATATGTGCCCAGAAGTAATTTTCCCCCACAGCCAACTCTAGACATTCTGGTTAAGGGTACATCTCCAAGTTAATCAACAAGAAGAGGCTATCTTTTCCTCCGGAAGAGAGACAAAGCCAGCAAGAAAGACACCCAGGTCAAGGCCTGAACCTCATCCCAGGGGGGAGATTCAGAACCAAGACTACTTACCACTGCGATGCACGTGCACCAGGGAGATGGCAGCGGTCACACTCCTGGACGTGCTGCACTTCCATTTGCACTGAAGAGACAGAGGCCAGACGCTTTGGATGCTGCCCAGGAGGCCACGTCCCCTGAGCCTCGAAGCACCACCTGTAAAAACAAGGAGAGCATTCAGTCGAGGTCTCAGGACCCACACGTGGGGAGACACAGAGTCACCCATGATGGAACGCAGGCCCCTCCCTCCCAGCAGGGAGTGCAGGCTCAAGGAGGCCAAAACCACAGGGCCCCGCCATCTGTCAAAGTCCTAACATGGCTGGAAGACCTTCCCCTAATACATGCTTAGAGATTTGGCTGCCAGGAGTTCCATGAGGCTGAAATGGGCCTCTGGTCTTTCCTTGCTAAGACGTGCCTCTTGTGGACCCTGGAACTCAACACAGGACAAAAAACAACAACAACAACAACAACAACAAAAAACCAAAAAAACCCAAAAAAAAACCCCACCACCACCACCAACTACCTTCCCCTTCTCCAACACCCTTCCACTATAGGGTCGTGGCTAAGGCAGACTTCACACTGTGCGCATTTTGCCCTGCTAAACGTCAACCCTCCAATAAAGCACAGAGCATAGAGCCAGACTTGGGCACCCCGGCGACCTGGCTGGCTGCCGTGGCTGCCTGGGCCTGCCTCCCTCCCTCCCTCCCTGGCTCCAGTCCTTTCCTATGAGCATCTGCCTGGGCCCTGGTACTCTGGCTCTGCCCCAGGTGCCCCGGGCCCTGGGTGCAGGCCGTCAGAAGGCAGCTGAAGGGCCGCAGACTCCAGCCGGCCGGCCCTGTGCTCCCCTCAACCCAACCACCTTGGTAACCAACGTGGGCCCAGGTGCCAGATCGAACTGCAGCCCCTGCCCTCCTGCTCAAACACAGGTTCGCCTCGGAAGCAAGGCACATCGGCCCCAAATAACCTGCCCCTTAGCCCCCACCCCACCGGCCTGAATATCCCCTCGGAACGGAAGCCCCAGAAGCCAACACAGCCACCATTCCAGGCAGCGCATTTCACTCATCCTCACGTCTTGCACAGATTGTCTGAAGGGTCCAGAAAAACCCGCCTATATTAAGGCCCACGTGCTGCTGTGATGTGAGGAACCCTTCACCTCCCCAGAGTTTGAAAGGTCACCTGACCCATTTCAGAGGGCTGTCCCAGCGACCACGCCCACTTCTCTTGCCAGCCTGGGACTCTGCCTGCAGAAAAAGAACAAGAAAGAACAAGAGTTGGTGATAATGTGAAGAAAAAGGAACCTTGTGTACTGATGGTGGGGATGAAAACTGGTGCAGCCATTATGGAAAACAATGGGAGGTTCCTCAAAAAATTAAAAATAGAACTGTCATATGTTCCAGTAATTCCATTACTGGGTATTTGCTCAAAGAAAATGAAAACCTTTGAAAAGATACGTTTACAGTGCAGCACTATTTACAGTAAGCAAGATATGGAAGAGCCCATCAATAGATGAATGGATAAAAAAGACATGGCATATATATATAGATATAGATAGATAGATAGACAGATCTCTAATAGAATAGTACTTGACCAGAGGAAAGAATCAAATCTTAACATTTGCAACAACATGGATAAATCTAGAGGGTATAAAACTAAATGAAATAAGTCAAAGAAAGACAAATATCCTATGATTTCAATCATATGTGAAATTTAAGAATCAAAACAAAGCACAAAAGAGACCAAAAAAGAGACTCACGAATATAGAGAACAAACTGGTGATTGCTAGAGGGAAGGTGGGTGGAAAGAGGGCATGAGAAAACGAGGGTCTATCACTGAAAAGGAAAAACTAAACACGATCTGAAGTCATTATTATTGTCTATGTAGAAAATCTCAAGTAACTTATAAAAATAAAATAAAACTATTGGAAGTAATGAGGAAATACCAAAACATCATAGGATACAAGGTCAATATAAAAAAGTCAACTATTTTCCTATATCTGAATAAAGAATTGAATTCCATATTTTCAAATGAAAAAAATACCATTTACAATACACCCCTAGAAAGGGGTACTCAAGTATAAAATCTAACACAATACATATATACAGGAAGACAAACCTGATGGAAGAAATCAAAGATATAAATAAATGGAGAGAGAGTTCGTATTCATCGGTAGCAAGACTCAATGTGGCTAAGACATCAATTCTTTCCAACTTAATCTATAAATTCAATGAAATCCATATAAAACCTCCCAGTCATCTTGCAGATATTGACAAGAAGATTCTGAGTTTACACAGAAACGCAAAAGATCTAGAATAGCCAACACACTGGACACCTGGGTGGCTCAGGTGGTTGAGCATTTGCCTTCAGCTCAGGTCATGATCCCAGAATCCTGGGAAGAAGTCCCGAGTCAGGCTCCTTTCTCAGAGGGGAGCCTGCTTCTCCCTCTGCTCTCTCTGCCTCTGACATCCTCTGTTTGTGCTCTCTCTCTGACAAATAAATAACATCTTTAAAAAAAAGTTTAAAAAAAACAGAACAGCCAACACAATGTGGAAGAAAAATGAGAATTCACCTCACCTGGTCTTGAGACTTACTATAAAGCTACTAGTAACCAAGACAGTGTGTTAGTGCTGAGAGAGACACACAGATCAACAGAACAGATTACAAGGACCAGGAATAGATCTACCAAAATAAAGTCAAACATTTTTTGACAAAGGCACAAAGGGAATAAAAGGAGAAAAGACAGTCTCTCAACAAATGGTGCTCGAACAACTGAACAGTCATGCAAAAGAAATAAAACTAGACACAGACCTTACACAAGTATTAACTAAAAATGAATCAGAGATCTAAATGTAAAAATGCAAGAATAAAGAATACAGGAGAAAAATCTCTAGGACACTGGATATGATGATGAGTTTTTAGATACAACAGAAAAAACAAATTCCACGGGGAAAACATGTGTTGGATATATTAAAAATAAGGTCGTCTGCTCTGTGAAAGACATTTTTAAGAAAATGAAAGGATAAGGCACAGACAGGGAGAAAATATTTGGAACACAGATATCTAATAAAGGCTTTGTGTCCAACATCACAAAACAGCTCTTAAAGCTTCAGTAGTAAGAAAACAAATGACCAAATGAAAAATATGCTAAGATTTGAACAAACACTTCACCAAAGATATAAGGATAGCAAATAAATACACGAACAGATAGATGCTCCACATCACCTCAGTGGGGATATGCAGACAACATGACAGTTATTGGAATGGTTACATCAATTTCAGGTCCAGAATCAGAACAAGATTCTGATTCATAGTTGGTAGGAACAAAAACTGATACAGCCACTCTGTAAAAATAGTCTGGCAATTTCTTGCAAAGCTAAATATACATACATACATTCATACATAACAAACACAGCAATTTCACACCTTATGTTTTTGAAAACTTATGTTTTAAAACCTACATGCGAATATTTCTAGCACCTTAATTCAAATGGTCCCAAACTGGGAGAATCAAGCATCCATGGGTTAACAACTCTGAAATCACATATGTAATTCTGAAATCATGTGTGTGTATTCTGGAATTAAACTATCAAATAAATGAAATTCAGATATTAGCTGGATTCTAAATGTTAGTGCAGGAGATTACAGACAAGCAAGGAGTGAAGGTTAGAATGTTCCATTTGGTAATGATTACAACAGGAGACAACAGTGGGAATACTTATCTTACTATAGATACAGATGTTTACATACTAAACTATTTATAGACACATGTATATACATGAGAGAGTATATACATATTCCCTTCTTGAGTTAGCTGAGCGGGTCTTTGAGCAATGACTTCACAGTCACAACAGACACACCTAGTCCCCCAATCTTGGTTTCTCATACTATGCTCCAGTGAAAAGAACCAGAACTACTGGTGGTGGGGGGGAATGGCTAATCCTAGGGCAGGAAAGACAGAAGATGAACCTGGAAAACCTACTGCCACAAAGCAAGGAAGAAATATTCAAACAATAACAGGGTATGTCAATAGACACAGGAACCAACAGAAGGTGCTTTTTAAAAAATTTATTACTGTGCATTGATCACAGTAATAAATTTTTTAAAAAAATTTCTCTACACCAACAGCAAGACAGAAGAAAGAGAAATTAAGGAGTCAATCCCATTTACAATTGCACCCAAAACCATAAGATACCTAGGAATAAACCTAACCAAAGAGACACAGAATCTATACTCAGAAAACTATAAAGAAATTGAGGAAGACACAAAGAAATGGAAAAATGTTCCATGCTCCTGGATTGGAAGAATAAATATTGTGAAAATGTCTATGCTACCTAAAGCAATCTACACATTTAATGCAATTCCTATCAAAGTACCATCCATCTTTTTCAAAGAAATGGAACAAATAATGCTAAAATTTATATGGAACCAGAAAAGACCTCGAATAGCCAAAGGGATATTGAAAAAGAAAGCCAACGTTGGTGGCATCACAATTCCGGACTTCAAGCTCTATTACAAAGCTGTCGTCATCAAGACAGCATGGTACTGGCACAAAAACAGACACATAGATCAATGGAACAGAATAGAGAGCCCAGAAATAGACCCTCAACTCTACAGTCAACTAATCTTCGACAAAGCAGGAAAGAATGTCCAATGGAAAAAAGACAGCCTCTTCAATAAATGGTGCTGGGAAAATTGGACAGCCACATGCAGAAAAATGAAATTGGACCATTTCCTTACACCACACACAAAAATAGACTCAAAATGGATGAAGGACCTCAATGTGCGAAAGGAATCCATCAAAATCCTTGAGCAGAACACAGGCAGCAACCTCTTCGACCTCTGCCGCAGCAACATCTTCCTAGGAACAACGCAAAAGGCAAGGGAAGCAAGGGCAAAAATGAACTGTTGGGATTTCATCAAGATCAAAAGCTTTTGCACAGCAAAGGAAACAGTTAACAAAATCAAAAGACAACTGACAGAATGGGAGAAGATATTTGCAAACGACATATCAGATAAAGGACTAGTGTCCAGAATCTATAAAGAACTTAGCAAACTCAACACCCAAAGAACAAATAATCCAATCAAGAAATGGGCAGAGGACATGAACAGACATTTCTGCAAAGAAGACATCCAGATGGCCAACAGACACATGAAAAAGTGCTCCATATCACTCGGCATCAGGGAAATACAAATCAAAACCACAATGAGATATCACCTCACACCAGTCAGAATGGCTAAAATCATCAAGTCAGGAAATGACAGATGCTGGCGAGGATGCGGAGAAAGGGGAACCCTCCTCCACTGTTGGTGGGAATGCAAGCTGGTGCAGCCACTCTGGAAAACAGCATGGAGGTTCCTCAAAATGTTGAAAATAGAACTGCCCTATGACTCAGCAATTGCACTATTGGGTATTTACCCTAAGGATACAAACGTAGTGATCCAAAGGGGCACATGCACCCGAATGTTTATAGCAGCAATGTCCACAATAGCCAAACTATGGAAAGAACCTAGATGTCCATCAACAGATGAATGGATCAAGAAGATGTGGTATATATACACAATGGAATACTATGCAGCCATCAAAAGAAATGAAATCTTGCCATTTGCGACAACATGGATGGAAGTAGAGCGTATCATGCTTAGCGAAATAAGTCAAGCAGAGAAAGACAACTATCATATGATCTCCCTGATATGAGGAAGTGGTGATGCAACATGGGGGCTTAAGTGGGTAGGAGAAGAATAAATGAAACAAGATGGGATTGGGAGGGAGACAAACCATAAGTGACTCTTAATCTCACAAAACAAACTGAGGGTTGCTGGGGGGAGGGGGTTTGGGAGAAGGGGGTGGGATTATGGACATTGGGGAGGGTATGTGCTTTGGTGAGTGCTGTGAAGTGTGTAAACCTGGTGATTCACAGACCTGTACCCCTGGGGATAAAAATATATGTTTATAAAAAATAAAAAATTAATTTAAATTAAAAAAAAATTTATTACTTGTTTTTGAGAAAGGAGAGAAACCATAAGCAGCAGGGAGGAGCACAGGCAGAGAAAGAGAGAGAATTTCTATTTATTTATTTATTTATTTACTCATTTATTTATTTGACAGAGATCACAAGTAGGCAGAGAGGCAGGCAGAGAGAGAGGGGGAAGCAGGTTCCCTGCTGAGCAGAGAGGCCGATGCGGGGCTCGATCCAAGGACCCCAAGATCACGACCTGAGCCGAAGGCAGAGGTTTTAACCCACTGAGCCACCCAGGCACCCCGAGAGAGAAAATTTCAAGCAGGTCCCATACTCAGCAAAGAGCCCAACGTGGGGCTGGATCCGAGGACCCTGAGATCATGACCTGAGCCGAAATCAAGAGTCGGACACTCAACCAACTCAGCCACCCAGGTGCCCCTAGAAGATGCTTTTACTAACCAGCCTGGAACAACTTGAGCAACAAAAGGAACAAGGTATCATTGTACTAGAACCAAAATATAAAATAACTAGCCACGAATTCATGCTGATATAAATGGATTAGTAAATAGGAGAGAACAGAAAAATCTCCTATGCAGAATTCCTGATAATTTATGTACATAATTGTGTAGCTACTCCAACAGGAAGGAGGTATAGTGTAAGTGGTATAGTGTAACTGCCCACTTCCTTCCAAGGAGTCCAGTATGAGGACAGAGAAAACAAAGTAATAAGTCATGTCCAGAGCACTAACCCTTGATATGATAAGACCAAATCACATTTTATCTCTGTGGTCTTCCTCCAAGAAACCCATAACCTCAGTCTAATCATGAAAATAAGAGCAGACAATTCCCAATTGAGGGACATTCTACAAAACACCTAACTGTACTCCTCAAAACTGCCCAGGTTATCAAAAACAAGGGAAGTCTGAGAAATTGTCACAGCCAAGGGAAGCCTAAAGAAACGACTAAGTGCAGGGGCGCCTGGGTGGCTCAGTGGATTAAAGCCTCTGCCTTCGGCTCAGGTCATGATCCCAGGGTCCTGGGATAGAGCCCCGCATCCGGCTCTCTGCTCAGCGGGGAGCCTGCTTCCTCCTCTATCTCTCTGACTGCCTCTCTGCCTACTTGTAATCTCTGCCTGTCAAATAAATAAATAAAAAATCTTAAAAAAAAAAAAAGAAGAAAGAAACGACTAAGTGAAATGTGGCATTCTGAAACAGAATACCTGAATGGGGTCAACTATCAAAAGACAAATCACATCCCATAAAATAAGAGTTTGCAACCCATAAAATGGACAAGCACTAGTATCCCTAATCTATAAAGAGCTAGACACTGAAGAAGAAGAAAAACAAAAAAAGCCACAAACCTAAGACGAAAATGGGCAAAAGATATGAACAGAGGGTTCACAGAAACGTAAATACCTCTTTCAGATACATGAAAAAATACTTAACCTCACTCATAGTAAAGAAACTTGCAGATATAAACTTCATAAAATACCATGTTTATCTTTCCACTGCCAAAATTCCAGAAGTTGAACCACATGTTTTATGGGAGAAGCTGTGGACAAACAAGCACTCAGGCGGTGTCGATGGGAGTGACACAAAATGATACCATAATCCCGAATGATCGAGTTATCAATTCTATGCACCCGTTGACCTGGCAGCGCACTTCTAGGAATTTATCGGATAGAAAAAACCTATATGTACAAGGTCATTCATTAGAACATGGTTTGTAATAGCAAAAGGTTTGAAATAATGCATATGTAACAATAACCAGTTAACGAACTATGGAACGTCCATGCTTGAATTACTGTGCAGTTATAACAAAGAAACAATCCATATTCTGTTTAGATACAGATGTCTGGGACAGGCTTTTAAGACAAAAAAGCAAAGGAAGAACAGAAAATCACGTATAGACTCGTTACTCAAAGTGTGGCTCCCTGAGCAGCAGAGTCAGCTTCACCTGGGAGCTTTTTAGAAATGCAAAACCCAGGGCCCCCACCAGATCCACTAAATGAACATCTGCATTTTAACAGGATGCCAGGGGTGTACAGCTGCATCTAAGTTCAGAAAACCCTAAAGATGATGGATTCCCTTCTAAATAAAAGTAGGGGGCATACAAGAGTATCTTTTAACTGAAAAAAGCAGCACTGCTAGGACAAACAAGACAGACAGATATTTACAGCAGGAAGACCATAACTCCAGTTTGTCTGGGACTGTCCCAATATAGACAGCTGTCCCATCATAACTTTATGGAACCTCTTTCATTCTCAGTGGAAGTGTCTCAGTTGAGATAAAAAATGTCACCCTTCCTAGAGGGAACATCACTTAACCTTTAACCATGTTATTACTAATTCAAAAGTATTTTATTAAAAAGAGAGAGAGAAAGAGAGAGAGAGAGAAGACCAGTCAGAAAAAAGCACAGACTGCAAAATAGCAGTGAGCCAAGGATGGTTGAGCAACAAATCCAAGGAGAGGCAACGTCTGGGGCTAAAGGGAAAGACAACTTTGTGAGGAACAGTAAGGGGATGTATCAGAGTTAAGAAAGGAAAGCTAGCAGGCAGGTGTCAGAGACAACAGAGACTGAGGTTTATGCTGCAGGATGGTCAAGTAAGACAAAGCCCAAAACTGGATTTGACTACAATTTGGTAGCCTTTTCCAGAGCTGACTCAGGTGAATGTCGAAGAAGCAAGAATGCATTCATGAAGTTGAAATATGAATGAGAAATGCAGAAACCAAAGCTGGAACAGTCGGCTATTCAAGCTAGAGATGTGAACAAGCTGACACAAACCCTTAGGGAGAGTCATCTGGAGGACGCGTGGTCCCTCCATTGCACCAGATCTTCCAAGTCCTATTCCTGGATCAAGCAGGACCATGAGAGAGCTGTCTACTCAGACCTCATAGTTCGGTCCCCTGAAAAGCATCCGAACACTTCTAGCACAATGCTGTGTCTATCAGAAATGATTATAGGCAATTTCAGTGTTGTTATTAGAAAAATCAAAGGAAGTTTTACAACTTGCACAACTCTGTGAAATTAAGAGTCCTGCTTCTCATTCTACTAACTGTTCTTTGAATTTGCTTGATATACTTGATATACTTCCCTTCAAGTAATTCTTGCCTATTTCTATCTTTTCGGGTTTTTTTTTTAAGATTTTATTTATTCATTTGACAGACAGAGATCACAAGTAGGCAGAGAGGCAGGCACAGAGAGAGAGGGAAGCAGGCTCCCTGCTGAGCAGAGAGCCAGATGGGGAGCTTGATCCCAGGGCCCTGGGATCATGACCTGAGCCAAAGGAAGGGGCTTTAACTCACTGAGCCACCCAGGAGCCCCTCTATTTTTTTGTTTTAAAAATATGAATCCTTTCAAATTTTAGAAAACTCATTTTCAAACAAAGTGGAAATAAACAAACAAAAAGCTCACCTCGGATCTGTTCATTTTCTGCTCTTAGTGGAGGAGAGAGAGCTGAGGAAGAAGGAAGGAAGAAGGAAGTTAGAAGAGACTTGGCCTGCCTTGCAGTTCCTGGATTTACCTGCCTACACAGCTCCACATACAAGATACTTACGTGTCCATGTGTGGCTCCGATAGATGTTGAGCTTAGACATGATACTTTTCACTGAGTGAATGTAAACATTTGTTTCTTATTGATTTATTACCAATTTAGGTTCTGTGATACAGAAAAATTAAAAACATGAGAAGATGAGTTTAACATTTAATAGTAACCTAAAGGAGGAAACACTATGGCTTTTTCAGAACTGATGTGGAAAAAATTAAAAATTAAAAATCTCAAGCCACACTGTTCATCTGTTTTCCTGTGAACACTATTAATCCCCTGAGGTCAGAAAATCCAAGAAACCTCTGGAAAAAAGAGATGCGGGTGTTTAAGGCAAGATAAAAAATAAATGTTTAATGTTTGTTTCTTACAACTTTCAAAAGGTCTTTTAATGAGAAACTATCTTTGACTTAATTAACAGTGACAAAATGAGCCGTGCCCTGGGAATTTGCAGACCTGACTTTTAACCATGGTTCTGCCACCAACAAAATGCATGATCTTGGTCAGTCACCTTCTCAGGCTCAAGTTTGTTTTTTTTTTTTTCATTTCTCAAATAAGGCCAAAACAGATAACCTCGTGCCTGCACTACCATCCTGTACGTCTATAAGGCCAGGAGAGCAGGAACCTCTGCATCTTTCTAGATGCCATCAACAATGGCAAATGGGGAATGGAAAATGAGGGGAGGAGCGGGTGTTCAGGGAGGAGTGATGACAGAATTTCCTTCGCTATGGCTGCTGAGCCTTTCATCCCGACCATGCCCTCACAGACTCTCCAAAGAAGTGACATTTCCTGTGTAGCCTGCGTGCCCACCCTCTCAGCTCCAGCTCACCTCGCTCTTCTTAAATTTGTCCCAGACCTTCCACCGTCACACAGCCTTCGATGGCTTCAGGATACTGTCATGCTTTTACATAACAAATAACAAATGAATACATAATAAATAATAACTGGGGACCTGGGGAATGTTAGAGTGGGGAAAGGGCCTTGGTGGCTAGCTAGTACAGCCTCTCCCCTCCTCCATTGTACAAATGAGTTAACCGAGCAATGAAAGCCCTAGAGAATTGTCAAAGCTCCAGCCTCACGTTATTACATACACAACAAATACAAGAGCAGCTAACAAAATGTGAGTGCTCAGGGGACGCCTGGGTGGCTCAGTTGGTTAAGCCTCTGCCTTTGGCTCAGGTCATGATCCCAGGGTCCTGGGATCGAGTCCCGCATTGGGCTCCTTGCGAAGTATGGAGCCTGCTTCTCTCTCTGCCTCTGCCTGCCACTCTGCCTGCTTATGTTTTTTCCTCTCTCTCTCTCTCTGACAAATAAATAAATAAATAAAATCTTAAAAAAACAATAATAATTTGAGTGCTCAGAATAATCACGTCGACTATTCGGCCAGAGCAACTCATTCACATCAGACACCCTGCCTGGTTCTCCTACAACCGCGCCCCTCCTAGGAAGCCCGGCGCACTTAAGACGCGCACACACACACACGTCACAACGCCAAGAGTGCACGCACGTCACACAAGCACACTCACCCCTACCCGCAGCCCCACCCCCTCCCCGTGGGTCTGGCGCACACGTCACGCATGCAAACTTCCCACCCGCCGCCGCAGGACGGCGCGGCCAGCTTAGCGCTGCAGCCGGACACCTGCGGGCCTTGGGAACCCGAGAGCCAACGTTCCCACTCCGGACCCTGGTCCCTCATGCAGAGACGCACCCGCTCGCCGGCCCTTCAACTCTGCAGGCAACGCAGAATCTAGGGGTCCGTCCGGTGCCCGCGGGGCTCCGACCCACAACCCGGCACCCCCGCCCCCGCCGGACCCCCGGGCCGCACAGGGCCCCTTAGGCACTCGCCCCCATCCCCCGGGGCTCACCCGTAACTCCCTCACCTTGTGAACCCGGAAGCCAGGAAAGGTTTCGCCGGAGGGGCTGGAGGCCGGGGAAGACCAAGCCAGGAGGAGAAGGCGGGGATGCACAAGCGCAGAGGGAGGAAACAGCGCCGCGGCGGCGAGGAGCTGGGGGCCGGTAACGGTCGAGCGGGGAGGAGAAGGCGGGGATGCACTTGCGCAGCGGGAGGGAGCGGCGCGGGGCGGCGAGGAGCTGGAGGCCGGTAACGGTCGAGCGGGGAGGAGAAGGCAGGGATGCACTTGCGCAGCGGGAGGGAGCAGCGCGGCGGCGGCGAGGAGCTGGAGGCCGGTAACGGTCGAGCGGGGAGGAGAAGGCGGGGATGCACTTGCGCAGCGGGAGGGAGCGGCGCGGTGCTGGCGAGGAGCGGGAGGCCAGGAAAGGTCTAGCGGGTTGGAGAAGGCGGGGACGCACATGCATAGAGGGAGGCAGCGGCGAGGAGCTGGAGGCGGGTGAAGGACCAGCCGGGAGGAGAAAACGGGGACGCACTTCTGCAGAGGGAGGGAGCAGCGCGGCGCGGGGCGGCGAGGAGCTGGAGGCCGGGAACGGAGGAGCGGGAAGAAAAAGGCGGGGACACACCTGTGCAGAGGGAGGGAGCGGCGCAGTGGTGGCGAGGAGCTGGAGTCCCCCAACGGAGGAGCGGGGAGGAGAAGACGGTTACGCACTTGCTCAGAGGGAGGGAGCGGCGCTGAGAGGTGGCGGCGGGGAGCTAGAACTCTGCTCCTGGCAGTTAGTGCTGGGAAAGTGCGTCTACCCTTAAGAGGGCTATCTAACCCTAAGTCTTAAAAAGTTACTCATCGTACTGAGCTAGCAGGGGTTTAGTGAACATTAGAGGCGTTTACCATGTATATCTGGCGCATAAATGATTCAGTACCTCTCTCAAGATTCTCTTCCCCAGTGTACCCCGTGAGCTTTTCTTGAGAAACCAGCTGGAGAGTTTCTGCCCAGTCGGCTGAGCTGAGAGATTGCTGTCTGAGGTACTCACTCCTGCTGCCTGGAGCCAGGCTTTTGTCCTCGTCCTTCGACCAAATTTTAGACGCAAGCCAAGAGAAGGGAAGCTGTGTTTGGATTTCATCTCTGTACCTGCTATCTGTGACCAGCATGGTTATTCTCGAATGAGAAAAGCAGCAAGCTAGCAATTCGGTATTAATACTAAAAACCGTTCATGTGTAAAAAACTGTCCATATACCAAACTTGAAGAAAGCACGCTCTCATCTCCTGCAACCTCCCATATACACTTCACGCAACTTCCCCCAATGTTAACATTTTAACAGAGCCATGGTACCGTTATCAAAACTGAGAAAGCAACTCTGGCGCAATTGTATTAACGAAATTACAGAGTTTGCTCAGATTCCGTCAGGTTTTCCACGAATGCCCTTTTACTGATCCAGGATTCTGTCCAGATACCACGATACATTTAATCATCATGTCTGCTCCAACCTGTAAGTTTTTTGGTCTTCCTTTGTCTTTCATGGCATTCACATGATTGAAGAATAGTGGTCAGGTATTGTGAAAAGTGCCTCTGAATTGACGTTTGTCTAATGTTTTCTCCTTATTGGACTGAGGTATATATTTTTAGGAAGAATACCCTTGGAAGGATGTGCCCTACCTTTGTATCAGGTGACACGTGATATCAACATGATTCGTCATACTAACCTTTAGTACTTGGTTAAGGTGGTATCAGCAGGGTTTCTGCACTATATATTTAGGATTTTTCCATATCCAGTCTACACTTAAGAGTGGATTGGCTAAGTCCAGTGCACACCCAGGGACAGAGGAAATTCGCTTAGCTCCTTTTCGAATTTATGGTCATATTTTAAAACCACCAGGTGTATTAGTAAATTTGAGGAAAAACTCTCTGAGTTTACCCAAGTATCCTGTTTATATTTATAGTTTTGGCCACTAATTTTCACTTTCATTGTTGGGTCTTGCCTGCAACCACTTTTACTGTGGTGTTCTAAAAGATTTTTCTGTTTTACTTATATGTTTATTGGGATTCTTCTGTAAAGGAAAGATTTTCATTTTCCTCATTTATTTCATCATTTGTTTATGTCAGTACCGGCTCATGGATAATCTAATTCATTCCCTGTGGTCGATACTCAACCCCACCTTTTTCACCCAACCTTGATCTGTTTTATATTTTACAATGTCAACTGCATTTTATAATATGTATCTCCTGAGTTTGGCTTTTTTCACTTAGCAATATTCATTTAAGACTCATTTGTGTTTAAAAAAAAAAAAAAGATTCATTCATGTTCTTGGTCCTTTTCTCAGATCAGCTCCTTTCTCTCCACTCTTTTCATTTCACCCATGCTATTATTGTGTTGCTCAAATTGTCCCAGCTTGGGCATTGAGAGCTATCATAGGTTGGCTTTTAGGTCCTTTTAACAAATCCTTATCATAGTTTCTAAAGGACTTCCTTACTTTTGACACACAAGGTGCTCCAGGCTCCTTGTATTTTCTGTGTCTAAGCCCTGGAATCAGACATCTTTCCAAGGAGCCCTAGTTCCTTCTATTGGAGAAACCAAGATCTGAGCTCTAGGTATGCTGATTGGTACTGGGTGAAACTTTCTAGATGCTGCCTGCCTGCATATCTAAGAAATAGATGTGTACCAGTCCATGCTAGTCATCTGCCTCACAGTATCCATATTTCTATATCGATCTGTATACATATAAGTCTGTATACAGATGTGTTACATACACATGACTACATATTTGAAAATGAATGAGCTAACATTGTTATCTTTCCCACCCACCCACCCCTTCCTTATTTTTAACTTCATCCATACACTAAAATACCTGGTTATCATTATCTACGACATGTGTATTCTTTTTGACCTTGTGTACATGGAAAGTAGTTTCAGAATTGCTAACCCCTGTGAGAATTTACCAGCCAGAGTCTTTTTGTTTTCAGTCTTAATGTATCCAGTCAAAATGCAGTTCTACGGAATTATTTAGGTCAGCTCCTTTTCCCCCATTTTTAAAATTCAGGCTACGTGATACATACATTTGTAAAAACAGAGTCACTTGTCACAGTCTGCTTTATATCTGTAACCTATTTGATTTTTTTTCTTTATTTAAATTGAGTTACATTCTGTCTTAGTGGTGTACAGCTCTGAGATTCCACGAACGCATCACCCTGTACCGTGCACAACAATCCTATTATTTTAAAAACTCCCCTTGTGTGATCTGTTCTTACTCAACCCCTCCTTCCTCCCTTAGCCCCATCCACTGATTTGGTCTCTGTCCTATAATTTAATATTTTCAAGAATGTCAAAATAGATTGATGCAAAATGCACTTTTTAGGTTTGGTTTCTTTCACATAAGCAAACGTCACTTGAGATTTTTCCTATGGTAGGGGCGCCTGGGTGGCTCAGTGATTTAAAGCCTCTGCATTTGGCTTGGTCATGATCCCAGCATCCTGGGATCAAGCCCCACATTGGGCTTTCTGCTCCGCGGGGAGCCTGCTTCAACCTCCCTCTCTCTGCCTGCCTCCCTCTCTGCCTACTTGTGATCTCTGTCAAATAAATAAATAAATAAAGTATTTAAAAGTAAATATAAATAAAAATTTTAAAAAAGATTTTTCCTATGGTAGTGTGAGACATTAATTCATTCCTTTTTTAAAATTGCTGAATAGTGGGGCGCCTGGGTGGCTCAGTGGGTTAAGCAGCTGCCTTTGGCTCAGGTCATGATCTCAGGGCCTGGGATTCAGTCCCACATTGGGCTTTCTGCTCAGCAGGGCGCCTGCTTCCCTTCCTCTCTCTCTGCCTGCCTCTCTGCCTGCTGTGATCTCTCTCTGTCAAATAAATAAATAAAATCTTTAAAAATATATAAAAAAAATAAAATTACTGAATAGTATTCCACTTATAGATGTCCCACAGTTTATTCACCTATTAAAGGATATTTGAGTTTTTACCTGTTCTGGTGATTATTAATAGGTACTAAACGTTTGTGTTGGGCGCCGGGGTGGCTCAGTCAGTTAAGTGTTTACTTTCGGCTCAGGTCATGATCCCAGGGTCCTGGAATGGAGTCCTACGTGGAGCCTGCTCCTCCCTCTAACTTTGCCCGGACTTCTGTTTGCCCGGAGCCCTGTTTGCACTCGCTCACTCACTCTCTCTCAAATAAGTAAATGAATCTTTAAAAAAAAGAAAACAAAAAAACAATTTGTGTTAAGGCTTTTGTGTTGACTTAGTTTTCGATTTACTTAGGTAAATACATAGGAGTAGGATCACTAGGTTGCGTGTTAAGTACATGTTTACATTTATAAGAAATTGTAAAACAGTTTTCCAAAATGTTTGTATTATTTTGCATTCACACCAGTAATGAATAAGAGAGGTTTGTTTGTTTAGATTATTTGAGAGAGAGAGCGTGTACATGAGCCCGAGTAGTGGGGAGGCAGAGGGAGAAGCAGACTCCCTGCTAACCAGGGAGCCTGACATGGAGTTCGATCCCAGGACTCTGAGATCCCTACCTGAGCCAAAGGCAGGTGTTTGACCAATTGAGCCACCCAGGTGTCCCAATGAACGAGAGTTCTTGTTTCTCAAATCCACAGTGGTATTTTGTATTTCTAGTATGTAAGCGAGCCTTTCTACGTCCCGGGCAAGCACAGTTACGGGAATGAAGTCCGGAAGTTTGTGAGCCCGCCGCACGCGGTTATGGGAGTTAGTAGCCTGCGGCTCTTTCTGCGCATGCACAATACCTCGCAGGTGCTTCCCAATGTTCGGCTTTCTGTGGGAGACGATCCGGAACCTCCAGGCTTCTGGCGGTCTGCTTGCCGTTCTCGGAGCTAGTGCAGCCGGAGCGGGAGGGTGTGAGAGGTGAGAAGGATGGGGAGATCCGAGGGGGGTCTCTGCGTGGCGCCAAGACGCTGTTGTGGGCGACGGTGCCCGGCTGTAGGGAAGAGGCCCGCGGACCCCCGCGGGACCCTTGGCTGTTCTTCCGGAGAGCTGGTTATGAGGAGGCCTAGGTCGGATGGAGGGATCACGAGACGGGAGACTCTTTACTACGGGAAAGGTCGGCTTGGAAGGCAGGGAGGTGGGGATTGGGTGCCCGCGGGAAGTTGCAGACTCCGCGCGGATCTGCCCGCTAGGTTTGTGCAGCAACGGGGGGGCGTGGAGTGCGGTGAGGAGGGAGGCAGGGGGAGGGTGGTGGGGAGTGACCGGTGCACATGCGCGGTGGGTGCGCTTGGTAGTAGAGCAGGCGGGCTTTGATTCGTGCGGGGCTGAACTATCAAAGTATCATCTGAGAACGGCAAACCTGCGTGAGACTTCATGTCTGTAAAACTGAGGATATTAATAACACCTGTCTCGTGCGGTTGTTCAGAGGATTAAATAACATAGCTCAGTGCCTCGCAGTAAATATTAGCTGCTGTTGTTAATACAACTATTCTTATCACTCGTTGCATTATGCTTTCAACCTCTCACTTAGATCCATAGAGCTCTCTCTGCCATAAAATTATAAAACTGAGGTGGAGAGGAATGTTATATACCCTATGTCACAACACTAGCAGGTAAACTAGAAGGCAATTTTATTATTTTATTTTTTAAAGATTTTATTTGAGAGAGGGGGAGAAAGGGGGCATGATCAGGGTGAGGGACAGGAAGAAGGAGAATCAGACTCCCTGCTGAGCAGGGACACCCCCCCGCCCCCGCCAGCAACCGGAGGACTCAATCCCAGGACCCCAAGATCATGATCTGAGCTGAAGGCAGTTCTTAGCCAACTGAGCCAGCCATGCACTCCACTAGAAGACGTTTTTAAAAAAAATTCATTCATGCATTCATTCAAGATTTTATTTGATAGAGTGATACAGCCAGAGAGCGCAAGCTGAGGGAGGAGCAGAAGGAGAAGGAGGCTCTCCACCCAGTGGGGATCCAGATGCAGGGGCTGGATCCCAGGCCTCTGTGATTAGGACTTGAGCAGAACTCAGATGCTTAACCCTCTGAGCCACCCAGCCGCCCCAGAAGACAATTTTAGGTGTTTCTCCAAATGTCATGGTCTTTGCAGCTTCCCTCTTGGTTATAAAAGCCAGCATGTCATCCTGCAGGGCACTTAGCAGAAATAATTAGGCGTTTGAAGAAATGATCTGAACGATTGAATCTTATCTGAACGATTGAATCTTAACCGTGTAATAGCTCTGTGTATGGGATTTCTAGATGTCTTCAAAGCCTCTAAAAGAGACGGTATAATTGTATCCAAGTTAGGTTTGTAACAGTTCTCAGCAGCCTTGATTTAAATTTATGGAAGGTCTGACCTGAGAGTCTATGGAATAACAAATACATTGGCACTGTGAGCCTGGGTGACAATTCCAGCTAAAATGAATTTGCCCCTCAGGTGTCTTTCTCATCTACGTTAGAAAAGCACATCTTGTGAAGTAAGAAGGAGGAGTCTCTAAGTATATGTTAGTTGGAGAGAACCCTACAACTATTTGAGGTTCTTTCTTTTTTCTTTTTCTTTCTCTTTTCTTTTCTTTCTTTCTTTTTTCTTTTTCTTTTTTTTTTCTTAAGTAGGCTCACTGCAGGGCTGAGCTCATGACCCTGAGATCAAGACCTGAGCTGAGATGGAGTCATTTGCTTAACCGACCAAACCACCCAGGCATCTCTTGAGTGAGTTTTCAGCAGAGTGTAGTTCCCAGAGAGGAGCAGATCCTAGGTTTTCACAGGTGTGTTCAGAACAAGTGAGATTTGAGAATATTGCCCTATTCAGAAGCTCCCAGGCTGCCTAATGGAGAGAAGCCTGGACCAGGGCAGCTGGGCTCGAAGGAGTGAAGGATGGTTAGATGACCTGGGAAATAGAACTGCGCTGGAGGCATTCCAGGGATTTGCGGGAAAAGGCCTTAAAACTAGATGTGAGTCAGTTTTGTCTCACCAATCCCAGTTCAACCCCTACTCTTTGTTTTGTGCTCCCTCTTCCCAGATTCTGAGCTCTGCTCACACAATGAATCTGGCATTTAATGATGTGCTGTTGAGTTCTTTACAAGACAGCAGTACAAGGAGAGTTACCTATTTTTCTTCTTGAAGGTTGAGAAGAAATTGGTGCTGAGAATGTAAGTGAATTTCCCTGTCTTTGTGTTGGGGCAGAACCCAGAGGAAACATTGAGTTTTCCTACCCCAGTCCTGTACGGACCACATCATCACTGGTTTAAAAAAAGGTAGCCATTTGAGAAACTGCAATGCTTTAGAAAAACAAAAGTACACTCACTTGAAAGTGCCTCCATCCTTTTTTTCTTAGCTTTGGTTGCCTTCTCTAACTTGGGTAAAAAAGGAAATACAGATGTAACAACTTTTGTTGTACAACCTTTGCTGAAGGTTTCGTGTTCCTTCATTTAGCGTATTATAATTTGCTTAACCAATTTTTCTCATTTTTAAAATTTCTTTGAAACAGAACAGAGGGGTACAGACATTGTCCTAGACAATAGTTCTATTCAAGCTCAAGCTTGAATAGAACTCAAGCTCTTCATGGCCAAATCACAGTCATACATAGTCATGTGGGTGGTTTATCATATGTCCTTTCCTGCCCCTTCTGCGAGGTGAAAAGGATAGTCTCCCACAGAGGGGCATTTCACCCAGGTGATGTTTGCAACTTTTTAAGCAGGCCGGTCCGGGAACTGCAAGGCAGTCTGTACCTTTAATGACTTCATTCCTCTTTCTCTATCCCAGCTCTGCCTTCAGAGATTTCTGCATTCTTCCAAGGGAAACCAGCAAAATATGAAGAAGTCCTGTGTGAGTTATTGAAGTCATTTTCTGCTTTGTTTTATAATGGAACTTATGAGGATAATGACTCGTGTTTAAAATAGAAAAGTAGAAATAGATAAAATGAACTGAGGGAACCAGCCTGACACAGTGGTTCTCAGACTTTAGTGTGCATCAGATCAAAACTGGGAAGTGTTTTAAACCATAGAATGGGGCCCGAGAATTTTCGTTTTGAACAAGGTTGCAGGTGATCTTGAGGTCTGTAGACCAGTAGCATCGGATCAGCAGATCAATAGGGCAAAGTTGGCGTGGGTGCACACACACACATCATATAAAGTTAGATAGTTATCAAACGTGCAAATATTTCGAACTTTTAACCATGACTCCCCCCACACTCCCTCCCCAGCCCCACCCCCACCCCCAAAAAACATGCATAGTGCATCCCTATTCCTTCTGGAGCCTAAAGACTTTCTGGCATCAAGAGCTGAATAAAAAACTTCTGTTTCTCTTTATATAAATGAACAACCTTCTTGTGGCAAACCACAAACTAAATGCCTATAATTATTCTTCAGTGGGAGCAAAAGACAGATTACCAAGCAGAACCCAGTTAATGAGGTTTTTTAGGAGAAGGTATTACTAAAGCCCATGTGGAGAGCTTTCCCCTGGTCTTGGTTTGTTTTTGTTTTCCTTTTACAAAACCTCGAATTTTTTTAGAATAAATTGACCACACGTCCTTAAAATAACTCCAAAATTGTCAGACCCTGGCAACCACTAATCTACATTCTGTCAGTATGGACTTGGATCTTCTGCATCTTTTGTAGGAGTATAGTCATACAAAATGTAAATTTTATTTGTATGTTTCCTTCACCTAGTGTAATGTTTTTAAACTTCATCATATTGGAGCATGCTACAGACTTCATTGTTTTTCTTTTCTGGCTTTATTAAGGTATATTTGACAAAACTATAAGGTATGTAGTGAACATTGTGATAATTTTGATATTCATATACATTGTGAGAGGATTCCTCCCATCTAATCTAACACATCCATCACCTCACATATTTCTTTCTTTCTTTGTTTTGGGGTTTGGTTTTCTTTTTTTTTGGTGAGAGTATTTAAGCTCTGCAGTCAACAGATTTTAATCGTGATATCAGCTGTAGTCACCGTGTTATACATGAGACCCTCAGACCTTCGTTTTATAGCTAAGTGTACCTTTTTACCAAGCCTTCATTTCTTTTTATCATTGAAGAATATTCCACTGTGTAGATGGACCCGAGTTCTGTTCATCCACTTACTGGTTAACAGACATCTGGCTTGTTTCTGCTTTACTGCTGTTGTGAATAATGAGCTCTGAACATTCATGTGCAAATTTTGGTAGAATACATGTCTTTGGTTCTTCTGGGTATTTACTGAGAAGTGAAAATGCTGGATCATGCATTAGTTGTAGTTTTAAATTACCGCAGGACCGCCTGTTTTTCACAATGGGCACAATTTTATATTTCCACCAGCAATGCATGAGAGTTCTTTTCCTCTCTTTATTGACAGCACTTGTTGTCTTATTATAGCCATCATAGTGGATATGAAGTAGCATGTCATTGTGGTTTTGATTTGCTTTTCCTTAATGTCTAATGAGTACCTTTTCATGTGCTTGTTGGATATTTGTATATCTGCTTCACAGGCATGTCCATTCAAATCCTTGGCCTGTTTTTTAATTGGATTTATTGAAGAGTATTTTGGGGAATAGACTTTCATCACATATGTGATTTTCAAATATTTCTTCCTGTTCTGTGAGTTGTCTCTTCATTCTCTTGAAAGTATATCCTTTGATTCACAAAAGGTTTTAATTTGGTAAAGTCTTTTTTATCTCTTTTCCTTTGGTGTGTTTGCCTTTGAGGTCGTATCTAAGAATCTGTTGTCATTCTAAGATCATGAAGATTCACTCCTGTATTTTTCCTAAGAGTATTATTGTTTCTAGCTCTCACATTTAGGTCTTTGATCTATTTTGAGTTAATTTTTGTATATGATATGAGGAACGGGTCCATTTTCATTCATTTGCATGTGGATATTCAGTTCCAATACCATTTATTGAAGAGACTCATTTTTTCTCCCATTGAATGATCTCGGCACCCTTATTGAGCATCAGTTGACCATAGGTGTATGGGTTTGTTTCTGGACTCCCACTTCTGTTCATTTGTGGATATGATAATATCCTTATGTGGATATTATCATGCTGGTTCCTTGTGTTTGATACTGTAGCTTTATAGCAAGTTTGAAGTCAGGAATGTAAGTTCTCCAGTTTGTTCTACTGAACAAATTTTCTTGACAAACTTGTCAAGATTGTTTTGGCTGCCTTTTTTTTTTTAAGATTTATTTATTTATTTGAGAAAGAGCTAGAGCAAGAGAGAGCACACACAAGTAGGAGGGGCAGGGAAAAGAAGAATTTCTAGCAGATCTCTTGCTGCCTCCGACATGGGGCTTGATCTGACGACCCCGAAATCCGACCTGAGCTGAAATCGAGTGCTGGATGCTTAACCAACTGAGCCATGCAGGTGGCCCTGTGTTTAGAAATTAATATTGTGTTTAAGATCTATCCAAATTGGTTACTTCATTCCTTTTAATATTCTGTTATGACAGCATACATTTTAGTTGTCTGTTTCTTATGTCATTTCTGTTTATCATTATTATGAATTATTGTGCAGTGACCATCTTTTACATTTTCTCTCCCTATAGAAGAGCAAGCATTTCAAGTATTCTGTAGTGTACATACATGATACATATTGTTGGGTCAGAGAGACTAAGCATTTCCAGTGTCAATTTATGCTGCCAAATTGGTCTAAGTGACCATACAACTCCCACCAGTTGTTAGGTGACAGGACAGCTTTCTTTGTCTCCTTGTTCACAGTTGATACCGTTATTTCAAAATTATGGCCAGTCTGATGAATGATGAAAACCTTATTGTTTTGATTTGTATTTCTCTGATTTTGGATAGGATTGGGCCTTTCACTTTTCTTCTGTGAAATGTTGATTTACACTTTTTGTATAGTTTTACATACTTTTCCATTAATTTTGTTGTGTATTTCTTACTGATTGATAAATATCCTTTATGAGTGTTGTATAGTAATCTTTGTTCTATTCATTGTAAATATGTTCTCCAGAGTTTGTCTTATTTTTTCACTTTGTGGTATCATTGGTAATATGAAAGTTTTACATGTTGATGTGGTCAGATTTGTGAATCATTTTTCCACAGTTTTGTTTTGTTTTTTTGGTGTTTTTTTTTTGTTTGGTTTGGTTTTGTTTGTTTTAGTTCTCTTATCCTTCAGTGTATTCCCATTGTGGCACATAGTCACATTCCTGTGTCTTAAACTTAGCAGTTATTTCCTCTCATCAAATTGAGACACAATTTGATTTTCTTACATTTGCTCTTTGTTTTTAGGGTTTTGTTTTCATTTTGATTATTGTTTTTGTATAAGTACTAAAAATATTTAAATTTTTCTAAAGATGGATTGTGAATATAAATTTAGCAAAGCATATTCAGAGATCAGTCTGGCTTCTCTCTGTCCCCTTATTCTACTCTTGCCCTTACCCAATGTGGGTAGCCATTTCTTTAAGTTTTTATTTTTTATTTTACTCATTTATTCTTTTAAAATATTTTCATTTATTTATTTGACAGACAGAGATCACAAGTAGGCAGAGAGGCAGACAGAGGGGGTGGGGGATGCAGGCCCCCTGCCGAGTAGAAAGCCTGATGCTGGGCTCCATCTCATGACCCAAAGATCATGACCCGAGCTGAAGGCAGAGGCTCAACCCACTGAACCACCAGGCGCCCCTAAGTTTTTATTTTAATTCCAGTGAAATCAACATACAATTTCATATTAATTTTAGATATGCAATATAGTGATTCTCATTTTGTTATTTTTAATATAAGAAGGCCCATATGTAGATCTCTGTCATATTGTACTTGATTTTCACTTAAACTTTGTAGGTTTTCTTTTTTTAAAGAGTCTATTTATTTGACAGACAGTGAGAGAGGGAACACAAGTAGGGAGAGTGCAGGAGGGAGAAGCAGGTTTCCTGCAGAGCGGGGAGGGATGCTGGTATGATCCCAGGAACACGACCCAAGCTGAAGGCAGACACTTAATGACTGAGCCATCTAGGCACCCAGTTCTTTTTTTGTTGTTGTTTTTTGTGGGGTTGTTTTTTTTTTTCTGGTTTTGTTTTTTAAGATTTTATTTATTCATTTGAGACAGAGAATACAGAGAGAGAGCCTGAGCGGTTGGGGAGGCACAGGGAGAGGGAGAAGCAGGTGTGCTGGCAGCCAGATGCTGACTCTGGCTGGATCCTAGGACCTGAAGGCAGACGCTTAAGCATTTGTGGCACTAAGGTGCCCCTAACTTAAACTTTGTTTTGTCACTTAATAATGTACTATGGAATTCACTCTGTAGTGCCACAAAGAGATATTCCTCAGTTCCTTTTCCAGTTGCTTAGCACTTCATGGTGTGAGTATAACATAACACATCCCACGAGTTCATTAGTAATCAATATCGGGGGTGTTTTTAGTCTTTTGCAAATATAAATAGTGATATAACCTCTTCTTTGATCAGTGTGCCCTTTTGGTTGGTCCCCAGAAGTGGGATTTCTGGGTTAAATGTTAAATTCTTGTATAATTTAGCTAACTATTGCCATATTTCACTTAATGGTGGTTAATCTTTTTTTGTATTTTGAACAGGATATGAGGATGCTTTTATGAATATAACAAATTAAGTATGTGTGGTTATTCTTTTGGATTTCTGCCAGTCCAATAGGAGGGAAATAGTTCAGTATACTTTTTATTTATATTTTTCTTTTTAAAGGGTAAGCTTGATCTTCTAAGTTTAGTACCATTTGCATTTCTCTTCCTGTGAGTTTTCTCTTCACAGTTCTTGCCCATATTTAGAGGGTTATTGTTTTTTTTCCTTTTTAGAAATTCTTTATATAGGGACCCTAACCCTTTCTTTGTCATGTAAGTTGCAGACAATTCTGGGTTGTCATTTTTCTTTTGATTTTGGTTTTTCTTTTATTTTGTAGAGGACTCGATTGGTTGGTTGTTTATAATTTTATGTGGTCAGGTCTGTCAGTATTTTATTTTATTGCATCTGGATTTTTACAAGTCTGATGCTCTAGTGACTGAACTATGTGAGCTCTGCATCTGAATTTTTAGTCATGGTTAGGGAAGTTTTATTCTTTCTTAAGTTATGGGGGAACTCACCCATGTTTTCTTCTAGTACTTACATAGCACTTACTTTTTATTATTATTATTTTTTTACATTTAAGCTTGACCAGTCCATTTGCAGTTGTCCTGATGTATAGACGAGAATGAGTTAGGAGTAGGTTAGCTAAGTTTCTTAGGCATTAATGCTGCAATCAAGGTGTTGCTTGGGACTCCTTATCTAAGGCTTGGTTGGGGTCCCATCTGTACATATGTGGCAGAATTTATTTCTGGACAGCCGTAGGATTCACAGTAGCTTGTTTCTTCTTTGAGGTCAGAAGAAGGGTCTCTGATATTTTACATTCCTTAAAAGACTCACATGAGGGACGCCTGGGTGGCTCAGTTGGTTAAGTGTCTGCCTTTGGCTCAGGTCATAATCCCGGGGTCCTGAGATCAAGTCCCATGTTGGGCTCCTTGCACGGCAGGGAGCCTGCTTCTCCCTCTGCCCCTCACCCTGCTCGTGTGCTCATGCTCTCTCTCTCTCTCTCACACACACACACTCTCTTTCTCAAATAAATAAATAAAATATTAAAGATAAATAAATAAAAGACTCACATGATTAGGTCAGGCCCACCCAAGTAAATCTTCCTTTTAGACCAAAGTCAACTGATTAAAGGATCTCATTTATACTTGCAAAATCTGTTTTGCCATAGAATGTATCACAATCACAGGGACTTAAGTCTCTTCCATTTAAGAGGAGTTTATGTCACGTTGTTGGATCCATTGGAGGTCGTCATCTTAGATTCTGCCTATCATAATTAGTGTGAGTTTATCCATTCTGTTTTCCAAGGTAGTTTTGGTTATTCTTGGCCATTCAAGTTTCTATGTAAGTCTGAGAGTAAACTTATCAGTTTCCACAAAAATATCTGCTAAGATTTTAATTCTGATTGTCTTGAATTTATAGGCCAATTTGTGGAGAAATGAGATATTTTTGTAATATTAAATTGTCCAAGCCATGAATATAGTGCATTCATTTACTTAGGTATTCTTTGTTTTTGTTTGTTTGTTTGTTTGTTTGTTTGTTTTCTCAATAATACCTTATACATTTCTGGAAAATAGTCTTGTTTTTCCTATTAACCAATTTTTAGTGTATGACATGAACATTGATTAGCTGTTTGTTTTGATAACCTGGGAATGATATGTCTCTGTTTCTTCTTGCTATATTTTCCACAGTGGTCATTTTATAAATGGGTGGTATAAAACCTATGAACTGTATAAGACAGTCAGTTCAGTTATGGGAAGAAAATACTTGGGTATCTCCCTAGATTTATTGTAATCCATAAAAAGAAGAATGAAGAAATCTAGTATACAGTGAAATGGATATACACACTAATGTGCTGTAATTATGTAATATGGTAAATACAGCTACATTGGCAATCGTTACAGTATATAAGCCTATCAGAGTTATACAATGTTACATGCCAAATATATTCATTTGAAAAAATAAAAGTGACTTAGGAAAAATAACAATAATGCAATTTAATATATAAATTGACATTGTAAGTTTACTGTTTATAAAAAAGGGTTTCCTTAAAAAAAAAAAAAAAGAAAGAAGGAAAGAAAAGGGTTTCCTAGATGGAACAGTAACCAAACATTTTGGGTACCCCGTCCTACAGGAGTTATGTTCAGAATTATTAAATAGCATTTTCCCTGAAGACGACTGTAGCTCTTTATGTGAACATAGTCCCAGCAGTCCTTTCCTGTGTGTTCACTGACTCCTTTAACTACATTTTAAAAAGATTTGTATTCCTTTGACAGAGAGAGAGAACACACACACACAGGGGGAGAGGGAGAAGCAGACTCCCCACTGAGCAGGGAGCCTGACATGGGGCTCGATCCCAGGACCCTGAAATCATGACCGGAGCCAAAGGCAAACACTTAACTCCATATTTTAGAAGTGTGCATGGTTATGCTCTTGGCCCAGGTTCATGAATGATACTATGTTATCAGTGAAACCCACCCTAATAGCAGGAATAGAACTTTTCTCCCCTCTGTAATCTCACTCTACTTTGCACCTGTTTTACTGTAGTAGGATTTCATGCTACATGGTAATTGGATGCTTCATGCTTGTGTCTGTCAGATTATATGCTCCTTGAGAACAGTGATATGGTTTTATTGGTTTTCAGATTCTCAAGGTAGGAGAGTTCTTTATGGCATGTAGGCACATGATGGGATGCCAGTAACTTATCACACTGGTGAGGAATGTCTGCCATGCTTTCTCCTCCAACCAAGTACAAAGGTAGGCACGCCAGAACACATTTTCTAATTGTGAATAGTGAACTCCGTAACAGTTCTTCGACAGCTTTTCCATGTCTTCCCATTGTGATTACTTAAATTTGAACACAAATGTGCTGTTTCAGGGATCCTTATCATTTGCGGATGTGACTGTGGGCTTTACCCAGGAGGAGTGGCAGCATCTGGACCCTGCTCAGAGGACCCTGTACAGGGAGGTGATGCTGGAGAACTATAGCCACCTTGTCTCAGTGGGTAAGGATTGTTTCCCGTGCAGACTCCTAGTATGCACTTTCATTCTTGGTTTGACACCTGTAGAAGCTTTGTTGAGTTTAATGATATTTAGGTTTGAGATATCAAGTATTAAGCAGAAGGATTGTTGAATCACTGTAAAGAATGAAGTGTTGTAATTGGCCCCTGAAGCTTCGTCTTCTGTCTTCTTCAAGGGCCCTGAAGCCCATGAGCTTCGCCGAATTCCCATGTTATTTCCCAATTACAGGGTGTTGCATCCCTAAACCAGAAGTGATCCTGAAGTTGGAGCAAGGAGAGCAGCCATGGATGCTAGAGGAAGAGTCCCCAAGTCAGAGCTACCCAGGTGAGTTAGTATGTATTAAACAGATGGACACTAGGTGACATGGTATGAATTGTTTTTATTCTCAGGTACTTGCTTATATGTTCGTTTTCACATTTAACAAATACTGAGTACCTGCTGTGCCTCACTCAAGTTTTAGGTGCTGAAACACATGATCAAACTGAATTTGTTCCTGACCTCATGGAGCTTACATTCTGATAGGTAAAGAAAAGAAATAAACACACATATACATACTATACACATAATATGTCATAATATACATAATACGTACACACATACACATACTGTATACATAGTATGTCAACAAAATAGCAAGGAAGTTATTAATTGAAATAATGAAATGTAATACTTGAGAAAAGGAAGCCATTCAGGAAGGCATTTGGATGATATCAACTTGAATGAAATGATTATAAAATGCACAGGTTTACATGGGAATAAGCATTTGGTTGTATGAGCAGAGGTGATATAGGGAAGACCCCAGGTTGGAGATACTTACTTGGAAATTATCAACTTATGGTAGTATTTAAAGTTATTAAAATTAGTATTTGAAGCTAAGGGATCAGGTAACCACCTCTCAGAAGTAAGAATGAACAAATTTGAGAGGTCTGAAAGCTGTCCCCTGGGACACTAATGTTTAGAAGTCATGAAAATGAGAGGACTCAGTGAAGAAGAGAGAAGGAACAGTCTGGAGATAAGGTGGAAACAGAGAATATGGTGTCCTGTAGCTGAGTTAAGATGGTTTTCAAAGACAAAATGAACTTCTTGAAGAAGAATGTATAAAGTCAGCATTTTCTGCCTTTGTCTGCAAATCATCCAGAAGCACTAAGGGAAGTGAGCAAGACAAGCTTCATTCTATGACACTAGTGGATATCTGAAATCCCAAATCAGTACAAGTGTACCTGCAGCAGAGCTGATGATGGATCAAGGAACGTGTGTATGTTAGCAGGTGGGTAGAAAACAAAAGCATTTCTGATGCGCACGGGGTCTGGCAGTGTGCTTTTCATGAACAGAGCACATCCACACCTAAAACTTCCATGAACAACGGTGCCATGAACTAGATAGCTGAGCTCCCTTGGAGACAGTTTCATTCTGCAAAGGAGACGTACTGAAGTGTAGAAGCACAAACCACACTTTTCAGTAGCCCTCTGTTTCCATGATGGTGCAAGAGAGACTGTACATGAGGGAAAACCACCTCATAGACACTAAATGTGCAGAAATAATCTTACATGCCATCTTAGCAGGTACTCCTCTGACATAGAATTTGATGCAAAAACTTACTTGACAACGGTTGATCGGGATTTGCAGACCTTCTACAAAAGTGAGGGAAGCATGGGGGACGGTAAGGCTGGTTAGGAGGAGGGGAATGCTCAGGGGGGTGATTACCTCGTTGACTGTAGCTTTGTAATTAGCACATCTGATTGCTCAGACTAGCAGGATATGTTCCGAGTCTCAGTGTGAACCACTGTGTGCCAGAGCAGCTGGTCAGAAAGGTGGAAGGGGAAAGGATGTTATCTTTTGTCTTGTTCCTCTCTCTCAGATGAAACTGTTCTGTAGAGTTTTAACTACCTTTCTTTCCTGGATTGCATCAGACAGTTGGTCTAGGCAGATGCTGGGGAAGTCGGAGCCTCCATGGGCCCAGTTCTGCCTCTGGGCTTGTTTCTGTGAAATGAGCCCAACACTTGGTTTTCCTCAGTTTGGAGCTGCAGTCAGTGATTGACTCTGTGATGACCAAGAGAGCAAGCTGTTGTGGAGGCTATTCCAACGAGGAAGGAAGGCACATCCTGGTTGATCTGTAAACTGAGACCAACACATGTGCAGAACACTTGTTCATAATGAATTACCCCTCTAGCCTAAGGGATGACTCTGTTCCATCTCCCAAGTAAACCTTTTGCAGTGTGGTCTTCCTTGAAAAGCTCACATCCTTTTAGCCCAAGTAATGGAAAAGGAACCAGCACAAATGCATGCAAAACGATTATAAGAAAAAAGGGGTGAAAAGTATTGGGAAGAAAGCTAGTTGGTGATAGAATTGTCATCTGATCAAAGTAGTCATAAAGTAGGTAAATTATGTGACCAAATATTAAATCATGAGTTTCCAAAGGGTGAACTAATTGAATTAATTATCTCTGTGGTACAGGTATTTAAGAAAGATATTAATAAGGGAATAGCAAACACATGGCAGGGTGTCAAACTGAGAAAAGAGAACAGAAAATATAATTACAGTAAAGAAAGCAAATTGGAAGAACCCCAAGGATGAATACATACTGGCAAAAATCTGTTCAGGGCCCCCCGGGTGGTTCAGTCATTAAGTGTCTGCCTTCGGCTCAGGTCATGATACCAGGGTCCTGGGTTCGAGCCCCTCATTGGGCTCCCTGCTTGGCAGGAGGCCTGCTTCTCCCTCTCCCACTCCCCCTGCTTGTGTTCCCTCTCTCGCTGTGCCTCTCTCTCTCTCAAATGAATAAATAAAATCTTTTAAAAAAATTTGTTCAGAAAGAAAGGATAGATGTAAGCAAGAAGAAAATGAAATAAAATTAGAAGATTACATTAAAAAGAGAGTTCACATACATACCATACATAGAATTCCTTCCCAAAAATAGAAAGGAAAAGAAATAGAACAAATGTTTAAAATATTTCAAGAATACTTTTTGTGGGGGGAGAGATTTGTGATTGAATCTGTGTAAAAGAGCCAGTCCTTAGCAACATTAGGATATATTCTGATCAAGGGACTAGATTTCAAAAACAGTTATTTTGACAACCGGCCAATATAAGAGAAAGTCCAAATAGCCTCAGACTTTTCCATAGTAAAATCTGTAGCTCAGAGTCAGCAAGAGCAGTTTCTACAAAATCCTCAAGGTGTCACATTGAGAGTATTACACCCAGTTAAGAAGATACTCTTCAACAAAGACAGCAAGTCTTTTCTGAATGGACAAGAACTCTAGGATCTTTGTTCCTAGAAGGCTCTGTTAGAGAATGAGTATCAGGTAACCCGGGAGTGACATAAAGAAGCATGGTAAAAAGGCTGGTAGTAGACTCTGACTTTAACTGAAGAACTAATTTTATTTTGTTTCTTAGTTTTTTTTTTTTTTCCCTTAAAGTCTTACATGTTTGAGAAAGAGAGAGAGTGAACATGGTAGGGAGACAGAGAAACAAGCAGACTCTGTATTGATATTGGAGCCCGATGAGGGACTCTACTCCCAACCCCGAGATCACGAGCAGAGCTGAATCCAAGAATCAGTCAGCCGACTGTGCCACCCTGACACCCCCCCCCCACAAAGAACTGAAAACAAATGTGGGAGCTAGGTGACAGATTGTATGAGTTGCAAATCTAGGCAACACAGAAAGGGTATGTATCTATATAGATAAGAGGAGGCTAAAAACAAACGGAGAGGAGAGAAGGTATACAAATACGGTGACTTCTTTTATAACGTGATGTGTGTTTTCCTAAAAAAGAATCACTGCTCCATATAAAATAGTGTACTGAAAATCACAGGGCTAACGGAAAATTGGGTTTGGGGATAAAATTCCTAAGAGCTTTGTCAGTGACACAGTGAGAAGCAGTGTTGAACTCTGTAGCTATAATTTTGTGTTTACTTCTCCTTTCAGTTCTATTGGTTTTCGTGTTATCAATTTTAAGAACTATTAAGTGTATAAATACTCGGATCTTTATGTCCTTTCGAGCCCTTGACCCCTTTATGATGATGTCTTTATTTCTGGTAGAACTTTTTTATTCTGAAGCCTACTTTAATATTACTACTGCTAGCCCACAAATCCTAGCTAAGCCACTTACTGGCTTAGAGGAGTCACTTAATCTCTATGAGCCTTTGTTTCCTCATTGTAAATTTGGATAATAAGACCTTTGTCACAATATTTGTGAGCATCAGATGAGACAAGATATAAATACACAGGGCCTTGCTAAAATAGGTATCTGGGAAGTTTATACTTTTTTTTTAAGATTTTATTTATTTTATTTATTTGATAGATAGAGATCACAAGTAGGCAGAGAGGCAGGCAGAGAGAGAGGAGGAAACAGGCTCCCTGCTGAGCAGAGAGCCCGATGCGGGTTCGATCCCAGGACCCTAGCCGAAGGCAGAGGCTTTAACCCACTGAGCCACCCAGGCACCCCTGGGAAATTTATACTTTTAACCAGCATTTAACTAATGCCCTTCTAAAAGCTCAGGATATACAAAGTCAATGAACAAGAAAGTCAAGGACTCTCCCTTTGCTGGGCTTACATTCAGGAGGGAGGTGTAGAGATAAGGACCACAGAGGAAGAAAGGATACAAATAAATTAATTCTATAAATCCAAGTCATGCTAAATGCTGTGAAGGGTTTTAAAGACCAGAAGATGAGATGATAGTAAATAAAGGATAGGATAGGATAAATTAATCCTATAAATCCAAGTCATGCTAAATGCTGTGAAGGGTTTTAAAGACCAGAAGATGAGATGATAGTGTAGAGGGTATTGGGGATAAGTAGACTGTTTCAGCAAAGTGGCCAGGGGTAGTCTCTTCAAGATTGTATCTGGAAAGGACCTAAATTATATGAAAAGTCTTGACAGCCAAGATCTGTGAGGAGAGCATTGCTGAGAGAGGCAGGAACGTCCTGGTCAGGAGTACCCTGGACTCATTCAGTCAATAGCAAGATGGCTAGTGTGTTTCTGTCACGACAAGCACAGTGAGCAATGGCATGAAATAAAGTTGGAGACACCAGCATAAACTTGATCTTGAAGTTCTAGGCCATGCTGCAAAATTTGAATGTCCTTAAAAAAAAATGGGGGTCCATTGCAGGTTTTGTAGTGAGAGAGACTATAATATCACCAAAGGGAAAAAAAAAAGTTTTTGGCTCTTTGCCCATGGTTCCTGGCACATAGTTCCTAAAACCCTTGGAATCTCTGGCATGAAAAGAGTGTCTTTTGTATACTGAAGTAACTGGTGGCTGGGGGCCGCTAGATCACTTGAGGTGTGTGGGGTTCGTGGCCATCACCAGTGGCCAGTGACTTAATCACTCAAGCCTAGGTAATGAAACCTCTCTAGGAGCCTCTAAACAACAGTTCAGGAAGCTTTGAGAGGTGTGCATCAGAGAGGGTGTGAGAGTTCCACATACCACACACATCCCCAGCCCTTGCCTATATATCTCTTCTCTTTGGCTGCTCCAGAATTGAATCCTTTATAATAAATTGGTAATATAGGGGCCGCCCAGGTGGCTCAGTTGTTAAGCGTCTGCCTTTGGCCCAGGTCACGGTCGAGCTCTGCATCCGGCTCTCTGTTGGGAGGGAAGCCTGCTTCTCTCTCTCCCAATCCCACTGCTTGTTTCCCTCTCTCACTGTGTCTTGCTCTCAGATAAATAAATAAAATCTTTAAAAATAAAATTAAACCAATTAGCAATATATAAGTAAATAGTTTTGGGGGTTTTTGAGGTGTTCTAGTGAATTACTAGTCTGAGGTGAGATGGCTAGTCATGGGAACCCACGGTTTATAGTCAGAAGCCCTGGAGGCAAAAAAAAAAAAAGAAAAAGAAAAAAACTAGTCCCTTCAGCTTTCTTGTAATGTCTATGTGGTGTATCTTTTTCCATCTTCTTACTTTTAATCTATTTATATTTAGAGTGGGTTTCCTATAGATAATACATGGTTGGGTCTTTTTTAACTAATGTGAAAATCTCTCATTTTTTAATGGGAATATTTTCACCACTTAAGTGGATGCCCTGTGGGATACGATATCTTCAGACTGTCACAGACTGATTTCAAATGACATCATGCTATTTTTTAAGAGGCTTGCAGTGTTATAATAATATGCTTCTGTTCCTCCTCCCGTTCTGTGTGATATTTTACTTCAAACCCCACAAGGCAGCAAGCAGCTCTTTCTGCCTACAGGCCTTCCTTGTGCAGGATGTTTCCTGTCGGTACGGAAATCTGGATCGACACTTTTCTGCTCATATTGATTCACTTCACTGTCTTCTAGGTTACATACTACCTTCTCTGATTTTTAAATCTCTTTTTTTCCGTATTTTAATATTCTGTTTTCTCTTGTTGCCGTCAAGATTTTCTTTTCATCTTTGGTTTTTAGCTGTTCAACTCTGTTATTTCCAGATTTACCTTTGTTTTTTTTTAGTGTGTGTGTGGGGGGAGGGTGGGTTTCCTGGTTATTTTTCATGTTGGCTTCTCGGTTTCCTAAATAAGTGGTTTGATGTATTTCATTTTTAATTTTTTCCTGGGACTCCAGTTCCTTATGTGTGGCTGTATTTGATACTGTTCCCTAGTTCTTGGATCTGCCATGTCAGAATTTCCTCAGTGTATGTGCTCCGTTTTCAGCTTTTGGCTGCCCATCTAAGCCTGTGTCACAGAGGGTTTATTTCTTTACTCCTGTTTCTCTTCCACCAGTCAGCTGGGCTCATGCTGCTTCAATGAGAAATAAAGCCAGCCACCAGTTAACAGTGATAAATACAGATTTTATTCAGTAACTGTTGGAATAGGGGGTGAGAAGTTTCAGTAAAATCGAGCTCAACTCCACATACTGCTAAGACAGCTAGGGACTTACAGCCAACAGGCAGAGTGGGGGGAATCACTGGATAGAAGATTACTAAGAGAAACACCAACAGTAGGGGGATTCTTGCCGAATGCAGATCGGGCACTAATGCATCAGGGACAGGGTTTAAGGAATTTGATCAGATATCAAGGGTGAAGGGACTGTCACTAGACTGACTTCAAAGGGTTCTTGTGGAAACTGAGCTCAGCCCGGATAGACCTGGAAGACCTAGTCAAGGCCTAGTTGAGAACAAGGCTCAGAGGACACTAACTGAGGTTTAGTCAACAGGAGAGTTCGTCTCAGAGTATCATTAAATTTGCGTTGGTAATGAAATAAATTATAGCAGCTGTACCTTTAATTGTGTAATTTCATTGTAAAATTCTAATGGACATACTACAGGAAAAGAAAATGAAACCCAAAAGAATGCTTGAGAGGAGTGGCAAGTGATAAGTCATGACAAAACACAGAGGTGAATCTGAACAAATGGGTGTGTAAAGTAATTATGATACAAATATGTAGGGCTAAAAAACATACACAAAGCACTAACTGTATATAAATGAGGTGAGAGGTGATCAAATTGAGTTTGATGCTTCTGTTCTTCAGAAAGGGAGATCTAAGATATTGAATTAGTCTAGATTTTAAGTTAAATATTCATGGTATGATGTGATGGATAGCCCCTTAAAGCTGAGAAACAGATGTGTATAACTTCTAAAGTTGTAAGGAAGAAAAAAATGGAAAAGATAAGAAATTATTTCAAAAAGGAGGAAGAAAAGTACAATAGAATTGGTAGTAAAATTGTGACAGATATAAAGTACCAGGTAAAATGTGAGAGATGACTTGATATGTTTCAGGAATCACCATAAATAGCAACAGACTACATTTACCTGTTAAAGTACAAATTGTCAAATTGGATCTTTGAAATAAAATAATACCTTCCTATAGCTAAGATAAGAGGTTTTCATTTATTCTGCTAACTGCATATTTATATTTTTAAATTTTTTTTAAAGATTTTATTTTATTTATTTGACAGAGAGAGATCACAGGTAGGTAGAGAGGCTGGCAGAGAGAGAGAGAGGGAAGCAGGCTCCCTGCCGAGCAGAGAGCCCGATGCGGGACTCGATCCCAGGACCCTGAGATCATGACCTGAGCTGAAGGCAGCGGCTTAACCCACCTAGCCACCCAGGTGCCCCAATATATTTTTAGCATCTTTTGACCACTTGACATTCAGTGTTATACCTGTGTGTACACAGAAGATACAGGATATCCTGATCCCTTCAGTGTGGGAAGAAGTAATATCACAGTCAGCATTTACAAATCATAAATTTTCCCCACTTCATTTGTTACCTCCTGTGAATCTTCTCTTGTAACTGTGTCCTTGTGTCATTTTATTTTTCTGTTCTTCCTTTCTTATTAATGTCAGATCACTGTTGTTATATTTTTGTAAACTTAAAAAAATTTCTTTTTATATTCTTAGTTTGTGCTGATACCACCCAGAACACTTGGGCAGACTGTTTTCCTCTTTGTTCTGATTCCTAAATGCAGTTAGACTTTGCCCACCGAAGCATCTAATTTATCATGTTAATATCTTGAGTTGTATTTTGCCCAATACAGAATACAGCAAATTTATGTTTTTCTCATTTAATGACCCTTAATCTTTTTTACCCATTGAAAACAAAAGATTTTATTTATTTAGAGCAAGCACACATGAGTTGGGGGAGGACCCAGCAGAAGAGGGAAAGAAAGTATCTCAAGCAGACTGTGCTGAGGGTTGCCTGGGTGACTCAGTCATTGGGCGTCTGCCTTCAGCTCAGATCATGACCCAGTGTCTTGGGATTGTCTTGCTGAGCAGGGAGCCTCATTCTCCCTCTCCCTCTTCCCCTGCTTGTGTTCCCTCTCTCTTTCTCTGTCAAATAAATACATAAAATCTTAAAAAAACAAAACAAAACAAGACAAAAACTCTGTGCTAAGCGTGGAGCCCTACACAGGGCTCGATCTCACAACCCTGAGATCACAATCTGAGCTGAAATCCAGGAGTCAGACATATAACCACCCGAGCCACCCAGGTGCCCCAGTTACCTTTAAATATGGCTGAGTTTCCTCTGTATGGCACAGAACTGGTGCTAATCCTTCTTTTTAGGATTACCCACAGATGTGCTTTCCTGCCATATAAGTCTACATTTCATTCCTAACGTACTTGGGGATTTTTGTGAGTTAATACATGAAAAGTACATGGAACAGTGCTTGGCTCATGGTAATGGTTAGTTTTCCTGTTAACTTTTCTTGTTGCTAATATCATTATCATTGGTTTTAAGCACATTTTCAAATTTAAGCTCAGCTTTCCACAGCTTTTAAAATGTTTCTTCATTCCTTTAATTTACGTTATCTACTATAGAATCTGATTCCTGGTAGTGTATGCATGTTGAATGAAGAAGCTATTCTCTGAGTTCTAATTTCTTCAAAGAGAGCATATCTTACTTTGTTGTATAACATATAGTGGCTATCGGATCATTACTTAATTCATTAACTGTGCCTCTTGATGAGTGAGAGAACCTTTATATTCAGAAAATACTATGAAGAATTAATTTCTAAATAGACATGTTGGGTTATAAACCTGTAGGTTCTTGTTCAAAATTACAGATTTGTAGAAAACTTGAACTTTATGTTGAAAAAGCACCCCACTTGTTAAGGACCATTACTTTCATAATCACTCAGGTGTATTCAGAGGAAATCAGATATAAATACTTGCCACACACCATAGATTGTAGTTGGAAAAAGAAAAAAGATTACCGAGTATTTCAAATTTCGGCAGTTAACAGGGTATGTTTATGTTTCAAGGGAGTATTAGCCAACATTCTTATAGAATGAGATGTATAGAATGTGATTAATTTTTTAAATTGATGCATAAGTAGGACTTGAAATGGTAGAGATGTTTGTGAAGACTTATTATGAGACAGTGTCATTTTCCTAAAGAGTGAAGTTCTGAGCAAGTCCAAAATGGGAATGTAAGCCAGCTGAGTTGAAAAGTCTTGCTTGAACTTGAATGATTTTTGACAAAGTAATAGTCTGGCATTTCTGCAAAGAAGATATTTATTATGGACTAGTGAAGCGATCACTTGAATACCCAATATGTATGTAGTTGAGGACAAGTTCCCCCTCCACCCTAGCATTATAACTGCAATATGTTTCCTTTAATGGTGCTTGGAGACAATGGGCTTTGAAGAGGTTTTTAAACAGGGTCATCATTGTTACATTGTATGTACTGAGCAAGAAGGTAATGTGAAGTATAGCTGAGAATTCCTAGGGTGACTAGATAGATCATTGAGTATTTGGGGTCAGGTCTTCCATGGTTATACATACACATAAAACCAAGAAATGTAGAAATCTGGGTGTAAAAGAAAAATTCTTACTAATAATATGTCAGAGCAAGTTTATAGTGGGGAGAAATTAGCATTTGGTGGTAGGATATCTGACCAAATAAGCTTGAATATACCACAACTAAAAACAACGGAAGGATTTGATTGTCTTTCCGTCTTCTTCCTCATCTTTTTAATTTTACTTTTCCTGCTAGACATTTGTATTTTTCTTTTTCTCTCTCTCTCTCTCTTTTTTATTTTTTTTAAAGATTGTATTTATTTATTTGACAGGCAGAGATCACAAGTAGGCAGGGAGGCAGGCAGAGAGAGAGGAGAAAGCAGGCTTCCTGCTGAGCAGAAAGCCCGATACAGGGCTCGATCTCAGGACCCTGGGATCATGACCTGAGCTGAAGGCAGAGGCTTTAACCCACTGAGCCACCCAGGCGCCCCGACATTTGTATTTTTTATAAGTAACATGAATAGAAGGAAAATTAGAAACTACATTACAGGACTCTCTTCATAGGCACAAAGAAATCAGTGCTTCCAGAAATTTAATGTGGTATTAACAGTATACTAAGATAATGTATATATAACAAAACAGAAGTAGTTTTAAAGGGGGGAGAATGAAACTGGAAACATGTAAAGTTTAGAGAGAATTTAGGTGCACTAATGTAAGTATGAGAGGAAAATTATGTAAAGTCTGATCCTTATAAACGATACCAAATCATTCCTCTATTTCTTTAGGGCACTCTTATCTACTAAGTGTCATGGCCTCTCTGGTCTCTGCATTTCCCCTTCCTAGATGAGCCTTTTTTTTTCCCCAAAGTCTTTTCTTCACCATGCTTTATATTTATTTGTAACGTACATATTAAGTCTTGAAGTATGTATTTGTAAATTGCCAAATGTAGATGTGTGTGTTCTAAGTTTTTAATCCCCTTTTCTACCCTTTCAGGTTTTGTTTTTCTAATCCAAACGGATGGGGCAATATGACTGTTTGGATCACTCTTATTTCACAAAACTAAGTCAGTGACGTAGAAGGGCATTTGTTTTAAGTGTAATTTCATCATAATTAAGACACGATTCATGGCTTATGGTTTGTTGGTCTTTGTCATCTTTAGAAGTCTGCAAAGTTGATAGCCAAGCAGAAGAGACTCAAGAAACCCAGGACAGATGTTTCTGGCAAGCTCCATTTATCAACAACAAAACACTGACTGTGCACAGAGGTAATGTATTAGGAAACATTTTTTTAAATTCAGCACAGACACAGTTCCTTCCATAAAAATACCGTGTTGGGGCGCCTGGGTGGCTCAGTGGGTTAAAGCCTCTGCCTTAGGCTCAGGTCATGATCTTCGGGGTCCTGAGATCGAGCCCCACATCAGGCTCTCTGCTCGGCAGGGAGCCTGCTTCCTCCTCTCTCTCTCTGCCTGCCTCTCTGCCTACTTGTCATCTCTGTCTGTCAAATAAATAAATAAAATCTTAAAAAAAAATACCGTGTAGGTGTGACTCCTGTGGTATGAATTTGAAATGTATTTCAGAATTAATTATTAATAAGAAAACCTATTTAAGTAAGAAGGCTATTGGCCTCAATACAATAAGGAACAATGTTCCTGCAGATTAACCATGAACAAACTCAAATGGGAAAGAAACCTTGTGAATTCATTCAAAATGGAAAATACCTCAGTCATAATGAAGATTTAATCCTGTATCAGAGAACTAAAAATATAGAGCAATGCTTTGTTCAAAGCAATAAGGAATACAAGGAATGTGGGAAAGCTTTCCATGAGACGGCAGTTGTCATCCCATATAACCAAGCTTACATAGGACAGAGTCCTTGTGAACATAATGAATCTGATAAAACATTCTGTAGTAATTCAACCCTCATGGTCAGTAAGATGGCACAAAGAACAGAAAATAAGAGTTTCAAGAATATGCTACAACTTTTGAGAAATCATCTCTCTTGGAACACAGTTCATTTAGAGGTGAAAGGTTATGAGTATATTGGAAGAGTGGATAATTTCAATGGGAGATCAGACTTTCTTGGCACAGGAGAGAGAATATTTGAATATAACAACTTGGGAGAACCCTTTTGGGAGAAGTCAGTTCTTAATATAACTCAGAGAACACACATAGGAGACAAAGTCTATGAATGTAATGAATGTGGAAAAACATTCTGCAAAAAGTCAAAACTCACCAAACATCAGAAAACACATACAAGATAGAAACCCTATGAATGTAAGGAATGTGGGAAATGCTTCTCTCGCAAATCTCTCCTCGCTTTACATCAGCGAGGCCACACAGGAGAGAAACCCTATGAATGTAAGGAATGTAGAAAAAGCTTCTACCATAAGTCATATCTCATAGTACACCAGAAAATTCACACAGGGGAGAAGCCATATGAATGTAATCAATGTGGAAAAACCTTAATAAGTAACTCAGTCCTCACAGTACATCAGAAAACACACACAGGCGAGAAACCCTATGAGTGTAATCAGTGTGGGAAATTCTTCTCTAGAAACTCCTACCTCAGAGTACATCTGAGAACTCACACAGGGGAGAAGCCCTATGAATGTAAAGAATGTGGGAAGTTCTTCTCTAGGAATTCATACCTGACAGTACACCAGAGAACTCACACAGGAGAGAAACCCTATGTGTGTAAAAAATATGGGAAGACCTTTTGCCATAAGTCAGACTTTACAATACATAAATGAACACACAGAGGGGAGAAATCATACCACTGTACTCAGTGTGGGAAAGCCTTCACTTGCAGCTCAGTCCTCAGATCACATCAGAGAACTCACACAGGTGAGAAGCCCGATGGATGTAATCAGTGTGGGAAGTCATTTTCTGAGAAATCAGTTCTCACAGTACATCAGAGAATACACACAGGGGAGAAACCTTGTAAGTGTAGTGCATGTGGGAAGTCCTTCTATCATAAGTCAGATCTCACTAAGCATCAGAGAACACATACAAGAGAGAAACCCTGTGAATGTAATCATTGTGGGAAAACCTTCAGTTGCAACTCGGGCCTCAAAGTACATCAGAGAAGACACATAAGAGAGAAACCCTGTGAATGTATTGAGAGAGAGAAAACCTCCAAGAAATCAGTTATCACAGTACATCCAAGGTTACACACAGGGGAAGAAAATTTATAAATACAGCAGTGAGAGAAATCTTTCTCTTGTGATCCATACCTCTAAATACCACAGAAAATTCACAAAGGACGTGACCCCTATGAATGTAAAGAATGGCAAATTTTTACCCTAAGTCATCTTCCAAAGTAAACAAGAGAATACTCGTAGTGGGAAATACTCTGAATTTGTCGAATGTCTGAAAACCTGTTGAAATAAGACAAATAAAATGACTGTAGAAGAAACCCTATTAATGCATGTAGGAAATATGGGGGATTATTATGAAGTAGAACTTATTAAATAAGGAACTTACGTAGGAGATAATCCTGTCAATCAAACAGATGTGTGAAAATATTCTTCCAGAATTTGACCTTAAATAACAATCATAGCACACTTGAGGGAAAAGTGTCAACATCTTGTATACTTTTGAGACTTTTATACACAAGTTGTACTCAGTGTATGTCAGGGAAATAATAGGGAAGATACCCAAAGAATGCACAAATGTGGTTCAGCCTATATCGAGAAATGCCATTTTGTTGAGCAAGACAATTGATATCAGAAGACATCGTAAAGATGTTTTGAGCGTGCACGCTTAAACAAAATTTGGACTTTCTTATATCTGAAGATTGTATTGAAGGAAGTATGTCTTTAGGAAATACGGACAGAAATTTTCCTTTAGCTATATTATCTCTGATCTCAAAATTTTTAATAGAAATAAAACTGAAAATAGACATTTATAAAAACATTAACTGTGGAATGTGAAGCTTTTTGAAAAGAACAGATAAACAGACTATTCTTCTCAGACCCCGATTTCACTTTTGGAGAGACATATGTCACCCCATCCCCCTGTCAGAGGGTTTTTGATTAGTCTGTCCCCAACCTATGCTGATACTTCTGCGAATAATGCTTGATGGTCTGGTTCATCGTGGAATCTACTCTGGGGGTTCTCCTCATGGACTAGAGCCAAATCAGAATGTACACTGCCATCAGCCAGGGACAGTTGAGGATGTGTCTGCTTCTTCTTCTTGGGTTCAGGAACCAGAAGTAACATTGAGTGTGTTAATGAAAGTAGAGGACTGCCTAGAGTGCCGGGACTTTTGTGTCCCACCTGAAATTTACAGGAAGCTCCTCATGGCTTAGCTTTATTGAATTCAGGCCTGTTGACCCAGGGATAGCCCGCCTTTCCAGGGAGAGAAACTTGGTGGTGTTTTAGTGAAATATTTCATATATCTATCTAATTTGAGGCATATCTTAACCATTGGTGTGTCTGCCGCAGGTTGGAAGTAATGTAGTACAAGAATAGTTGAAGTATCTGCATAGCATCCTCAAATCCATTCCATACCCTATAACTCCTACCACCTTCCGCACTTTTCTGAATTTGGTTAGTATTGATCTCAGGTCTTAACTAGTTTTACAGTAATATTTCACATATATTTCTCTCTCTCTCTCTCTCTGTGTGTGTGTGTGTGTGTGTGTGTGCGTAACATTGTTTTGCTAGTATATCAGTGGGAACTCATGTTTTGCAACTTATTTTTGTCTTGAAATGCATGGTTTTGATATTTATACATACTGATCTATTTAGCTTTAGTTGATTCACTTTAATAAAGCTTAATATATGACCATAATGATATTGTCTCTTTTCCTGTTAATGATTTTCAGAATTTTAAGATCTTTGTTATTAAAATAATAGTGCTTCCAAATTTTTAAAAATCAACTCTGGGCAGTAATTGAAATATGGTTAAATAGACCCTATTTAAGTCACCAACTTGAGTTTTAAAAATAAGAGTATACTCATATGTATGACTCCTACAGTTAAGAGGACACACCCATTACCCAGAAAGGTTTCTCATTCCTGGGACTTCCCCCTCCCTCCCTCCTGGCCTCTGGCAACCAGTGATTTGCCTTCTGTAGCTAGGTTAGACTGATTTTTTAAAATACGATTTCACATAAATGGAGATGCACAATATGTCCTCTTCCTTGTCTGTGTTTCATTCAGCCTGATTTTGAGATGCATCCGTGTTTTAGTATCTGTCAGTAACACCTTCATTTTTTGATTAAGTCATATTTTATTGTATGTTTAGTACTACGGTTCTGTTTACCCATTCCCTTTCCAGTTTTTAATTATTACGAGCATAGCTGCAGTGAACTTCATGTGCATTTTAATATAGGCCTATTGTTATTTCCCTTGGCTGAATACGTAGAAGAAAAGTTTCTCGGATTGTAGGATTAGCATACGTGGTATCAGACTTTTCTGAAGTGTTTGTTCCATTTTATATTTCTGTCACCAGTGTGTAAGAGATGTATTATTTCATGTTTTGGTCAATACTTGGTATTGTTACTTTTTTTTAAAATTTTATTTATTTATTTGACAGAGAGAAATCACAAGTAGATGAAGAGGCAGGCAGAGAGAGAGAGAGGGAAGCAGGCTCCCTGCTGAGCAGAGAGCCCGATGTGGGACTCGATCCCAGGACCCTGAGATCATGACGTGAGCCGAAGGCAGCGGCTTAACCCACTGAGCCACCCAGGTGCCCCGGTATTGTTACTGTTAATGTCCCCATATTAATGTGCATAGTGGCATTTCCCTATGCTTTTTCATTTGCATGTCCCTGATAAATAATGATATGCATCTTTCACTTACTTATTGGCCATTTGTGTATCTTATTTTGTGAATCATCTATTTAAATCATTTGCCCACCTTGTAGGTTGTTTGGCTTATTTTTGAGTTATAAGGATTTTTTTTTAATTTAATATTTTCCCCCATTCTGTGCCTCCACCCCCTCTCCCCCCAGTTTGTGGCTTTTTAGAAGAAGTTTTTCATTTAGATAAAAGTCCAGCTTACTAGTTCTAATCTTTTCTAAGAGATCTTAACAATAGTATCAGGGATTTCCCCCCTTGTTTTCTAAATGCCTTAGTTCTGTGTTAGGTATAGGATCTCTTTGGAATACATTTTTATGTATTGTGTTTTAAGGGTTGAAATTTATATAATTCCATTTGAGCATTCAATTTTTTCAGCACCATTTGTTGAAAAGACTGTCTTTTCTCCATCAAATTACCTTGGCACCTTTTAAGACCCCCAATTGATTATTTGTCTTTGTGTGTATTGGGGGTGGTTTCTACCTATGACCCTTTACTCTGTCCCACTGATCTGTTTAGCTTCTCTGTGTTGTCTGTATTCCCATATCTTTGTTAATAAGTCTTTAAATGAAACTGTATAAGTTCTCCAACTTTGTTCTCTTGTCCAGAATTGTTTTGGCCCTTCCAAATCTTTTGCATTTGCATGTATATTTCAGAATGAGCTTGTTAGTTTCCAAAACAAAAACAAAAACAGAGATTGCCGGGATGCCTGGGTGGCTCAGTTGGTTAAGCAGCTGCCTTCAGCTCAGGTCATAATCCCAATGTCCTGGGATCGAGTCCCACATCAGGCTCCTTGCTCAGCGGGGAGCCTGCTTCTCCCTCTGCCTGCTATTCTGTCTGCCTGTGCTCTCTCTCTCCCCCTCTCTCTCTCTGATAAATAAGTAAAATCTTTTTAAAAAACAAACAAACAAACAAACAAAAAAATAAAGATTGCCTTAATATTGCTTTTAGGATTTTATTGATACTGTATGTCTGGGGAAAGTTGACATTTTAATAATACTAACTTTTCTGACCCATGAATATGATCTATCTCACCATTTAATCCGGTCTTTCTCTCGGCAGGATTTTGTATTGCCTAAGTAATACATATATAATATATATAATGTTATATTAATATAATAAATAATTATTATATTAATATTAACAGTATATATTATATATAATATTAATATAACAGTATATATATATAATATAACAGTATATATTATATATATAATATATACTGTTTTGTTAGGTTTATCCCTAAGCCTTTCTTGCTTTGAATGCTATGATAAGTAATATTATTTATATATTTTCACTTTTAGTAGTTTTTTTGTTAATCTGTAGCAATATGGTTGAACCTTGTGTATTGACCTTGTTTCCTATAATCTTGATAAACAAACATCGTCTTGGTAGCTTTTTTCACTCCATAAGATTTTCTGATTGTATATGATCATGTCACCTGTACTTGCTTCTTTCTTTTCAACCTTGATGCTGTTCACATTTTTTTTTCCTTTTCTGCATTCTCACTACAATGCTGAAGAGAACTGGTGTCAAAAGACATCCTTGCCTTACTCTGTCTTAAGGGACAGCACTGAGTCGTTTACCATATGTTTCATGTCAGCTGTGGGTTTCTCAGGTACAGAATGTTGTTTTTAATTCGAGTTTGCTCAGAGTTTTATCATAAATAAATGTCGATATTTTTTCTTTTGGCCTTTTAAGCACAAAATCTAATAATCATATGATTCCTTCTGAAATTCTTCTGATGCAATTAATTACACTTACATATTTCTAAATGTTCAAACAACCTTGTATTTCTGTAAAAATTCACTTGGTTGTGATCTGTCCTTTATATATTGCTGAGTTTGATTTGCAGATTCTGTGTTAAAGACGGCTGTGTCATTACTCATAAAGAATGACGTCTGTATGATCTGTGCTGGTTGCCCCTCGCGTTTTTACATTGGTAATTTGTTTTCTCTCTTTTCCTTCCTTGGTTTGGAGGAAATTTACCAGTTTTACTGATTATGTTTTTCAAAAGAATGAACTTTTGGTTTCACTGATTTTTCTCTGTGCTTTTTCTATTTCATTGACTTATGTCCACTTCTCTACTATTTTTATCTTTTCCTTCACTCTGGGGTTGGTTCTTTTTTTAACTTCTTAAAATGAAAGCTGGGTTTTCATTGGCTTTAATAATGTTTTCATTTTAATTATAAGTTCTTTAAAGTTCTGATTTTCACTCCAGGATCTAGAAATTCTGGGAAGTTATGGGTTCATTTTCTTTTAATTAAAAATATTTTCTAATTTACCTTAAGGTCTCTCTACCCACCCTCCCATGAGTTACTTAGAAAAGCACGTGTGACTTCTACATATTTGGAACTTTTTTCAGATACTCTTCATTTCTGACTTGTTTGGTGTTCAGAGAATATAATCTTTATGGTATTCCTTAAGTTTATCTTTCTTGTTGAATGGCCCATGTGAACTTGGAAAGACTGTATTCTCCTGTTACTGCACAAGATGTTCTAAAATGTCAGTTGGTTGATAATGTTTTGCAGCTTATACATATTCATGCTTCATTTCCCTTTCAGTTGTTTTATCAACTCCTGAGAAAGGTATGTTGAAGTTTCCAGGTGTAATTGTGATTTTGTGTTTTTTTGTTGTCAGTTTCTCACATAACGGAGCTCTCATTTTAGGTACAGTTGCGTTAAGATTGTTGTATCTTCTTTCTCATTGTGAAATTTTCCTCTTTATTCCTGGTGAAATTCCTTTTCCTGAAATCTACTTTGTTTTATATTAGTATAACTACGTCAGCTTCTTATGATTATTGTTTGTATGGTATATCTAATTCCATCTTTCTGTAGTTTATATTTCTCTTTTAATTTTTTTTAAGATTTTATTTATTTATTTGACAGAGAGAAATCACAATTAGATGGAGAGGCAGGCAGAGAGAGAGAGAGGGAAGCAGGCTCCTCGCTTAGCCTGATGTGGGACTTGATCCCAGGACCCTGAGATCATGACCCGAGCCGAAGGCAGTGGCTTAACCCACTGAGCCACCCAGGCGCCCCATATATTTCTTTTTTAATTTAAAGTGAATTTTTTTTTATAGGATAGTGTTGACTCTTGCTTTCTTATCCTTTCTGATAATCGCTAGCTTCTATTTTAATGCTTTTATTTGGAGCAACTTCTTAGGTGAACTACCATCTTGCTATTTTTTTTAAATTAAAATACTTCTTTTTATGAGATGACTATAGATTCCAGTGCACTTTTAAGAAACGATATATGCAAGTCCTGGGAACAGTTCACCCAGTTTTCACTAATGGTAACATTTTGCAAAACTGTTGTATAAATATCATATCCAGGATATTGACATTGATAAAATTTTGAGAGGGAGTCTTAGAAAGATTTCTCCAGTTTTTCTTCTTTTCATTTGTTTGCATACATTTAGTACAGTACAACTTTGTCACTTGTGTAGGTTTTGCGTATCTGCCCCTATAGTCAAAATACTCTATAGTTTCATTATCATAAGAACCTCTACTGTTGTCCCTTTTATAACCGCAGCCTCTTCACTCCTGTGCGCTCTGCCACTGTCAGTTCAAATGTTACATAGATTTGTATGTATGTCACTTTGGGATTAGTTTCTTTCCCTCGACATAACACCTTGAATATTCATCTAAGTTATTGTATCAATGGTTCATTCCTTTTAGTTGCCCAGTAGTGTTCCATTTTATTTACTTATTTGTTTATTTATTTATTTATTTATTTATTTCACTTTGTTTAATCATTTATTGATAGATCTGGGGTTTTGCAGTTTTGGGCTATTACAAATAAGCTGCTACGAATGCACGGTTTTGTCTTCCCAATAATAAATATAAATTCCTTCCCCAAAATAAATATAAATAATAAAAATCATCTAGTTTCTCTGCATCTTCACCATTATTTGTGTTAGGACTATTTTTTTGTTTTAACAGTTCTGATAGGGGTGGCTTAGCTGGTTCAGGGTCTGTCTTTGGCTCAGGTCATGATCCTGGGGTCCTGGAATCAAGCCCCTGCATCGGGTTCCTCGTTCAGTGGGGAGCCTGCTTCTCCCTCTCCCTTTACCTTTCTACCTGCTTCTTGTGTGTGTGCACACTCTCATTCTTGCTCTCTCTCCCTGTCTGTGTCAAATAAATAAAATCTTGGAAAAACTCTGATAAGTATGTAGTGATAGCTTGTTGTCATTTTATTTTATATTTTTTTAAGATTTCATTTGTCAGAGAGCACAATAAGGGGAGTGGCAGGCTCCCCGCTGAACAGGGAGCCCAAGGCAGGACTCCATCCCAGGACCCTGGGATCATGACCTGAGCTGAAGGCAGATGCTTAAAGATGCTTAACCCACTGAGCCACCCGGGTGTCCTGCTTGCATTCCCTAATGGTGTTTCAGATGTTTTCGTTTGTTTATTGGCTGTCTTGTGTTGCTCTTTGTTGAAATACTTCTTCTTGAGTTTTGCCCATTTTCTAACTGGGTTGTGGTTTTGCTGATGAGTTTTGAGGTCCTTTGTACATTGTGGATTATAGTTCTTTGTCGGACACACGTATACCTCAGAGATATTGCAGGTTCAGTTCCAGATCATGACAATAAAGCGAATGTCATCATTAAGCAAGTCAAATGCATTTTTTGTTTCCTAGTATTCATCAAAGTTACATTTATATCATACCATAGTCTATTAAAGTGCTCAGTAGCATTATATCTAAAGAAAAAAAATAGTACACACCTTGATTTTAAAATATTTCATTCCCAAAATATGCTACCCACTGTCCTTGAGTTCTCAGGGAATCATACTCTTTTTGCTGGTTGTGGGTCCTCAGTGTTGTTGGCTGCGGACTGGTCGGGGTGGTGGTTGCCGAAGGCTGGGTGGCCGTGGCCGACTCTAACGGCAGCAAGGCACACTTTGCTGTATCAGCTGATGCTTCCTTTCACAAACAGTAGCATGTGGTGCTGCTTGATAGCATTTTACCCACAGAACTTCTTTCAAAACTGGAGTCTGTCCTTTCAAACTCACTGCTGCTTAATCAGCCACACTCTGTGATAGTCTAGGTCTCTTCTTGACATTTCAGCCATCTCCACAGCATCTTCAGAAGTAGATTCCCTTTCATCCATAAGAAGCAACTTCTCGTCGTTCAGGTTTTATCATGAGATTATAGCAGTTCAGTCACATCCTCAGGCTCCACTTCGAATTCTGGTTCTTGTGCTGTTCCCACTACAGCTGCAGTTACTTCCTTCCCTGCGGTCTTGAACCCCTCAGAGTCCTCCCTGAGGCTTGGAATCCGTTTCTTCCAAACCCCTGTTACTGTGGATACATTGACCTCTTCGCGTGAACCACATGGGAATCTGGAATAGGGAATCCTTTTCAGAAGGCTTTCAATTACTTTTCCCAGGTCTGTCAGGGAAATCACTTATGGCAGTTATAGCCTTTTAAAATGTATTTCTTTTTTTTTTCTTTTTTGAGAGACAGAGAGGGAGCGCAAGCAGGGGAAGGCACAACAGGAGGGGGAGAAAGAGAATCTTCAGCAAGCTCATTCCCAGCTGAGAGCTGATGGGGAACTTGATCTCATGACCCATGAGATCACGACCTGAGTCAGAATCAAGATTTGGGTGCTTAACCAACTGAGCCACCCAGACACCCCCAAAATGTATTTCTTAAATAGTTAGACTTGAAAATCAACACTATTCCTTGATCCTTGGGCTGCAGAATGGATGTTGTGTTAGCGGACATGAAAACAAGATTAATCTCATTGTCCGTCTTCATCAGAGTTCTTGGGTGACTGGACGAATGAGCAGGAATCTTTTGATCTGGGTAATACATGTCAATAATTGACTTAAAATATTCCGTATACTGTGATGTCAACAGATGTGCTGTTATGCAGACTTCATTGTCCCATTGATAGGATACAGGCAGAGTAGATTGAGCAGACTTATTAAGGACCCCAAGATTTTTGGAATCATAGATGAATATTGGTTTCAATTTAAAGTCATCAGCTGCATTAGCCCCTGCTGAGAGTCAGCCCGTCTTTAAAAGCTTTAAAGCCAGGCATTGACTTTTCTCCAGCTATGAAAGTCCTAGATGGCATCACCTTCTAGTAGAAGGCTGCTTTGTCTACTTGAAAATCTGTTGGTCAGTGTAGCGCCTTCCTGAATGATCTCAGCTCCATCTCCTGGAGAGCTTGCTGCCGCTTCTCCATCAGCACCTGCCGCCTCCCCTGGCACTTTGATACTTCGGAGATGGCTCTTTTTCTTAAGTGAAATGAACCAACCTCTCTAACCTTCTAACTTTTCTTTTGCAGCTCACTCATCTTCCTCAACCTTCACAGAATTGAAGAGAGGTAGGACCTTGCTCTGAAGTAGTCTTTGGCTTAAGGGAATGTGGCTGGTTTGATCTTCTATCCAGATCACACAGACTTTCTCTGGATCAGCAAAAGGGCTGTTTTGCTCTGCTTAACATCTGTGTGTCCACTGAGGTAGTACTTCTAATTTCCTTCCAGAACTTTTCTTTTGCATTCATGACTTGGCTGAGTGTCAGAGGAGGCCTAACTTTTGGCCTGTTTTGGCCTCTGATGTGCCCTTTTCACTCAGCTGAATCATTTCTAGCTTTTGATTTAATTTAGGAGACATGTTGACTTTTTGTTTAACACCTAGAGGACATTGTAGGGTACAAACTGGCCTAATTCCAACATCGTTGTGTCTCAAGGAATAGAGAGGCTCTTGGAGAGAGAGAGAGAGAGATGGGGGAATGGCTGTTCGGTAGAACAGTCATCGCACACATTTATGGTTAAGGTGATCGTCTTGGCTGGGCACAGTTCTGGTGCCCCCAAATAATTAAAATGCTAACATCAAGGATGACTGATTACATTGCCATAACAAAAATAATAACTGTGAAAAAGCTTGAAATGTTGTGAGACTTACCAAAGGGTGACAAAGAGACATGAAGTGAACAGATGCTTTGGGAAAAATGGTGCCAACAGAGTTGCTGGACCCAGGATCACCACAAAACTTTAATCTGTAGTGAATGCATTATCTGTGAAGTGCAGTAAAACAAAGCATAATAAAAGTATGCATGTATTTGAAAATCTTTCAAATTTGGCAGAAAACATAAATACACTGATTGAAGAAGAAAAGTAAACCAGCAGAGCATAAATTAATACAAGTCCATGCAGAGACACAGTTTAATCAGCCTAGAAACTAATAACAGGAAAAAAACAACCTTGAAAGAAGTGCAAGAAAAACTATTAACTTTTAGGGAGCGCCGATACAAATGGCAGGAGATTTCTCATCTGAAACCTTGGAGGACAGAAGTGTATGGCATAAAATTGTCTAAACCATTAAATAATTGTCTACTGTGAATCTGTATTAAAAATAGCTTTTGGAAATAAAAGTAAAATATTTTCCCAGATAAAGGAATATAGTTTGTTGCTTGGTGACCTATCTTCAAATAGTGGCTAAAGGAGGTTTTTATCAAGAAAATGATAACAGAAGGAGTCTTGGAAATTCAGAAGAAAAAGAAGGGAAGGGGTAAAAATATTGGTAAGTATAAAACTATTTTTATAGGTTTCTTAAATTATTTCATACTGGAAGCAAAAGTATAATATCACCTGACTTGGTACTCAGTATATATAGAGAGAAAATACTAAGGACAATTATATTTTGAAATAGGACCTGTAAAGAACATGGGTAGTAATTTTCCATATTTCATGGAGTGATAAAACATCAGTACTAGTGGACTGTGAGCAAACAGTAAGAAAATGATTACACTCCCCCCCCCCCAAAAAAATACACTGAATGTTAATTTTGCCCCGGTCATCCCTGAACAGAATGTGTACTGAGGTGTGTCCTTTAGCGTCATTCACAGTCCACAGTCGCATTAGCCATTGTCCTCTCCAGTGGCACTTTTTTAACTGTCCCTCTTTAACTGTTCAACTCTGTCCTTGCCCTCTCCGTTTCCCGAAGTGACCTCCAAAATGAACTATCTGTGCCTAATTCTGTCTCTGCTTTGGTGCAAACCCAGTGTAGTTCTAGTGGTGCCCAAAGTGGTCCCTTCAATGAGAACTTGACTTGGAATTTAAAGCTCCATCGCTTAGTAGTCACATTTCGCTGAAGGGCACCTCGCTGATAGTCTGAGGCTAGCCCTCATCGTCCTGCATGGAGGAAGGTGAGGACGGGTAGATTTGTCCTGTGTAGTTGTGGTGGCACGTGGAACAGGATGGGGCAATGACAGGTTTATGAGTGGCGGAGTTCCTGACTTTCTGCCGTAGAGGCCTCGAAGATACAGGTTCAAGTTAGCTGTCAACTCCGGGCACACAGTAAAGGATAGTAGACCTCCATAAAAGCATTCAGAAGACTCTTCTGTCCTGAGAAGTGAGGTTGTGTCCTGTTAAGCCCTGCCCAAGGTTTAACTTCCGGATAGCAGGAGACTGCAGCGGGGCAGGTGTTACAGACTTCTTGTGTGAAATTCAGGCATCTCCTAAAGAACGAGTGGAAAATTGGGATCTTGAATGGGGAAATTTGCAGCTGTTTACCCAAGACTCTTGAGCCCAGAGGTTCTGTTTAACTCTCCAGGCTGCCAGAAGCAGCCGTTTCTGTTTAATGGAGAGCGTACCCTGCCACTTGCTGGAGACCGTGCAGATGCCTGCAAGGAGGCCAGAGCCTTTCAAGACCATACTTGGCCTTCTCGAAAACTACCATCCCTCTCCTCGTTTCCTTCCTTCATATTTAATGTAGCTGTTGATGGATTTAGTTCTATACTTCCATTATTTATGTTTGGTCCCTCTTTTTCTGTTTACTGATCTCTTGCCCTTTTTCTGTTGAATTTGAATATTTTTTGAATCCCACTTTAATTGATATGTTGGCATTTTAGCAATATCTCTTTGCCTTATATGTGTAGCTGTTGCTAGGGCAACTACTTCAGTATACATCTTCAACTTTTCACCTTCTAGTTGGAGGTAACCAGGTACCATTTCACATAAAATGTCAAAAACCTTGTAGCCATAAAAGTCCATTTCCCTCCTGCCTGGCATGTTCCTTTCGTTATAGTTGTTACATCTGCATTATAAATCCAGATGAGGTCGTTCTTCGTTTCCAGTTGTTGTGGACTGAATGTATCCCGCCAGAATTCATTTGTTGAAACCCAGCCTCCCAGTAGGTTGGTGGTAGGAGTTGGGGCCCTTGGGAATGAATTAGTATTAGATGTGTTCTTGGGGTGGGGCCCCCTACTTGCTCTACTTTTGATGGTCAGTGTTGTCACTCGCCACCTGTGTTGTCAGAATTCCGTCATCTTTGGCCTGTGAGCAGTTCATAGCAGCGTCTCCTACCATTAGCCTTGGCCTACAGAGGACAGTCGCTGCTAAGCTCGTTTGTTGTACCTGTGCTCCCCTAACTGGTATGTTCCCTCCCACTTTAGTGGCCTCTGGGCCCTACCGATTTGGCATGGTCACTTTTCAGAGGACCAACCCTGTGACCCAGCAATCCTGTTCCTCTTTGTTAACTCCTGGGGCTTTGGTTTTAAAATTGTAGGATGACATCTGTTAGTAGGCTGTTCTTTCAGTGGATTTGTTTTCAGATGTTCATATGCAAGCTAAAATAGAAATAAAATAGTGCATTATAAATAGTGAGGGTATCTTTTCAGCGATTTGTTTAGGATATACTTCAATTGTATTTGTATATACTACAAATATTTTTTGTCTTTCTGCCTTAAATGCTTTTACTGTATATAGTGACATGGCTCATCTGATTATATCCTTAGTGTTTTCTCATGTGTAATGTCCTTTGAGGACTTCCTTGACAACCCGCACCCCCATCAGTTCTCCAGCTTTCTTTCTTAGGTTTTCATAACAAGTATCTTACTACCTACCCTGCCTTCCCCAGCTAGAAGTAAACCTCGGTGAACACATGGAGTTTTCTTTTGTTCACTGCTATAAACCCCATGCCAAGAATAGTGCCTGGTACATAATAAGTGTTTAAGCATTGTTGAAGGTGTCACCACATTTGAGTTCTTATTGCTCCTGGAGAATACTGCATTGCTTAAAGAGAACTGAAGTTGAAAGAAAGAAAGAAAGAAAGAAGGAAAGAAAGAAAGAAAGAAAGAAAGAAAGAAAGAAAGAAAGAAAACTTACTTAGAGAAACTTATTTAGAGTAAGTTTTCTTACTTACTTACTGAGAGTAAGCTTTTTAGAGATACTTTGTAACCTTTTATTTATTAACGGGGGGTAGGTATTATTCTTTTATTATTCTCCATTCTTTTCTGTTTTATAAAGTATTTTATTTTTAAAATGACCAGGCTTCCAGTACCTTGAAAAGGTTATCTGTAGCACAAAACCTTGCACCTCTCCTGGCCCTAGTGCTTCTCTGGGAATTGGACTCGTGACATTGAGGGCACATGTCCTGGAGGTTTCCAGAAATGGCAGTTCTTTAGTTTTATGGTATGAACATTTTGCCGCTAGAAGAGGTAGGGGTATGGTCCAAGATACTGGAATCACCCACCACCTCTGCTCTCAGTCTCTTCAGGGGAAGATTTGGTCAATCTTAAAGCTCCCTTAAGGGGGATTCGGGGATGAAATGGATTGGCAGGCACCATGGGGAAAGTTGAGGCCAGTCTTGTCACAGACATGTGAGATGGGATGGTCACAGTCTTGCAAGGACTCCCCCCAGGGTGTGACAAGAGTTTGAGGGGAAAGACAATTTCAAGCCAAGGGAATGATGAGATGAGATAGTGTGAGATGTTGCTCATGCTGTTGGAGCCTCTGAACGGTTATCTGTAATTAGGGAGTCCATATTCCATCAAAACGCTAATTAAGAGATATCCTTTACACAAATTTACTCATACAATAGAGCAATGCTAAAATGCAGGATTTATTTATGAGGATAAATGGGAAATCATGGCTACAATGAGAACAGTGAATCTTATCTATTCTGTTTTTGTAGGTAAACTTAGTATTTTGGCAGCTAACAGAAGCCAGTCTGGGAAGTCTCCCTTTAAGTAGCCTACCCACGACATCCAAGAATATATTAATTTTTATGGATTCTCTGAAAAAAAAGTGAGAGTTAAACGGTTAAGTATTACTCAGAGGCTGTCTCTGCATAATGTCAGTGTTCTTCTCTTAGCTTCTCCACATTAGTTAGATCTGTATTATTTTCCTCATTAGAATTTCTCAGTTTCCCTCATTTGGTCAAAACGTTTTTGACCATTGAAGCCTTTAGTCTCTTCAGTGCAGAATCACCATTTATTGTTGGCTGATCATACCGGTGGCGCGGCAACAGTTAAACATCTGGGGATCGGACATGGATAAAGATTCTTTCTGTGCAGTGGTCAACATAAGTGTTATTTCCTGGTATTACTCCAATGAATGGATGTATTAGCCTGTGGGGCCTTTACAACGTAAGCTGTTTTGTCCATTTGTTCCAAAGGTAGAAATAAATAGATCAAATATTCTGGTAATTTGTATCGGTGGTTTTATTCTTGTAGCATTTATTATTAAGTGTATAAATACAGGAGATGATCGTTTTCAATATGATTTTAAGACTGACATTGATTGGTACCTCTTTTAACATAAACTCGTTAGAGAACATGTAGAGGTATTTCTGGTGACTTCACTTTTGGAAATGCAGTTCTTACCTTTCAGGCATACATTTTACATGACATTAGATATTTGATAATCCCAGTTTATGAGGGGAAAATTCAAGTTGTTCCTCAGATCATTTAGTAACAATTTCATGAGAGTTTATAAGGATTTTAGAAGTATAGATCACATTATCATTATCATGAGGAATAGTCTCTTACCTGAAAGCATCATGTATCGTCATGTTTTTCCTGTATTTTATGTTGGGCAACTTTAAAAAGCTTGCTGGCCAGGGACAGTCTGCCTCTCTTAGAGATGGCCCAGGGCTGGTCCTGGGGTACATCTTTCAAATGCAAACCAACTAGTCCCAGCCCCAACCTCCTCCTCTTAACTCTCTCAGGGCAGCCCAGTACTTGGCTCTGACCTGTATCAACCAGACAACCCAAAATACCCCTTTGGCCCAGAGCTATAATGCACCACGAGGGAGGGCCCCAAGCCATGTCTGAACTTCAGAGATAAAGCAAGATCTGGTCACCTGTTGAATCTCTTAAATAGAACCCTTACAGTAAAAAACTGTCTGGACAATTTCCGTCATTGGAGTTTAGTCTTTTTAATTTCCAGCATACAGCTGTAGTTGAGCTGGGATTGCTTCTCTGTCATGGGGGTAGATTGTTGTATGTGGGTAAATCCTTTTTAGACATCAGATTAAACAGTGGTCATTGTAGTGTTATTAATGTGGCAAAACTTCTCAGGGCTTCACATGCTGCATAGTTTTTTGAGATAGAAGAGATTAGTCAGTATCTACAACAAGCTTGATTTATGGCTCTCTTTCTGTTTCAGCTATCTATTACTGCGTAACAGAAACACCCAAAACTTCCTGGCTTAAAATGATTGTTTCTTGTAGGCAGAGTGAGTGGATTCTCTGCTTCCCTTTGGCATTAGCTAAAAAGTCTTGTTTGGCCCCCTAAATTCAGCCAGTGATGGAATACACCAGAAGGTCTAAGGAAACTTTGCTCACGTGTCTGGAATTAAATGGGGCTTTCTCCTCGTGGCTTGAGTTTCCTCCCAGCTTTGTAATTTCAGACTAGTTGAACTTCCTGCGTGATGATTAGCTTCAAGAAGGAAAGTGGAAACTGCCATACTTCCTAAAGGTCGGGGACTTCTGCCATATGCTACTGAGTCAAAGCAAGTCACGAGGCCAGCGAAGATAGAAGAGGATGAGGAAAAAAAAAAGAGAAAGAAAGCAATATAGCTTTTTAGAATGGAATAAGAGAAGGAATTGATATTGTCTGATATTGTCTTTCTTAGACCACCATACTAACCGAAGATGGGCTATACTTCTAAATCAGCACAGGAACGTAAGAAGTGATAGAAGACTTGGGAGATGGATTCAGGGATTGGTGGGCTTTCAAAAACAGGAATGTTGAAGGACTGACTGGCTGGCTTTCAGTTGTAAAAGTTTGGTCACTGGAGTGAGGATGTAGCTGACTTTCTGACTGTACAGAACACAGTCATAGTGAATGCTATTGCCGATTGCCCTTCAGAATTGTGGAGCTTTTGGGCTGGCTGGCCCTCGTAAGCACGTGTGCTGATGAAAAACCCATCAGTTGATCTGGTGATCCGTTGTCCCTGATCCACTGACTCTTGTGGTTACTAATTCATGGATTAAAACTGTGGCCAAGAGGCAGGCAGTCTCTCTCCACCCTTCTAGACTTTGAAGGCCAGGAATATTTTATTCTCATCAGAGTATCTTTAAAGTCTTTTCATTAGTACAGATTTTATTTTTTTTAATTATTTTTATTAACATAATGTATTATTTGCCCCAGGGGTACAGGTCAATACAGACTTTATTCTTAATGACAGGTTTGACAGAGTTATTAGATTTTCCTCAAAAAGCAGTGATTTTTTAATTAACATATAATGTATTATTTGTTTCAGGAAAAAAAGCAATACTTCTTCATTTTTGATTGAAAACCCAGGGGAAATTAGGAAACATATTTGCTCTCACAGCAGGTTGAAATAAAGAACTTCTCCAAAGGCATAGCTATAAGCAAGATGGCATGCTCATGTCAGTATTGGGTAGAGTATTGGTAACAGTATTTACTCTACTCTCTTTGAGTATTCAGAAGTTACATAGACGACAAAGCAATTACTGAGTATCACAAGCAGGTGTTCATTAGTGGTCAACAGCAGACAAATCAAGCCATGTTGACAAAGTTGAACTTCAAGAAAGTCCTCATTTGGAAGGGGCAGAAAAGTGGCAGGATTCAGATCCGAGTGGCATTTAGCAATCAGGTAGTTTAGGCAATAAAATAATGCTGCTCATACTCTAGTAATACTCGTAATGTAGGTTACTAGTAATGGAGCTGGTGGAGTTGGGTACTATAAGGTTTTTGTTACTAGATTATGCTAGTTAAGTATGACAAAGATGCTCATGGGATAGTGAGGAAATTATAAAATGATATAGGGAACACTGGCCGTTGACTTGGAAGAAAATAAGGGAGTGTTTTTTAAGTAAGGACCAATTAACAATTTGATTTAATTTAGACAATGTTTATTTTATACACGTACCGCTACATTCCATCAGAAAATGTTTCAATTTTATAAGAGTTCAACAAATAAAACACACTTATTTGAAAAAATTCAAATGCTTAGGCGTTTAAAATATAAATACAACGTACAAAATAAATACACTGCACAAAACCACCCATCCACAAATTGCTGTCTGCATCATTTCTGAAACATAACATACAGAAAAGTACATCATATACATTGATTGTGGTGTTTTCAGCTCTAAGTAACAGAAAAACTTAATTTTGTAAAGTGCCAGACAGTAGCTTGGTAGGCTCTGTGAGCCATATGGTCTCTGTCAGAACTACTCAACTCTTCTCTTGTAGTGCTGAAGGCAGCCTCAGGCAAAAGAGACAAATGAGGGGGCACCTGGGTGGCTCAGTGGGTTAAGTCACTGCCTTCGGCTCCGGTCGTGATCTCAGGGTCCTGGGATCGAGTCCCGCATCAGGCTCTCTTCTCAGCAGGGAGCCTGCTTCCTCCCCTTTCTCTCTCTGCCTGCCTCTCTCTCTCTCTCTGCCTGCCTCTGTGCCTACTTGTGATCTCTCTCTGTCAAATAAATAAATACAATCTTTGAAAAAAAAAGAGAGACAAATGACATTTATTAGTGTTCTAATAGTGTTCTAAACTTTATTTATGGACACTGAAATTTGAATATAATTTCACATGTCACAAAATATTCTTTATTTGCTTCCACCACTTAGAAATGCAAAACCACTCTTGGCTTGTAGGCTACAGAAACAGGCTTTGGGTCCCATCTGAATATCTGAATCACTCGTGGGAAAAGGCACAACCAAGCCAAACCAAGGCACTACAGCAATAAAGTGAGTGGTGAATGCTGGTAGCAAACTTTTTTTTCTCCAACATTATTGAAGAAATACAAATTATAATGATAATAGTATCTAACATGTGCTTTTCTTGTGTCTCAGACACTATTCTAAGTGCTCTAAAAATATTAACTCATTTATACCTCAAAGCAATCCTATCATTATCACTTCTCTTTTATAGAAAAGGAAACAGGCACAGAGAGGTTAAGTGGCATGCCCCATGCTGGAATTTGAGCTGTGGCCAAAAGAGTTTGGAGTTCCCACTCTTAACCACTACAATGTTGCTTCTACTCTGAAGAAAAAGGCAGTGAAGAACATTCTTAAAACATACAAAATTCTAATGCAGATAGCTCTGCACCCCGCTAAAATATCAACAGTAAGATAGATACTACTACTTTACATAGCATTGTTTTTAGCTGTTTTTAAAAATAATTTGTCTTTTCTTATGAATAAATGTGCCCCTAATGTAAAATTCACTGACCTTTCTTAACAATTGGTTCAGTAACGTCTATATTCATTAAAAAATACAAAAAAATAGGAGAAAAAGAAACGTTACAATTTTAAAAGAATATTACACTTAAAATACACATTAGAGTAACAGCAGGAGTCACTGCCCAGACATAATGTGAAGTATGTTCACATTCGTGAAAACTACTGAACCAAAGCTACATATTTCCTTATGTACAAATATGGATGGATCCACGTGCACATAAACATCCACAGCCTGTCTTGCAGTGCGCTGACTCACATTAGTTCTACATACTAAAGGATTCTTCACATGTGTGCAAGGATGTCACCTGGTTTTTTCAATGTGTTTGTCCTTTTTAAAAAGCTTAAAATGGGGACGTCTGGGTGGCTCAGTGGCTCAGTGTTTTTCCTACACTCCTGACACTCTGCCTTCGGCTCAGGTCATGGTCCCAGGGTCCTGGGATCGAGCCATACATGCGGCTCTCTGCTCAGTGGGGAACCTGCTTCCTCCTCTCTGTCTGCCTCTCCGCCTACTTGTGATCTCTGTCTGGTAAATAAATAAAATCTTTAAAAAAAAAAAAAGCTTAAAATGTCTGGACATTGGTAGGTTTCTTTAAAAAAAAAATAAAAACAAAGAAAACTCAAAAAGCAAAGAAAACCCCTCAGAATCTAATTGCTGCAACATGACTTCTGGCGTATCTGTTAACCCCACTCAGTACAGATTCTCCTTGAATTTTTGTCAAGAAACTTGCACATATTTGGAATGCTTGCAACGGTTCTAGCCTGGCATTGTGGATCTGCAGTTCACGGAAGCAGCACTTCTCCATAGAGGCGGTCTATGCAGTTACACCTCTGAGTGCTCCAAGTGCACCTGGTGTCAGCGGTTTCGGAATGCTCAGGAAGGGGACTGATAGGAGCGTCTCAGGTGAGCTTTGGCATCTACCGATGGCTGCCCTGTCAGAAAACTTCCTGATACTCATTTGTTTTTATAGGATTTCTCTCATGTGATTTCTGTGTTGTGCAATCTAGTAGGACTTCTGAACGAATGGTCTCCCTCAGATTTTATAATTTGTCGGTTGTCTGGTACTTAGTTAAGTCTGACATGCTGTCAAAATCTCTCCCTTATACATTTAAAGAATTTCTGTGTCTTTTGTTTTCTGTCAAGGCATACTGTGACCAAAATTTTCTGAGATAGATGATATTCCTAAGTTTTTTGTCTTGTGTGAATTATCCAATTATTCTAAAGGATGAATTCCCAAAGAAGTTCCCAATACATAGTATTTTTCAGCTGTTTCCTTCTGTGTGTGTCTTCTGATGTGCGGTAAGTTTTGATTTCTGAATAAAAGTTTTCCTACACTCCTGACACTCATAGGGTTTCTCCCCTGTGTGTTTTCTCTCATGGATGATAAAATGTGACTTCTGAGAGAAGGATTTCCCACATTCCTTACATTCATAGGGTTTCTCTCCTGTGTGCGTCCTTTGATATAATCTGAGGACTGAATTCACGGAGAAAGATTTACCACATTCATGACATTCGTAGGGCTTCTCCCCTGTGTGTTTTCTCTGATGTTTAGTGAGGTCTGGTTTATAGTAACAGTTTTTTCCACATTTATTACATTCAAAGGGTTTCTCCCCTGTGTGAGTTCGCTGATGTACTGTGAGGGCTGACTTCTGGTAGAAGCATTTCCCACATTCCTTACATCCATAGGGTTTCTCTCCTGTGTGAGTTCTCTGATGAGTTTTGAGGTGTGGATTTCTAGAAAAGAATTTCCCACATTCCTTACATTTGTAAGGTTTCTCCCCCGTATGTGTTCTCTGATGTACTGTGAGGTGTGATTTCTGGGAAAAGGATTTCCTACATTCCTTACATTCATACGGTTTCCCCTCTGTGTGTGTTTTCTGATGTACCATGAGGTATGCCTTAACATAGAAGAACTTCCCACATTCATTACACTCCAAGGGTTTCTCTCCTGTGTGTGTTTTCTGATGTTCTACAAGGTGTGGCTTCTGGCAGAAGGACTTCTCACACTGATTACATTCGTAGGGTTTCTCCCCTGCATGAGTCCTCAAGTGTCTACTAAGAGATGACAGGTGATAGAAAGTTTTTTTACACTCTTTACATTCATAGGTTTCCTCTCTGGTGGGAGTTTTCTGTTGTACTGTGCGGCCTCCATTTCTAGAGCCAGATTCCCCGCATTCCCTGGTTTGTCCTTTGAATGAATATGCTGATGTATTACGAGGATAGACTTCTGGCAGAAGGACTTTCCACAGTCGTTGCATTTATGGATTTTCTCTCTGGCTGGAGTTTGCTGGTGTTTTGTGAGTTCTCCATTCCTGGGGAGAAATTTCCAAATTCAGTAATGTCTAAGGCACACTCGCTGAGAACCCAATTTCTAGAGACTTTTCCTGTCTATAGATACAGAATCTATAGAGAAGATTCACAGTTTCTCCACTATGAATGTTCTCTGACACCCACTGTGGTTTACCATTTGGTAGAAGGAACCTTCCCTTGCATTGTATGCACAGAGTCTCTCAAATGCCTGAGACCTATCTACAATGCCTCCCTTACTGTGTACCTCAGAAGAATTAAAAAGCAACTTCAAAGCTGGAATATCTTGGTCCTACATAAGATCTCCATTATGGAAGAGAACTTTCTCATTTGGGCTATATGCTTCGGAATGCACTCCAGTGTTAGTTTTCTCACATTTAGTGTGAATTAGTGTGGTCCCACTTCTAGTACTCGCGTTCTTATTACAAGGCTTCTAATCTTAAAATCAAAATCTTGGACTTGCCTTGAACTTTCAGCTCGGATTTCCTGGCATTTTGCTCCTCTGTCATGAATTTTCCAGAGATCTTCTATAAAGAAATCCAAAATTTAGTACTATATAAATCTCAATGTTATTAGTATGGTTGTAGCGTTAATTTTTAGGCTCCAGGCCAATCTCCCCAAATAAAGGAACTCTCAAATGCAAATTTCTTCTAACCCACTGGTTTAGTAAAAACACATAAACATTAAAAACTATGGTACCAGACCCAGGAAGAAACGTAGTTATAAACCTAAGTACTTCTAGCACTTTACCAAAAAAATGACTTTAAAAACTTGGGAGGAAAAAGTTAAGGGGTTGGGGAGAATAGGGAGCAGAGAAGAACAGATCTTTAGAGTGCTGCTGAAGACGACTTTGGGACTCAGAATGCTGTAAGCCCATGACAGACAAGAAAGAGGAAGTCGGATGAAAAGAAAAATTAGTAGACAGCTATGTCTACTGGAATATCAGGGGAAAGATGAAACTGGATGGAAAGCTAACAGGTCTTTGTCGCTCAAAATTAATTTGCTTTGTTATTTTAGCAGACTGTAAACTTCTGCTTGCTTCCCTCTGTACCCGCACACAACAATCCGGATGCCGACGCTAACGGGATTTTCTGGGCACACCGGTTTCCCCGTGTGTGGAGGAACAGTTTCACACTTAGAGTTCTCGCTCTCAGGCTTGGTCTCCTGTTTTCATAGTTTAGTTCCCACCTCTCTGTTTCAATTTACTACATGATCTCTAAAGAATTACTCAACATCATTCTGGAACCCTTACTGACCTTCATATTTATTCATCTTTAAATGCTTGACAGAAACTGAAAGATTATGAGCAGAGGCTTGGGACTGGAATTTCGTAGCATTTGTGGGGAAGACAGAAGATGCTGCTTGATGAGAACCTGGACAAGGCTAACTGGGACACTCAGGAACCAAGATCCTGTGTGTCTCTGGTCTTAAGAAAGGGGGAACCCTTGCAGGAGTTACCGTGAAGGGCACAGAGAAGACAGTGCCTGCCTCTTACTAAAATTCACATTCAGTCTCTCAACAGATACCTAGTGAACAATTACTAGAAACCAGACATTGTTCCTGGTCCCGGCAACAGCTAAGTACACAAGTTAGGAGTATAAAAAAAGCATTTACAGAAGCAGAGTGAGATCATCTTAGTAGTCTTTTGGCTTGTTTTTAGCTTTTTAAATCTTTGTGTTACAATACTTCCGAGTAAGGTGTGGTAGATTTTAGAAGGGATAATAATTAATACTTTGTGTGAAAGACAAACCACATGTAAAAGGAGGCATCAGCTCTGAAATAATGTAGTTGAGGAAAGGCATAAAGGTTTATAATTTGATATTTCAGAGTTTAAAGAGAAAAAAGGAAGTTAATAAAACCGGTGTTGAAAATAACTGAGGCATCTCATTGTTAGTAAAGGGAGGGAAGGACATTTGGAGAAAAATTTATCATCAGATTTGAGATCACAGTGTTCTAGAATTCCAGTAACTGGGAATTCTAGAAGAAAGATAGAAATCTAAGATGGGGTTGGGCAGCAATTAGATTTCATATATAGGAAAGAGAAGTCTATTTTTAAAAGTGTGGCAAAGGAGGAATTTATGTGGAAAAACAAAAACTGGAGGTGTGATTTAAGGTACTTGCATATGCAGATCCAAGAATCCTTGGGAGAGAGGAGGAAGCAGGCTCACCTCTAAGCAGAGAGCCCCATGCAGGGCTCGATTCCAGGACCCTGGGATCATGACCTGAGCTGAAGGCAGAGGCTTTAACCCACTTAGCCACCCAGGCACCCCACTATAGGGCATTTTAAAAGATGCCTAAAAATATTTCGTAATGCAAAAGGCACCAATCACCTCACTAGCAACAGGCGCCACAGGTCCTCACTCACCCAGGTAATTCCGGTATGGAAATTCCACTTCCAATATCCACGGTTTCTTTTCCTTGTTTCAGTTTGAAGACTGCATTCGACTTATTCACATGGTAACCTATTAATGGGAAAGTGTGTAATACAGATTACTTGAAATTTAAGGGATTCTGAAGGATGAGGAAATGCAGCTTTAGCAGAACAATTGAAGGTCCCACTTAGGCTTGGCAGATGTTCATCTAGTTCTGAGTAGCAATGTTAACAGAGAAAAGCATATACTGAGCAATCCTTTATATTATTATCTCCTTAATAACAGGCAATAATTTTACTTAAGACAATTTTTTTTTAAGAGATAGAGCACAAGTGAACGGTGGTGGGGGAGAGGTGGGAAGGGCAGAGGGAGAGGGAGAATATTTTTTTTTTGTTTTAAGATTTTATTTATTTACCTGACAGGGAAACAGATCACAAGCAGGCAGAGAGGCAGGGAGAGAGAGAGGGAAGCGGGTCCCCTGCTGAGCAGAAAGACCAATGTGGGGCTCAATCCCAGGACTCTGAGATCATTTTGCGTAAGGTTTGAAAGTTGCAAAAATCCCTCCCATCTAGGTAGAAATCTTAATTGGTTTTATAAATCGTCCTTCATCTTCTAGAAAGCTGACTGTCTTACACAGTAAAAGGGTACCTGGAGTTTTCCAAATAAGTACTTTTCAGAGACTGATATTTAATTGTGCAAGGCTGAGGTTCAAATATGCTTGGAGAAGTATGTAGGAAAAATTTCAAGCTTGAAACTCCTTCTTGAATAATAAATATAAAAGTGTTACTGGATTATTAATGTGGATGTCAAAGATAAATTTACTGTTTGATATTTTAGCAATTTGCAATACTGATCTAAATTCTTTTTTTTTTAAACTCACCTAGGGATGCTCCCAAATTGGAACACACAAAGGTGGCTGTCAGATAAGGAATAAATACCAAATAGTAATTATTGCCAAGTTTCAATTCAGTAAAGCTCCAAAAGGACAGAATTCATATGAAGAATACAGGTGAGGTTTTTGGCTTTTACTTTCAGATGCCCCTTCCTTTTTTTTGGCCCCATGAAGCTTGATTCTCTCTCCAATGATAGGAAGGATTCCAGAACTATTGCACACTCAGGTTTAAGGAATACATTTCCCCTTCCCCAAATCCCTCCCTCTCTCCACCCCAGAGCAGCTATCAGGAAATGCCTGAGTGGTAACGCTTTCCTTTTTTTCTGTGAAGGGAAAGCCTTCCTGATCCTTTTTATCAGTAGGAATATCTGACAAGGCAGGGTCAGATAATTCCCATTTCTAAATCGGCTAAAATTAACAAGTCAGGAAATGACAGATGCTGGCGAGGATTCGGAGAAAGGGGAACCCTCCTACACTGTTGGTGGGAATGCAAGCTAGTGCAACCACTCTGGAAAACAGCATGGAGGTTCCTCAACAAGTTGAAAATAGAACTACCCTATGACCCAGCAATTGCACTTCTGGGTATATACCCTGAAGATACAAACGTAGTGATCCGAAGGGGCATGTGCACCGAAATGTTTATAGCAGCAATGTCTACAATAGCCAAACTATGGAAAGAACTTAGATGTCCATCACGGATGAATGGATAAAGAAGATGTGGTGGGGCACCTGGGTGGCTCTGCCTTCGGCTCAGGTCATGATCCCAACTTCCTGGAATCGAGCCCCGCATCGGACTCTCAGCTCAGTGGGGAGCCTGCTTCCTCCTCTCTCTCTCTGCCTGCCTCTCTGCCTACTTGTGATCTGTCTGTCAAATAAATAAATAAAAATCTTAAAAAAAAAGAAGATGTGGCATATATGTATACAATGGAATACTATGCAGCCATCAAAAGAAATGAAATCTTGCCATTTGTGATGACGTGGATGGAACTAGAGGGTATCATGCTTAGTGAAATAAGTCATTTGGAGAAAGACAACTATCATATGATCTCCCTGATATGAGGAAGTAGAGATGCAACGTGGGGGGCTAGTGGGGTAGGAGAAGAATAAATGAAACGAGATGGGATCAGGAGGGAGACAAACCATAAGTGACTCTTAATCTCACAAAATAAACTGAGTGTTGCTGGGGGGAGGGGGGTTGGGAGAAGGGGGGTGGGGTTATGGACATTGGGGAGGGTATGTGCTATGGCGAGTGCTGTGAAGTGTGTAAACCTGGTGACTCACAGACCTGTAGCCCTGGGGATAAAAATACATTATATGTTTATTAAAAAAAAAAAAAAAGATGGGGGCGCCTGGGTGGCTCAGTGAGTTGGGCCGCTGCCTTCGGCTCACGTGATGATCTCAGGGTCCTGGGATCAAGCCCCACATCGGGCTCTCTGCTCAGCGGGGAGCCTGCTTCCCCCTCTCTCTCTGCCTGCCTCTCTGCTGACTTGTGATCTCTATCAAATAAATAAATAAAATCTTTAAAAAAAAAGATGGCAAAAAAAAAAGTAAGGGAAAGAGTGCTAGTCAAGACTTCTCTTTCAGAATTTGAAGACCAAGAACAGAGGACTTTTGCTCCTATTCTTTCATTTCTGCCTCAAATATGGACATGATTCTCGGTGGTGCTGAGCAAGCCCACAACGATGAAGCAACAAGAATGGTATGGAAGCCAATGTGCTAAGAAATAGTACATGTAAAGATGAGGGGCGCCTGGGTAGCTCAGTCATTAAGTGTCTGCCTTTGGCTCAGCTCATGATCCCAGCGTCCTGGGAATGAGCCCTCCATCGGGCTCTCTGCTCAGTGGGAAGCCTGTTTCTCCCTCTCCTACTCCCCCTGCTTGTGTTCCCTCTCTTGCTGTGTCTCTGTCAAATAGATAAATATTTTTTTAAAAGTTTAAAGGTGAAAAAGGACATTTGCCCCTGATGCCAGCATTGAGCTGGTCATTAAAAATCCACACCTGCTTTCCTATAGACTTCATATTTGAGACAAGTAAGCACTCATTATCTAGCCCATCAACAGGGGATTCTATTACTACAGCTGAATACATTCACTGTGAATATAGCTATAAATCAACATCTCAGACTGGGCTATTTGACTTACAATGTTTGTGTTGGCTACTTAGATGATGCTGAAAACACCCAAGTCCACAAACAAGAAAGCAGACCCACATGTGCACCCTTCTCCTACAGATCATTAATGAATAATATGAACAATATGAATAATATGGGGATATTTAAAACATTTTTCCATAGGAGTCTCTGTTGTAGACTTCACCGAACATTTTAAAATTTCAGTGTAAAAATCTCCCCATTGTAACCTTAAGATTCTTAAACTATTTCCTTAAATAGAAGCCTCCATGTGTGTAGGTTTAATGAGTCTTTACTTTGTGCTAGGCTCTGTGCTGAGTATGGAGAATCAGAAATGACAAGACAGTAGGCCGCCTGATGAAACCCAGGCTAACCGGGGATATGAAAATGGAAAGAGTTACATATTAAAATGTTGGGGGCAACTTTTGCCTGTAGGAGACAGGAAAGATGCGAGAGAGGAGAAAAGAAAGGGACGTCTAGCTGGGGCGGTGACGGATAGGAAGAAGAGCACTCACCTGTCTTGCACTAAAAACTGCCCTCCCCTGCCCCCTGAGCAGGAAAGGGGGAGCAGGACAAGTCAAGAAGGAGCCGACTAGAGAGAAAAGGAAGCATCATGTGTGCAGAGAAGGAGTCACAAAAAAACGGCCCAGTGTGCTGTGGGGAGTAAGGGGGCTTGCAGAGCAGGCAGGATGATTTGAGAGGAGACCAGAGCAGGTGCCAGGGCAGATCATGGTAAATTGCTTACAGTTTATCCTATAGACAATGCAAAACAACAGGAGGTCTTTTACCAGTGGAGAGAGAGGCTCAGATTTCAGATAACTCATCATTTCAGTATTTTTCTGTAATGTAAATATAATACATAGCCAGGTGGATGTTTAAACAATACAGAAGTATATGAAAATGGAGGATTTCCTTGCCTTCCTATCTATCCTCTCTCAGAAGAGCTCCTAGTACTATTTGGTGTATATTCTTCTGGACTTTTTCTTTTTTGTGCATACTGTACCATCTATTTTATCTATTTATTCCTTCCCTTGCCATCTGTCTCTGTCTCCCTGTATCTGTTTGTATATGTGTATATATATATCTCTATATAAATATAGAGAGATATGGATATAGGTATATAGATAAATATACAAAGATAAATATAGACATTTATCTTTTTAACAAAGATAGAAACACCAGGAAAGATAAAATGACAAACACAGGATATATTAGTAGCATACTATTTTGCCCAAGAGTATATTATTGATATCCTTCCTTGCCAGCACATGCAGATTTATCTCATCAATTTCTTTTTAAAGATTTTATTTATTTATTTGAGAGAGACAGAGAGAGTGTGAGAGAGAGCATGAGATGGGAGAAGGTCAGAGGGAGAAGGGGAGAAGGTCAGAGGGAGAAGCAGACTCCCCATGGAGCTGTGAGCCTGATGTGGGACTCAATCCCAGGACTCAAGGATCATGACATGAGCCAAAGGAAGTTGCTTAACCAACTGGGCCACCCAGGTGCCCCTATCTTATTATCCTTAATATACATACTGTAATCTATGCCAGGGATTGGCAACCTTCAGGCCTAGGGGCCAAATCAGCATGTCTGTTTTTGCAAATAAAGTTTTATTGGAACACAGTCATTCATGCTCATTATTTTATGGATCATCTCTTTGGCCACTTTTTTGTTTTTTTCATTAAGATTTGATTTACTTATTTGTTTTAGAGAGAAAGAGAGAGAGAGAGAGGGAGAGAGAGAGAATGCATGAGTCCACACAAGGGAGGGGCAGAGTGAGAGAGAGAATCCTAAGCAGACTCCATGCCAATCACAGAGCCCGATGTGGGGCTAGATCCCACCATCCCAAGATCAGGACCTGAGTTGAAACCAAGATTCAGAGGCTTAACCAACTGAGCTACCCAAAGGCGCCCATAATTGTGGCTGCTTTCCTGATGTAAGAGCAGAGTCAAGTAATCATGGCAGAGATCATATAGCATGAAACCCCTAAAATATGACTATTTAGCTCTTTACAGAAAAAGTTCTCTGATTTCTGGTATATTAGGTAGGCATTAGAAAAAATGTCATTTTTTCCATATGATAGACACTTAAGTCACCCAATTGTTTTGTCACAAATAAAATGGGAACAAATGTTTGGATACATACATCCATACCCTTATGTGTGAGGAGAATCTTCTAGAAGTGGATTGGCTGTATGAACAGATTATCGTTAAGGTTTGTTTCATTTTGTTTTTGGGAAAGAATCCTGGTAGCAGTGTGTAGGGGAGTCTGAGTAAGGAATCTTAGGACAAATGGATCAATTAGGAGGCTGTTCTTATCATCCAGGCCAGAGATGAGGAAAGCCCGAAGGTGAGAATGGGCAGAAGTGTTAGAACTGAAGCAAGAAATACCAAGAAGGCCACACTGGATAAAGTCAAGGTCGAAGGGGTGTTGTAAGTGCTTCTGGGTTTAAAATGCTCCTGAAATCACAGGGTGCGTAACTCACCCCCCAGAAGAAGAATAAACAACAACAGAAATGTGAAGTTAAGGCAACATATTTTCCTGAACATCACTTTTATGACACAGCCATGTGAAACTCACACATGCACTTTCATTTTGTGACAAGCAAGATCGTGAACTAAGATTTGTGATTCTTTGTATTACCAAAGTCAGCGATTTAAACCCAACAGTTCCTTGTGTGGCCATCTAAAGCCTGCTGTCTTTCCACCTTCCTGCCCATTGTGAGCCTGCCCTCAGGTCCCCTAGGCAGCCATCTTCATTACAATGCTTTCCCTCATGCACAGAAAGGTGGGTAACACACTCCTGAGGCTAACATCCCTGAGTCCCTCAAATTGAGATTACTGAGATGTTTATTCAGGTGCCTTTTTCTGCATCACATTTTCATAGGGAATCACGTGTTTCCTGTGTATATCCTCATACCACAAGTTAAACATATTTTCGTACTTTGTTAAAATTATTTCTTTCACTTGATGGCCATTTTTCACAAAGAATTAAATTTCCTATGTCATAGGCATTACTGATTACACTCAGATCACCAGAGGACTACAAAGTCATATGGATACAGAGAGACACTGGTACTGTCTAGGTTTACCCACGGCCTTTGGAACCATTCGGATCTAGGTGCCACAAACTTTCATTGAATCTGAGAGGAACCACATGTGGCCAAAATAAAAATTACTAAATCCGAAAATGCCATGGGGGTCAGCTGTACCCTCCAAGCATGTTCAACATGTTTTAATACAGAGCTTTTGTGCCTATTGATGAGGGAGCAGGAGGCTGGCTGAGGACAAAGTAAAAGCTGGCACCTTGCACCCCCTCTTCACCTGCTCCCCTCCATATGTGTAGCATTCCTCAGGCACCCCTGATTGCCACAAAACGATAAATAGTTAACTTGCAGGGATCGCAATCCTGCAGAACAGGAATCTCCCTTGCTCTACAGATGTCCTAGAGACCTAAACAGGGAGGTTACCTTATCAATAGCACAAATTTCCAGAGGCAAATAACTCTCGGTTCCTGAAGCCCTAATGTCTCCCTCCCACCATAAACTGGAGGAGGCTGAGACAGAAGGGAATGTAAATGATAGCCAGATCATAATACCCCACCAAGAATCTCCCAACTATCTTGACGTTAATGCCTGACCTAAAGACGACATTGATCAAGCCATAAGGGCAAGGACTCCCCCCCCCCGGCACCTTGTAGGCCCTCCCTAACATGTGAGAACTCTGTTGAAACCTCCCATCCCTTCACCACCTCCCCCCAACTGCAGGGTATATAACATGCCTACCCTCACAAGCCGAGGCAGCAGCTCTTCGTGCCCACGGGTCCTGTCCCCGTGCTTTAATAAACCACCATTTTGCACCAACGAAGTCTTAAGAATTCTTTCTTTAGTCATCGGCTCCGAACCTCCTCACACCACCGAACCTGACTTAGGTTCAAGAACTTCATCAACTATTAAACCAGAATGCTCTAAAATCCAAAAACCACTTTACTATTTTTTTAATTGTTTTTAATCAAAAAACACTTTAAAAATGAGTTGATACTGGGATGCCTAGGTGGCTCAGTCATTTAGCATCTGTCTTTGGCTCAGGTCATGATCCCAGGAACCTGGGATCGAGCCCTGCCTTGGGCTCCCTGCTCGGTGGGGAGCCTGCTTCTCCCTCTACCACTCGCCCTGCTTGTGTTCCCTCTTTCTCTGTGTCTCTCTGTCAAATAAATGAATAAAATCTTTAAAAAAATATGAGGTGATAGATACCACATTTGTGGTTTGTTTGCTGTTTATCATGGCAATTTTTAAGAGAAAAGGAGGTGCCATAAGAGACAGAATCTGATCAAAAGAAAGCTAAATGCCCAAAAGAACAGGTAAACTGAAAACAAATGATTCTAGATCCTGAGGAGGAAAAAGTGATGGAATGACGGAGTGATCTAGAAAGAGAAGAGCTACAGCAGCAAAGCTGACAGCAAAATTTCATGATTCCTCTTGGAACATCGGGTTTATACAACTGTTCTACATACTGAATAGGTCAGCAATCATACAACCAGACTTTCCATTTGAAAGCAAAGATCCTGTGGCTGTCTCTGTCTGGGAGAACCAGAGTTCTTAGCTCTGGCTGACAAAAGAGCGACATAGATGCATTTGCTTGAGACTTCTGAGATCAGATCCAGGGAACTAGGGGCTAGGACAAACAAAGCCCCCCCACCCTTTTTAAAAGATATTATTTATTTGTCAGAGATCACAAGCAGGCAGAGAGGCAGGCAGAGAGAGAGGAGGAAGCAGGCTCTCCACCGAGCAGAGAGCCCGATGCGGGGCTCGATCCCAAGGACCCGAAGGCAGAGGCTTTAACCCACTGAGCCACCCAGGTGCCCCAACAAAGCCCTTTCTAATGGCCACCCAAGGGTGCCACATGCAGGTGGTAATGCAGAGTGCCCTTTGCTACCGACGGCCCCAGATCTCCCCCTCTGGAATGATCCAAGGCCTCACCACTCCCCCCCACCATAAAATAGCTGAAATGAAGAAGAAATTCAGAACACTGATGTGTAAAATCATGCAGGACACGTTCTGGGGAGAAAAAAAAATCACTGATGTTCTGGCCTGGCCCCCATGGAGAAGTCGGGAAAGGCCAGAGTTCTAATGCAGGAAAATGTTCAATCTGGAAAATGTTCTGACCCTAAACAAGCAATTTCCACAAGATCTAAGGATTTCACTAAAGGAAGCATCAGATACAGGAAAAAAAAACAAGAATTCAATACTACTAACAAAAGTTTAGACAAACAGTTACCCCCTCTATTTCTCGCTGCATGTTTTTTTATTTTTATTTTATTTATTTATTTTTTAAGATTTTATTTATTTATTTGACAGACAGAGATCACAAGCAGGCAGAGAGGCAGGCGGAGAGAATGAGGAGGAAGCAGGCTTCTTGCTGGGCAGAGAGCCCGATGCGGGGCTCGATCCCAGGACCCTGAGATCATGACCTGAACCCAAGGCAGAGGCTTTAACCCACTAAGCCACCCAGTCGCCCCCGTTTTTTTATTTTTAAACCTACATTTAGAATTCATTTCATCCTGCCCTGCAGTGGATTTTTTACATGTATTTTCACCAGGCTGAGCTCTCCTTGAAGGCACAAGTCCCACTTTATTCATCCTTGTCTCCCCCTCATGCCCCTCCATCCTTTCCCAACTCCAGTAACCACGAGGCATCGTAACGGTCATATAATTTTACCCCCTTCTGACTGCTGCCAAGTCTTTGTTTCAGTATTTTCCAAAAAAGGCATTCCCTTGAAACAACCTGATGGAAAGCAATACTTTGAAAGTGAACGCTGATCCTGAGATATGCTTTATGAGAAAAAAATTTCTGCAGCCAAACAGATTTGACAGATGGGATATATGCTCTTCTCCTCTCAGTTCCCAATGTACATGAGCAAGTTCAAGGCTCCAAGAAGACCTGTAAGAAGATCAGTTCAGTCCTGCTTAGCCCCGTCTTCCCTGTTTTGCTAAGAGTACGTTTTTTGTTTTAATCATATCTATAGAAATACTCTGGAAATACTGCACTCTAGAACTTTGCTACTTGTGGTGAGTGTGCTAAGTGTGGTCCCCATGGTCACCAGCACGGACATCACCACGGAGCCTGTCAGAAACACCCCCAGTGATTCACACACATTAGTGTTTGTAAACACTACGGAACACACCTAAGGAAGCTCTGGTGTCCTGGAAAGGGCGTTAGCCTGGGAACCAGATAGATCCATCTGATTCCATCAATTACAAATCACATGCTCTCCTGCAAAAAAATACACATCTTGTGTGGTCATGGCAAACGTAATACATAAATCACCAAGCCCATGATAATCAATAAATAATAGGAATTAATAGTATTCCTGCTCAACAAATGTCAAGCAAAACCACAAATAACATTAAGCGTTTACTGTAGCCTAAAGTTGAAGAGGGTAATGTTTGAAACTCCTCTCTTTGCAGTATTGGTAGTCTACATTGACTTATGATGCAGCATTGGTAGTCTACATTGACCTTGGTTATTCATCGTGGGTTTCAGTAACCCTTGGTGAGACCGTGTGCTGTGACACATGTACTTTTTTCCCTCTTGTTTTCTCTGCATTTTATTTTCTCTGTAGGACAACATGACTATTTGGTGATAAGCTCTCAGAATTCCAGTTATTTATACAAGCCTTTTCTTCTTACTTCCTCTCTCCCATTTCTGGCATCGCTTTTTGTTAAGAAAATACTCATTTTATTCAGTTTATTGCATCACTAGTTTGATTAGACCCCTTCCAATTTGACCACATAAATGCATACCACATATACTCCCTGCTTGAGGGTCATTCTACCACGTTTCATACGGCCTTATACCAAATAAAGTGGGTGAAAGTCAGAAGCCGGGCTCTTCCCCACAAAGCCACTTTTGGTAAGAAACCTTCAATTTTTATGACCACCTTGACACCCGTGACACCAAGATTAAACTGCTGGTCTTTTATCCTCAAAATGTGTCTTCCGTTTATTCCTGTCAAATGCCAGATTGTCAAAATAAAGTCTGCATTGGCTTCTACTGTCTGTTGCTATAAACAGTTAGCATCACAAACATCATAACAAAAAAATAATAAAGCATTAACCACACCTGACCCTGAACAGGACCTATTGCCATAGGGATGCCGACTTAAACAAACAGCCAGTGAGGCCAAGGGGCCAGTGGCAAAGGGACCTTTGGGTTTCCTGGGGGGCAATGGAGAGCAATGAGGAGGACAGAGATGGATTCCCAGGCTTCGTGAATAGAGAGAGACCTATAAAGAGGTTTGCTGGCTTCCACTGTGAAAGACCAACATCTCTCCAGAGAAGCCAGGACAGAACAGTGGCGACAACACTAGTACCTTCCAGAACATTCCGAGTGAGGCACCCTGTGTGTGATACAGTACCCTCATCTCTAGAATGAGGGAATAAAATGATCTCCGGGTCTCTTTCATTTCCAGACTGTTATAAGTTTATGTTTCCAGACAGACCTAGGAATTCCCCCCCTGCCAACCCCGGAGCTGCAGAGCATGGTAAAATGACAGAAAAGGCTTTCTAGGGTCATATAATTTCACACCAGTGGTGGTCAATCAACTGAATGACCAATTCCTTCACATGATCGCACTTGTTATCCCACAAAAGGCAATTTTAGGCTCACGGGACAAGACTTTGAATAGTAACTATGTGGAGTATGTCTTTACCTGTTCGGGATTTGTCAAGCCAGGAGATAAATATGAGGAGAAGTGGCTACAGAACAGCCTCTCTTTGCCAAAAATATTCTATTGAGTTAACGAAGCCTAATTTATCAACCTATTATGCTGTCGTCAGACACTCCCAAGCCAGCAAAATTCTCTTTGGTGAAGAAAAACTGCAGGCACACACAGAAAGGACAGGAAAGGACTCTGAGAAGTGGGGTTCCCACAGCAGCTGCATGAAACCCCTCGGATCCAAAACGTATTCCACTGCCCCATCTGTCCCAAACCCAAGTCTCATGTCCAATCCACACCTCGGAGCAGCTGATCTGCTCCGGGGACTCCCAGAGAAAGCATCCACCTTGGGTGGACACTCACTCGCAGTCCATCTACCAAACAGCCTCTGTACTAATTCCTTCCTCTTTTCCTTCTGTTCTCACGGACAGTCTTCTGCTTACAAAGCATAATTCTTCCAAGTCCACATCAATTTCATTATCCTTTTTTGGGTCCAAACCTTCAACATGAAATTCAAGGGACCCTGTCATTAACTTAACATTCTTTTTGTTTGTTTTTTTTTTTTTTTTGGTTTTTGTTTGTTTGTTTTTCAAGATTTATTGATTTATTATTTGAGAGAGCATGAGCACATGTGGTGTGGGGAGGAGCAAAGGGCGAGGGAGAGAGAGAATCTCAAAGCAGACTCTGTGCAGAGCGTGGAGCTGACTGTGGGACTTGATCTCACGACCTGAGATCGTGACCTGAGCTGAAATCAAGTCAGATGCTTAACGGACTGAGCCACCTGCGTACTCCAAGTTATCATTTCTAAAGAGGAATATAAAACAACCTAAAAATAAATAAGTGATTGGAGGTGGCACAGTCACTTAAATCACTGACCCATGCACAATAGGGAAGGAGTTGGCAGTACTGTAAGCTTATAATATTAATGCTCAACTTACCCCCAAGAAGAAAGCTCATGGAAGACAAACGTTTTGGGTTTCTTAGTGTCACAATCTGGAAAATAACTAATACAATTTCTTTTCCCCTGAATACTGAAGGAATTCATTGGAATTCCTAAGAGTACTTTTTCAGGAGTGTCCAATCTCCAGGCCACAGAAAATAATATTTACCATCTTCCATTTCATAGCACATTGGTGCTTTCAAAATATTACACCATATTTATTTGGGATGACTGTTCATTTGACACAGTATTGTACAGATTACTATTTCTGTCTAGACTATGCTGCTTAGCCACCTGACTTAAAATGGGGTTCATGTCTTCAAAATCACTCAATTTTAGGGAGGCTTTGGTGGCTCAGTCAGTTGAGCATCTGATTCTTGATTTCAGCTCAGGTCATGATCTCAGGGTTGTGAGATAGAGCCCCGCATTGGATTCCACACTCAGTAAGGAGTCTGCTTGAGATTCTTTCCCTCTGCCCTACCCCCAACACTCTCTCTTTCAGATAACTAAGTAAATCCTTATAAAAAGTTTTTTTTTAAAAACTACTCAATTTTGTCATCTGTATAATGGAAATAATATTTCACAAATTCACTGTGAGGTTTAGATATTATATTTATGATATACTGAAAAGTTTAAAAAGCTATTTAAATGCTAGACACTCTTTTGCATGCCTGGAAGAGGTCAGTGCAGCCCCCACTTAAATGCTAGTCAATGTTCATAATAGTGTGTCATGTTTCTCACTTACTGTCTCCCAACGCTAAGGCTAGTGCTTTGGTTTCAGTTATAGGCAGTGGTTGTTCCTTTTTGTTTGCATGTTTTCTTTGTTACAGGAAGCTAATTTTCTGTACATGCACCTTGTTCTTGCAGAAAAATAAAAGAGCAAATGGGAAAAAGGGAATAAGTTCTCTTCATGGGTTCCATTTGCAACAATTTAATAGCTTTCATCTTAAAACCCTTTATTTGCTAATGCTATCAAAAACAGACCTCAAAAACTGCCACAGGATTTTATAAGGGTTGTACAATTATGACTGTAAAAGGATAATTATCTTTGCCACTTTTACAAAGCATCTTATAACAACAGGAAATTTCATTTTTGACACATTTTCAGCTTGTGATTCACTATAGCTTCTACAATCTTATGTGGTTCCAACCATCTCTATCATGGCAGGTGGCTTAATTTCTTTCTAAAATTTAATACCTTGTAGTTTCATTTAATTTTACTTACTTTGTGATTGCTCATCCTACTTGCCAAGGATAGAATTAACCCTAATCTTATATTTTGAGATTACGATTCCCTTTGGATTTGGAATCCTCTACAAATTTAATGAATGTGCTTATTATTCCCTCCTTCCTGTCACTGGTGAAATTATGCAGAAAGACTGAGGGGGAGAAAGTTGAGCAAAGGCAACTATTGGAAAATGTATTTCATTTTCCTGCAATGTTAGACAGAGGCCCAAATTCTCTCACATTAATTAATGAGGACATATGACAAATGCCTTTCCTCATTCATTCCATTGACCTTTATGATGCACCGTGTGAGCACTACACATTTTGTGATGTGCAGTGGGGACTTTGAAAAGGGTGTGTCATGGATTCTGCTCTCAAGGGGCTTGCAATTTATTGAGAGGTAACTTGTAAGCCTCAAGGAATAATACAAAATAAAGCAGAGACATGCCATAATGCTAGGTAAAGTGAAAAGCTGAAAAACTGGAGATGAAGTCATAAACACTTCTCTTGGGGAGAAAAGAAATCCACAGACTCTCATTTGGGACGTGATGGCTGAACTAGGATTTGAGGAGCTGCAAAGAGAGGGAGAGTTCTGGAGTTCTGTTGGGTGTGACTGCCCACTGCGTGGTCAGAAGGAAACGACCCAAGGTTGGGAGATGGACCCCAAGAAAGGAGTATCAAAGCAATCTTCAGAATACACAGGCTGGGGAGAATTTGTATTTCACCCATCTGGAGTGGAAAGGTCTCCTGACACATGGGACATCTGGCAAAGCACTCCGAAGGCACCACTGCAGGAGTAAGGCCACAGTAACTTTAGACCAGAGACTTTCTGGGAGTCTCCTAAAAACGTTAAACAGAAGTATCAAAGAGCTTGAAGTGTTTCCAACTTAAATGCATCCCAGAACAAAGATAAAACATTTTAGAGGGATACAAAGTAACAGTAACCCATAGAATAAAATTCACAATGTCTGGCATCAAATCTAAAAGTCCTGAGACATGCAAACAAACAGAAATGTGTGATCTCTAATGAAGAGAGAATCAATAGAAATGAGTCTGGATGTGAAACTGATGGCATCATTAGTAGATAAGGACATTGAAGGAGCTTACACACACACACACACACACACACACACACACACACACACACAGTGTTGAGAGAGTAAAGTAGGAGGATGGTAACAGGATCATACAAGATGTAAGAAGAACCAAATCAGAGATGCCTGGGTGGTTCATGGACTTGGATCACGATTCCAAAGTCTTGATATCGAATCCTGCATCGGTTTCCTTGGTCCGCAGGTGGCCTGCTTCTCCCTCTGTCTGCTGCACTTTCTCTCTCTCAAATGGATAAATAAAATATTAAAAAAAAAGAATCAAGGGGCATCTGGATGACTCAGGGGGTTAAAGCCTCTGCCTTTGGCTCAGGTCATGATCCCAGGGTCTGGGGATCAAGCCCCATGTTAGGCTGTCTGCTCAGCAGGGAGCCTGCTTCCTCCTCTCTCTCTGCCTGCCTCTGCTTGTGATTTCTGTCAAATAAATAAGTAAAATCTTAAAAAAAAAAGTCTATTTTGACAGAACGTCAGAAATCCATCCAATTTCCTCCATTGTCGTCTCTAAGATACTTGAAATATCTAGACTTGTCTTCACACCACCACCACCAAGGAAACCCTCGCCAAGTTGTAAACTCCAATTAATTGTTATCCCACATTTGCCAGAAGGACAGAGGTGACTGGGTATTATTCAAAACTTAACTTCTTAAAAGTACGTATTTTCAGAACACCATTAAGAGAGATTTCCAAAACTGTGCCAGAAAAATGATCTATTTAGATATCAATTGGGCCAAAGGGTAGAATTGTGTTACCTGAAGCAGCATGATGACTGTATTGTCGTGTGTAAATACATGCTTTTACTAGTTTGGTTTTGTTCCCCCTCCCATCGTATGACGTTGCAGAACTCATAAAATATCTTCATTTACATATCATTTCTATTAACTTGTTGTTTATATTGTAACGATGTTATTCACTTCTTTGGCAGAGAGAGAGAAAACGCTCCCAAGTAGGCCGAGCGACAGGCCGAGGCAGAGGGAGAAGCAGGTGCCCCTTCCCTGAGCAGGGAGCTTGACTCAGGCTGGATCCCAGGGCCTGGACCTGAGGCGAAGGCAACTTCTTAAGCAACTGAGAAACCCAGGTGCCCCAGGTAGAAACTGTTGTAAAGAAATCACATTATATTTGCTGCCTGTAAGTGCCAACTATCCCCTGGGTTGTTGCCAAGGAGTTCTTGACAGTCACTTTCCAAGAGACCCCATGGCAGTGGCCAGGCCCGCAGGGACTGAAGATGGATGTGGCCCCCTGCATGCCAAGCTCCCGGGAGTGCACGCACAAGGGGTGAAACCAGCAGAGAGGTTTTGGGTCCAAACACTCCAGAGTGCACAGACTGACCTCGGCAGCAGGGTCCTACCCAGCTGTCAGCTGCCTCATCATCTGTGTCCATGCAGGGACACCACATGTGCGTGCCATGTATGCAGGCCCCGGAGGTGCCATCTGGTGCTGGAGACGACCCACTGTTCACAAAGGGCAACCCTCCCTGCAGACCAGAAATGGAGAATGGGGGGCAGGCAAGAGGGAGGTCCGTGCACTAAGGGCCTATGAAATCGAACGCACACAGAGAATTCAGGGTTTTCAAAGGTATCTCTCTGTCCCCTGCAGAAAGGGCACCTTGCGATCCACATTAATGCAGCTCACTGAAAAATGACAGACGTATATTTGCATCCTTAGCTCGTGGCTCAGGCAGTCCGCCCCACAGACAATACTAGGAACCCTTGGCTCCAAGGGGCTCCTGGAAGGCACACAGGGCCTTCCTGGGGAGGGGAGCCCTGCAGGAAGCCCTTTACATATTTTCCTACTTTTTAAATTACTTATCTATTTTCTATCTTTTCGGTGAAACAGTGTTCATTGTTTTTGCACCACACCTGGTGCTTCATGCAATACATGCCCTCCTTAATACCCACCACCTGGCTCCCCCAACCTCCCACTCCCCGCCCCTTCAAAACCCTCAGGTTGTTTTTCAGAGTCCATAGTCTCTCATGGTTCACCTCCCCTTCCAATGTCCCTCAACTCCCTTCTCCTCTCCATCTCCCCATGTCCTCCATGTTACTTGTTATGCTCCACAAAGAAGTGAAACCCTATGGTAATTGACTCTCTGTGCTTGATTTATTTCACTCAGCATAATCTCTTCCAGGACCGTCCATGTTGCTACAGAAGTTGGGTATTCATCCTTTGTGATGGAGGCATCCTACTCCATAGCGTATATGGACCACATCTTCCTTATCCATTCGTCTGTTGAAGGGGGGCATCCTGGTTCTTTCCACAGTTTGGCGACCGTGGCCACTGCTGCTATAAACATTGGGGTAGAGATGGCCCTTCTTTTCACTCCATCTGTATCTCTGGGGTAAATACCCAGTAGTGTAATTGCAAGGTCCTTTATCGACAGAGCAGGCAGGACTTGGGGGAAGGGCAGAGGGAGCAGCACTCCCCCTGAGCAGGGAGCCTGATGCTAAGATTGATCCCGGACTCCAAGAGCAGGACCTGAGCCGATGGCCAATACTTAAGTCACTGAGCCACCCAAGAACTCTTGGAGAGACTTTGTGAAACAATCTCGCAAAAATAGGAGTTTTCCAGAGTAGCAGATAGGAAAATGAACATTTCAGTCTCCTAGGTGCCCTCAGGAGTATCCTTTTTTAATGTCCAAAAATGCAGGTAGTTAACATACAGTGCAGTATTGCATTCTGCAGTACAACTCCGGGACTCCTCACTTCTCTGCACCACTCAGAGCTGACCACAACAAGTGCCTTAATTGCCCATCATCCATCGACCCCTCCCCAACCCACTTCCTTCCATGACCCCGCAGTGTGCAGGGATGCCTTCACCCTCAGAGATCTGTCATGAGCCATCGCCACGGTGACCTGATGACATGCATCCAACGTTCCATTTCAACTGTCATTCTGTGAGCCGAGCCCCTGGCGGTTGGGTGAACAGGACTAAAGGTCCCCACGATATGGAATCTTAACTGCTGTTTTACAGGTATGTGCCTATCGATTTTCTCAATTCTCTTCTCTCGAGCTGGCTGCCTCCCTTTTACAGAGACCGGCTTCTTCTCTTTGGCTTTTCCTCTCCAGCCTCTGATTCCTCCTCCCGGTTGGATGCCTGTGTTTGTTCGTTTGTCTGGGTGATTTCATTGGGATTTCGTGGGGAAGCTGCCTTCCTTAAAGCGCTCCGACGTTCAGAAAACCGTACTCTTTCTGAATGCCCATTTTAGACACAGTCCTACAGGGACAACACACAAGTCACACGCCACACTGCTGTCCCTGGATCAGGAGAATCTTGGTGCGACCCAGGCACCACATTTGAGGGGAACGAATTGCCGGTCTCCTCTTCTCGATGGACATGACAAAATCGGAGAGGAAAGGTCAGAGGTCGAAATGCAGCTGTTCTTAGGAGAGACGCTGGAGGATAGCGGGGTGGTCTCATGGGTTGATGTGAAGGGTTTCACGGGCCGTCTGCTTGATGCCTGGGAGTGCACGGGAACGGGCTGTGCCACCGGGTGGGTGGACAGAACACACGGCAGCTGCACAGTGGACTGTCTCCTGCTCTCAAAGGTACTGCTGGGCTGGGTTCTCCAGGCCCAGCTTAGGGAGGGAGACAGGAGACTGTCCGCTAAACCTACAGTCTCCAGAGGGGATCAAGAGACCTGAGAGTAGACAGGGGATGCTGGCGAAGAATGAGAGAGCAGGGAGGGACTCACTCCAGCCAGGGTAGCCTCACTTCCATCCAGCCTCCTCAGAGCAGTCCGCACGGCAAGAGCGGGAAACTCAGCATCATTCGTCTCCTTCCTGAAACCAACCACTCCCAGCCCACATGGCCACCTACATGTCCGTTTGTACCATCGACTGCTCCTCGGGACTGGCAAGCTCAAGGCAAGCGAGTTCTCAGCCGGGTCCTATGCGACTGTTGGGAGTTTGAATCAGCTTGGGAGCCAAGCAGAACCCCAGGAGCCTGGGCTGCAACTGGCCTTCAGGACGGCCTTGGGCGACTGTGCTGACCTTGCAGAGAGGTGAGGGAACGTGTCTCATGCTACCCGTTCCTGGTCCTTCACTAGGGCCCCATTGGGCAGAAACCACCACCTAGTTGATGTCAGGGCCCCAAACACAGAGGTGAGTGAGGACTGAGGCTGGTCTCGTGGCCCTCGCTCTCCCCTACAGACACAGTGGCACAGAGGGATTTGAGACTGTGAGGGCAGCTCTTGGTTCAGGGCTTCAGGACCTTTTCTCAGGGGCCGTGGGTTGGTGTCAGTGGCTGGGGGATCTCTGGCCACAGGGAAACGACGACTTTCCTGTCCCAGATCCATCCTTCATCAGGGTGGCAACTCTGGACGGTCCCTTCTGCACCCTACATTTCAGGGCCCTCCACTGTCCTGCACTGTAGCTTCACCCACAGCTAGCCGTCTAGCTGAGTCCCTAGGCAGTATGTTCCGCAACACCTGCGGAGCGGTGGGAAGCATCCAGTCCTCCCCTAGGTACTAGGCGCTCTTTGGACTCAACCACTTGGAACACTGTGGTGGCACACTAACGTCCAGAGGGCCGGAGGGCAGGGAAACAGGGCACAGAGGGTAGGTGTGGCTGCTCAATGGATGTGACCGAGGCCATCACGTGTGCTCATGGCACTCTGTCGCGTTTCTGTCCTGTCCCTGCTCCATACAAGCCGTTGCCCACGGCACCTGTGGGTGTGGGAGGGGGCGGAATTCAGAGCACAGCACACGGTGACCTCTTCCTAAGTCCCACCTGGAGGGAGGAATGCCTGCTGGGCAGCTGGCGAGGAGGGGCAGGAGACGGATGGACTAGAAGGAAAGGACGTCCAATCCCCCTATGGGCTCCTGACGACAAGGTACTGACACTGCTCTCTATTTCTGTGCGTCTCACAGAAATCTGTGCGGAGTGTCTCCTCGAGGATGTGGAGACGCCCCCACCCACGCCGTCCCCTCCACGAGGACCCGAGAAGAGCGTCCGGTTCTCTTTCCACAATGATGTCTACACCATCAAGGACCCCGAGGAAGTTACCTTGGGGATTGACTCATTACGTTGATTGGAGATGCATTCTTTCCTTCAGTAGCACAGACGTAACCGAAGTTTTAAAACTGCTGAGACAGGGGGAGGAGTCAAGATGGCGGAGAAGTAGCAGGCTGAGACTACTTCAGCTAGCCGGAGATCAGCTAGATAGCTTATCTAAAGATTGCAAACACCTGAAAATCCATCGGCAGATCGAAGAGAAGAAGAACAGCAATTCTGGAAACAGAAAAACAACCACTTTCTGAAAGGTAGGACCGGCGGAGAAGTGAATCCAAAGCGACGGGAAGATAGTCCCCGGGGGGAGGGGCCGGCTCCCGGCAAGCGGCGGAGCAACGGCGCACAAAATCAGGACTTTTAAAAGTCAGTTCCGCTGAGGGACATTGCTCCAGAGGCCAAACCAGGGCGAAGCCCACGCGGGGTCAGCGTGGCCTCAGGTCCCGCAGGGTCACAGAAGGATCAGGGGTGTCTGAGTGTCGCAGACCTTGCGGGTATTGGAACGGGAAAGCCGGCTACAGAGACAGAGCTGACAGTAAGCTCACAGCTCGGGGTTACCTTGAACCGGTCGCAGGCTCGGTGAGCTCGGAGCGCGGCCGGAGGTCAGGCAGAGGGGAGTAACTGGGCGCTGTTCTCTGAGGGCTCACTGAGGAGTGGGGCCCCGGGCTCTCGGCTCCTCCGGGCCGGAGACCAGGAAGCCGCCATTTGTATTCCCGTCCTCCACAACTCTAAGGAAAGCGCTCAGGGAACAAAAGCTCCTGAAAGCAAACCCGAGCGGATTACTCACCCCGGCCCTGGGTAAGGGCAGTGCAATTCCGCCTGGGGCAAAGACACTTGAGAATCACTACAACAGGCCCCTCCCCCAGAAGATCAACAAGAAATCCAGCCGAGACCAAGTTCACCTACCAAGGAGTGCGGTTTCAATACCAAAGAGAACAGCAGAATTCCAGAGGAGGAGAAAGCAAAGCACGGAACTCATGGCTTTTTCCCTGTGATTTTTTTTAGTCTTGCAGTTAATTTAATTTTTTTCTTTTTCATTTTTTGTTTTTTTTCTCGCCTTCTGGTAAATTTTTTTTTAACTTTTACCTTTTTCTTTTTTAACGTTTTTTAACTCGATTATCCAATATGTATATTTTTTTCTTTTTTATCTTTTTCTTATTTGTTTTTGTTTTTTTAATTCTTTTCTTTTCTTTTTTTTTTTTTTTCTTTCTTCCTTTTTGAAACTCTTTTTATCCCCTCTCCCCCCTCACGATTTGGGATCTCTTCTAATTTAGTTCAAGCATATTTTCCTGGGGTTGTTGCCACCCTTTTAGTATTTTACTTGCTCCTTCATATATTCTTATCTGGACAAAATGACAAGACGGAAAAATTCAACACAAAAAAAAGAACAAGAGGTAGTACTGAAGGCTAGGGACCTAATCAATACAGACATTGGTAATATGTCAGATCTAGAGTTCAGAATGACAATTCTCAAGGTTCTAGCTGGGCTCGAAAAAGGCATGGAAGATATTAGAGACACCCTCTCGAGAGATATAAAAGCCCTTTCTGGAGAAATAAAAGAACTAAAATCTAACCAAGTTGAAATCAAAAACGCTATTAATGAGGTGCAATCAAAAATGGAGGCTCTCACTGCTAGGATAAATGAGGCAGAAGAAAGAATTAGTGATATAGAAGACCAAATGACAGAGAATAAAGAAGCTAAGCAAAAGAGGGACAAACAGCTACTGGACCACGAGGGGAGAATTCGAGAGATAAGTGACACCATAAGAAGAAACAACATTAGAATAATTGGGATTCCAGAAGAAGAAGAAAGAGAGAGGGGAGCAGAAGGTATACTGGAGAGAATTATTGGGGAGAATTTCCCCAATATGGCAAAGGGAACGAGCATCAAAATTCAGGAGGTTCAGAGAACGCCCCTCAAAGTCAACAAGAATAGGCCCACACCCCGTCACCTAATAGTAAAATTTACAAGTCTCAGTGACAAGAGAAAATCCTGAAAGCAGCCCGGGTAAATAAGTCTGTAACATACGATGGTAAAACTGTTAGATTGGCAGCTGACTTATCCACAGAGACCTGGCAGGCCAGAAAGAGCTGGCATGATATTTTCAGAGCACTAAACGAGAAAAACATGCAGCCAAGAATACTATATCCAGCTAGGCTATCATTGAAAATAGAAGGGGAGATTAAAAGCTTCCAGGACAAACAAAAACTGAAAGAATTTGCAAACACCAAACGAGCTCTACAGGAAATATTGAAAGGGGTCCTCTAAGCAAAGAGAGAGCCTACAAGTGGTATATCAGAAAGGAACAGAGACCATATACAGTAACAGTCACCTTACAGGCAATACAATGGCACTAAATTCATATCTCTCAATAGTTACCCTGAATGTTAATGGGATAAATGCCCCTGTCAAAAGACACAGGGTATCAGAATGGATAAAAAAACAAAACCGATCTATATGTTGCCTCCAAGAAACACATTTTAAGCCCGAAGACACCTCCAGATTTAAAGTGAGGGGGTGGAAAAGAATTTACCATGCTAATGGACATCAGAAGAAAGCAGGAGTGGCAATCCTTATATCAGATCAATTAAATTTTAAGCCAAAGACTATAATAAGAGATGAGGAAAGACACTATATTATACTCAAAGGGTCTGTCCAACAAGAAGATTTAACAATTTTAAATATCTATGCCCCCAACGTGGGAGCAGCCAACTATATAAACCAATTAATAACAAAATCAAAGAAACACATAAACAATTATACAATAATAGTAGGGGACTTTAACACTCCCCTCACTGAAATGGACAGATCATCCAAGCAAAAGATCAGCAAGAAAATAAAGGCCTTAAACGACACACTGGACCAGATGGACATCACAGATATATTCAGAACATTTCATCGCAAAGCAACAGAATACACATTCTTCTCTAGTGCACATGGAACATTCTCCAGAATAGATCACATCCTCGGTCCTAAATCAGGACTCAACCGGTATGAAAAGATTGGGATCATTCCCTGCATATTTCCAGACCACAATGCTCTAAAGCTAGAACTCAACCACAAAAGGAAGTTTGAAAAGAACCCAAATACATGGAAACTAAACAGCATCCTTCTAAAGAATGAATGGGTCAACCGGGAAATTAAAGAAGAATTGAAAAAAATCATGGAAACAAATCACAATGAAAATACAACGGTTCAAAATCTGTGGGACACAACAAAGGCAGTCCTGAGAGGAAAATATATAGCGGTACAAGCCTTTCTCAAGAAACAAGAAAGGTCTCAGGTACACAACCTAACCCTACACCTAAAGGAGCTGGAGAAAGAACAAGAAAGAAACCCTAAGCCCAGCAGGAGAAGAGAAATAATAAAGATCAGAGCAGAAAACAATGAAATAGAAACCAAAAAAACAATAGAACAAATCAACTAAACTAGGAGCTGGTTCTTTGAAAGAATTAATAAAATTGATAAACCCCTGGCCAGACTTACCAAAAAGAAAAGAGAAAGGACCCAAATAAATAAAATCATGAATGAAAGAGGGGAGATCACAACTGACACCAAAGAAATACAAACTATTATAAGAACATACTATGAGCAACTCTACGCCAACAAATTTGACAATCTGGAAGAAATGGATTCATTCCTAGAAACATATAAACTACCACAACTGAACCAGGAAGAAGTAGAAAGCCTGAACATACCCATAACCAGTAAGGAGATTGAAACAGTCATTAAAAATCTCCAAACAAACAAAAGCCCAGGGCCAGACGGCTTCCCGGAGGAATTCTACCAAATATTTAAAGAAGAACTAATTCCTATTCTCCTGAAACTCTTCCAAAAAATAAAAATGGAAGGAAAACTTCCAAACTCATTTTATGAGGCCAGCATCACCTTGATCCCAAAACCAGACAAGGATCCCATCAAAAAAGAGAGCTATAGACCAATATCCTTGATGAACACAGATGCGAAAATACTCAACAAAATACTAGCCAATAGGATTCAACAGTACATTAAAAGGATTATTCACCACGACCAATTGGGATTTATTCCAGGGCTGCAAGGTTGGTTCAACATCCGCAAATCAGTCAATGTGATACAACACATCAATAAAAGAAAGAACAAGAACCATATGATACTCTCAATAGATGCTGAAAAAGCATTTGACAAAGTACAGCACCCCTTCCTGATCAAAACTCTTCAAAGTGTAGGGATAGAGGGCACATACCTCAATATCATCAAAGCCATCTATGAAAAACCCACCGCAAATATCTTTCTCAATGGAGAAAAACTGAAAGCTTTTCCGCTAAGGTCAGGAACACGGCAGGGATGTCCATTATCACCACTGCTATTCAACATAGTACTAGAGGTCCTAGCCTCAGCAATCAGACAACAAAAGGAAATTAAAGGCATCCAAATCGGCAAAGAAGAAGTCAAATTATCACTCTTCACAGATGATATGATACTATATGTGGAAAACCCAAAAGACTCCACTCCAAAACTGCTAGAACTTATACAGGAATTCAGTAAAGTGTCAGGATATAAAATCAATGCACGGAAATCAGTTGCATTTCTCTACACCAACAGCAAGACAGAAGAAAGAGAAATTAAGGAGTCAATCCCATTTAGAATTGCACCCAAAACCATAAGATACCTAGGAATAAGCCTAACCAAAGAGGCACAGAATCTATACTCAGAAAACTATGACGTACTCATGAAAGAAATTGAGGAAGACACAAAGAAATGGAAAAATGTTCCATGTTCCTGGATTGGAAGAATAAATATTGTGAAAATGTCTATTCTACCTAAAGCAATCTACACATTTAATGCAATTCCTATCAAAGTACCATCCATCTTTTTCAAAGAAATGGAACAAATAATGCTAAAATTTATATGGAACCATAAAAGACCTCGAATAGCCAAAGGGATATTGAAAAAGAAAGCCAACGTTGGTGGCATCACAATTCCAGACTTCAAGCTCTATTACAAAGCTGTCATCATCAAGACAGCATGGTACTGGCACAAAAACAGACACATAGATCAATGGAACAGAATAGAGAGCCCAGAAATAGACCCTCAACACTATGGTCAACTAATCTTCGACAAAGCAGGAAAGAATGTCCAATGGCAAAAAGACAGCCTCTTCAATAAATGGTGCTGGGAAAATTGGACAGCCACATGCAGAAAAATGAAATTGGACCATTTCCTTACACCACACACAAAAATAGACTCAAAATGGATGAAGGACCTCAATGTTCGAAAGGAATCCATCAAAATCCTTGAGGAGAACACAGGCAGCAACCTCTTCGACCTCAGCCGCAGCAACATCTTCCTAGGAACAACGCCAAAGGCAAGGGAAGCAAGGGCAAAAATGAACTATTGGGATTTCATCAAGATCAAAAGCTTTTGCACAGCAAAGGAAACAGTTAACAAAATCAAAAGACAACTGACAGAATGGGAGAAGATATTTGCAAACGACATATGAGATAAAGGACTAGTGTCCAGAATCTATAAAGAACTTAGCAAACTCAACACCCAAAGAACAAATAATCCAATCAAGAAATGGGCAGAGGACATGAACAGACATTTCTGCAAAGAAGACATCCAGATGGCCAACAGACACATGAAAAAGTGCTCCATATCACTCGTCATCAGGGAAATACAAATCAAAACCACAATGAGATATCACCTCACACCAGTCAGAATGGCTAAAATCAACAAGTCAGGAAATAACAGATGCTGGCGAGGATGCGGAGAAAGGGGAACCCTCCTACACTGTTGGTGGGAATGCAAGCTGGTGCAGCCACTCTGGAAAACAGCATGGAGGTTCCTCAAAATGTTGAAAATAGAACTGCCCTATGACCCAGCAATTGCACTATTGGGTATTTACCCTAAGGATACAAACGTAGTGATCCAAAGGGGCACATGCACCCGAATGTTTATAGCAGCAATGTCCACAATAGCCAAACTATGGAAAAAACCTAGATGTCCATCAACAGATGAATGGATTAAGAAGAAGTGGTATATATACACAATGGAATACTATGCAGCCATCAAAAGAAATGAAATCTTGCCATTTGCGACAACATGGATGGAACTAGAGCGTATCATGCTTAGTGAAATAAGTCAAGCAGATAAAGACAACTATCATATGATCTCCCTGATATGAGGAAGTGGTGATGCAACATGGGGGCTTAAGTGGGTAGGAGAAGAATAAATGAAACAAGATGGGATTGGGAGGGAGACAAACCATAAGTGACTCTTAATCTCACAAAAGAAACTGAGGTTGCTGGGGGAGGGGGTTTGGGAGAAGGGGGTGGGATTATGGACATTGGGGAGGGTATGTGCTTTGGTGAGTGCTGTGAAGTGTGTAAACCTGGTTATTCATAGACCTGTACCCTGGGGATAAAAATATATGTTTATAAAAGATAAAAAATTAAATAAAAAAAATAATAAAATGTTTTGCTGCTAAGAAAAAAAAACTGCTGAGACACATTGTCCTCTGATTTCACTGGTAGCCATTTCCCTCTATGCCGTCCATCCGTCCCCTTTTAAGTCCACAAGTCACGATGAGCTCCTCATTCAAACTGGATCCAAGGGGCACATGAAAAAAGTGTCTACTAGCTGAAGGGATGGATCTTAGGTCTTTCTGGAACACACGGGTCCCTACAGGTCTCCCCAGGAAACATGGTTCTTAGATGTGTAGGAAGGAAGAGACTATGTTTTCCGCCAGGAACGCTAAAGAAAAATGGACCAGAATACGACAGGAGGTTTCACGATGCCCCCCCTCCACTTCCGCCCATTAGCCACATCTTACATGGGTGTGCTACGTAACTTCAAAGCAACAAAACGACTTCACCACATTTGGGGAACTCAAGTACCCAGTACATTCCACGTGGTTACCGTTCTACAAACGGGGCCAATGCATTTGGTGATGTCTTCTCATTCTGGAAACAGACAGAAATCTGCGCACTAATGTCTCACACAGCTGGGTTCCCAATAGCCCCAGACAGGCACTGCCCCCAAATCCATCATGGGAGGAAAGAACACATTCAATGGCATCCATACACATCATGGAGTGCAATTCAGGCATAAGAAGAAACAAAGGTTTCCAATATTTTACAAAACAGATGGATCCTGGAAACCTAACACGCATTTTGAAAGCAAGCACACAAGGAAAGAGGTACACTACACGATCCCAGGCTTTGAGGACACTCCAGTAGGGACATTCGTAGACCCAGAAAGTGGAAGGGACGGTGCAGGGAGGAAAGGGGGAGGGCCGGTCATGTTGTCTCGGGTACAGAGGTGCCATGAGATAGGATGGCAACGTTTTGCCCGTAGATGGCAGTGTGGTCTACAAAGCATCACGGATGTCAGCAGTGTCACTGAACGGACACGTACTAACAAATACAACCGTCCCCAGTACTTAGATTCCATCACCGAAAAACCCACTACTCCAAGGCACGATAGAGGAGCGATAGGGTCACACAGCAGAGGTGCAGGGGAGACAGCTGAACAGGCCCCATGACCAGCTGAAGAAGTGGAAAGCTGGCTTGGCTTCACAGTGGGCAGGAGGGATCAGGGGACTGCGCCCTGAAACCCAGGGAGTCTTGAGTGTTTCCCAGACATACTCTGAGAGTTCCCACTGGTGACATCCCCTCCGTTAGATGAAGAAGGAAATGAAGGTTTTAAGAAACTGCCCCTTTCCATGCTCCACATTGAGTCCCAGGCAGGATTTGAACCCAGGGCTTCCAGCATTATGGGCCTGACCTCACGAGAAAGTTGCATCCAGATGCTTCAGAAGAGACTTCTCAACTCTGAGGTTACATGAGCCTTTTTACCCAGGGGGAAACCTCCTCCAACCCAGACAAAAGCTGGCTGGTACTGGGAGAATCCTTAGTGCCAAGGCACAGCATCATCAGACAACAGATGCGGGACAAGCCCCAGTCAGTGGTGGCACCGCTGCCCCTTGGATTCAGTGAGGTCTCCAGACCTGTGGATCTTTCTGCACTCTGAGTTCCAGGAGTGAGTTGTGGATGGAACACAGAGTCCAATGGCAGAGAGACAGCAGTTCTAGCCCCTGCTCAGCCTCTTTGTCGCTGGGTGACCCCAAGCAGGGCTCTGAAGCTACATACCTCTTCCCTAAATTGGAGAATGTAATGGGTACTGCTAAGTGGGATGTAGAAAGTAATGACTCCTACGGTTCCTGCCTGGTGCCTGGGAGCACGTGTGGAGCCCAGAGGGAAGGCATTCTTGTCAGTGACCAATGTACCCATGCACCTGTCCTTCCACTTGTTGATTCTGGTGTCGTCCTTAAGAAACAAATGCCAAAGCTAAGGTCAGGAATATTTCTTCTTAGGCGTTCTTCTCTGAGGTTTATAGCTTTAGCTCTTAAATTAAGATTGTGACCCATATGGGGTTCATTTTGTGTCTCCTCTGAGGGCAGGGTCCATGGACCTTCCTTCAGTCATTTATAATTTTATGTATTTGTATGTGTAAGAAGGGACTGGTCAATAGATCCTCAAGAATTTGTAGAATAATATTTATTCTATCCTTGAAGAAATTCGCTGAGATTGTGAAAAGGAGGTTAATTTGTATCTTGTGTGGAGGTGGAGCAGTGTCCTTGTTAAGAGCACACTCCCCCCTCTGGTGGCCACAGGAGACATTGCAGGAGTTCCCTGATGTGTCTGCAAAGCAAGCCACAGTCAATGTGGGACATCTTCAAGGATTCAGAGAGATCCAAACAGTTCTGTAAAATTCAATGTTTTGGAGGGTGTCTTCTAGGAAATATGTGAAAAAAGTGCACTATTTCGAGAAATATTTTCTGAGAAGCCTAGTCAGGCCCTGAGTTCAGAAAGTAGGGAGAATGGTGGATGCTTCCCAAGAGGCACAGGGTGTACGGTGGGGTAGTGTGGAAGATAACTGGTCTACACCGAAGCTCTGTATATCCAGTTGAAAGAAAAAAAAGCCATATTTATGGGTTCCTGTGCTTACATTAACCATAAATCATTTTAGAAAAATTGAAAACTATCACTCAGCATATCTGTATCCTCTTTTCCCAGTTAGATGACATCAACTTATATTCCCAGCTTATTTTTTACTTATTAGGAGAAGATGATATCATATATTGAACCCTTAATGACTTTACAAAAATCCTTGCAGAACTAACAGATGGATTAAGTCCTAAACTTATTTTTTTAAGATTTTTCTTAAAGATTTTATTTATTTATTTTGAGAGAGAGAGACAGCGAGAGAGAGCATGAGTGAGGAGAAGGTGAGAGGGAGAAGCAGACTCCCCATGGAGCTGGGAGCCCAATGCGGGACTCGATCCCGGGACTCTGGGATCATGACCTGAGCCGAAGGCAGTCGTCCAACCAACTGAGCCACCCAGGTGTCCCAAGTCCTAAACTTATTGACACAGATTTAATATACAAAAATGAGTTTCATCTCTATACACGAATAATGTGCTGTCAAGAACAGAAATTAAGAAAATAGTTTGTAATTGATAATCACTCAAAAAGAATAAGATACATAGGAATTATTTTTACCCAGAGGTGAAAGACCTGCATACTGAAAACTTAAATCATTAATGAAAGAATTTGAAAAAGCCAGAATTAAGTCTGAAGACACCCAATGCTAATGGATCCCTAGAATATATGTAATCCAAAGGTCCACACTGTGTAAAGTAATCTAAATATTCAGTGAAAACCCCATCAAGATCTAATGCCATTTTCAGAAATAAAACCAATAATCCTACAAAGTGAATGATACCACGGAAGGCCCTGAATAGACAAAGCCATCTGGGGAAAGTACAAAACTGGAGGCATCATGCTTTCAGAGCAGAAAATCCAGCAAAAACCCCACACATTTGTAGTCAATTAATTTAGAACAAAAGCTCCAAGAATATAAAATAGGGAAGCAACAGTCTCCACCAAAAGTGGCTTTGGAAACACTGGGCAGCCTCAAGTAAAGCAATGCAACTGAATGTCTATCCCACGCGATCCACAACAACAAAGTCACAATGTGTCAAGGACTTCACCATGAAATACGTAGCTGAAAATTGGGCAGAATGTTATTAACACCCCTGATTTTTTATAACAAATTCCATGAACAAAATTTGAACTCCAGATTCTGAGATCAAGAGTCAGATGCTGTCCTAACTAAGCCAGCCAAGAATCTATTAAAACAATGGGGCACAGAGGCATCAGCAGAGATCTATTCATTTATCCCCCTTAACACATTTTTTTAGAAGAATGTTTCTTGACTTCCCTCTTGACACTGATTTTTGGATTTGACATCAGAAGCAAAATATACAATGAAAAATAAAATGGGACTGCATCAAACTAAAAGCCTTCTGTACAGCAAAGGAAATCTTCAGTCATCAACACACTGAAAAGACAACATACTGAAGAGAAGAAAATATTTGCAAACTACCTAATTGTTAAATGTCTCATATCCAAAATACTGAAGAACTCATATCATCAGGGAAATGCAAAAAAAGCCCAAAATGATGTCACCTGTCAGAATGACTAGTATCCAGTAGACTGAACAAGAAGGTTTGCCAATATCTAGAGGAAAGGGAACTGTGCTCTTTTGGTGGGACTGTATACAGGCTCTGTTGGTAGGACTGTAAGTGGGTGCAGCCACTATAGAAAACATTATCAATTTTTCTAAAAAAAAAATTCAAAATAGGGGCACCTGGCTGACACAGTCAGAAGAGTGAGACTCTTGATGTCAGGGTCATGAGGTTGAGCCCCATGTTGGGGGTAGAGAGTACTTTAAAAATGGATATAGAACAACCATATCCTCCAGCAATTCCCTTACATATTAGAATGAATCTAAGTCTTCTCTCTTCTAAAATGAAGGTGTATATGGGTGCGTGTGTGGCTCAGTCATTAAACGTCTGCCCTCAGTTCAAGTCAAAATCATAGGGTCCCGGGATCGAGTCCAACATTGGGTTCCCTGCTCAGTGGAGAGTCTGCGTCTCCCTCTCCCACTCCCCCTGCTTGTGCTCTCTCTCTCTCTCTTGCTGTGTCTCTCTCTCTGTCAAATATATAAATAAAATCTTTTAAAAAATAAAATAAAATGAAGGCATATAGTTTTATGTGTCCTGCTGTTTCTTTTTTTGTTTGTTTTGTTTTTTTAAAGATTTTATTTATTTATTTGACAGACAGAGACTACAAGAAGACAGAGAAGCAGGCAGAGAGAGAGAGAGGAAGGGAAGCAGGCCCCCTGCTGAGCAGAGAGCCTGATGTAGGACTCGATCCCAGGACCTTGAGATCATGACCTGAGACGAAGGCAGCAGCTTAACCCACTGAGCCACCCAGGCACCCCTGTCCTGCTGTTTCATTCCAGCACTGAGAGTCTCTGTTCCTTTGAAGTAGACTGTGAAGGGCCCTGGCCACCAAGGCTCAGGTAAACTTTCCTCCAGAGCTCTATTCAGATTCTGACAAGTTAGCTCTCAGTCTATTCCCCTTGTACCCACAGCTCTGCCTCCCCAGTCTTTCAAGACCCAGTCCACCATCCCCTGGGAACTTGATGTAGGTTTGTGGTTTGAATGACCCAGGACTTGCTGAGTCAGCACTGCCCCAAAGCTATGTCCTGAGCTGCCCCCTATAAACATGCCTGGGTCACAGGAACTTACTAACTTCTTAGCAGAATGCTCTCACAAGCACAGGTTCCCAACCTGTATACTTGCTGATCAGGGAGCATGTCCTGGCCATTGCTGTGTCACTGTATCCAATGAGCCATAAGGTGATCTGTGAAAATTCCTTCCACACTTGTCCCTCAAGCAGCCAAGTCAGATGCACATGATCACCAAAATGTTTCTGGCTTTAAGTCTTCTGCTACTCATGCAGCTATTTCCTTCCTACCTCAACAGTATCTGGAAGTGAGGAAACTCTACTGAGTCTTCTGATCTTGAAACCTTAGACCCTTCATCTATCCCATGGTCTGATGTGCCTGGTGTCTTCCTTCTGCTCTCAGGAATCTTTTTCTTCATAAGGTCCAGTCCTTGGCTCTGAGTGCTGCATTAACCCATGGAGTCCACCAGGTAACCTTCATGATCCTTAGAGTCTCCCTGTTGATAGCTTGGGAACAATAATCTGGAGTTTATGGATTTCTAGGAGTTTCTGTATTGAATAAGTGATATATATCAGTCTAGCTGTCTCAGATTTTGTTTTGTGGAGGGAAACATTGACGCTGACAGGGCAAACAAAGTCCATTCAAATGTAAGATATTTCATACATATACATGATCAAAAAGGAAAATTCAAATCATAATTTGTCTCACTTTATATTTAGTCAAAATGATGACCTAAGTTTGTTTTCTTCAAAAGGTCCACATAAGCAAGCAAGAGCCTATTTTAAGTGGTCATTTTGGCAGAAATCTAGGTGGTGTTTTTCCTCTCCCATCACTGACCTTTTCTTCCTCCAACTTGCAACACATAACCTATTCTTTCTTCCTCTTTGGAAGGAAGCCAGGTGCCCACCTTAATGCTCAATCCCTGAATAATAGGGTCTTCTGATAATCACACAGAAACAATGGCTGGCCCAGTTGAAGAAGACAGATTACCCACAGGGGAATTGCATTTCCACTTTTGGCAACATTATCTGAGGTGAAATGTTAGATCCCAATTGGGGAAATTTGGAGCGAATTTTCCTCAACTCCTTCCAGAGGTGAATGTGGGATGTGACTGCACCAGGGCCTGACTGCTACAGCAAGGAACACTGCTCCAGAACTCCAGACTATGAAGACTATGGGAGGATTAACTCTGAAACTGCCTGTAATCAAAAAAGAGTTTGTGAGTGAGGGAAGGAGAAACAGTGAAGCATCAGTGTGGAAAATACCCACTGGATGCCCAAAGTATTTGAATGCTGAGCAAGGACTGGGCCTGATGTCTTGCACCTGGCATGTGTCCCCACAGGAGACTCTCTCAAGCAAGGACTAAAGCCATAGTTGATGCCAAACTCAGTAGAAATTTACAGTCTCTTCCAGGCAGTGAAGATGTGAGAGAAAGTGCTTGGGCTTTGGAAACAAGGAACCAAAACTTCAGTGCCCAGTTTATCATATCATATAGTAGTCCTCAAGTCTGTTCCCTCACACAGCACACAAAGACCATGATGGTGCCTTTTCTTTTCTCATGCTTGATCAAATGCCATGAGGGAAATCTAAAGCCTGCTCAGAGGTGAGGTTTACTGTTAGATGAAGTTATTACGGACTCATTAACAGAGATTCTGAAGTGTGGTTTTTGTTCATTTACCACCCTGTGAACATGTTTTTCAGTGGTGATGACATTTATACCCAGGTTTGTTGAGGTGCTACTTGGTGTACAATGAACTGAGACCCAAGCATCACCAGGCTTTCCTCAAGAGAAGGCACAGGGTCCAAGTGGATGCTCATTGCTCACAATCCTTGTCTTGACTTCTGGGCATTACCTGTAAGACTGGCCAAGAGGGAAGTACAGTCAACATGAGTTAAAAACTTGCCATACCAGCATTTTTAGGACCTTTCACATGATGATCCCATGCCAATGGTTAAGTGGTTCTTTAGATAAACAAAAAAAACAGAAATAAAATAAATAGAAAAAGAGACAAATAGAAAGAGAACGAAAACTTCTCATCTCTGTCTATGAAGCCAGCATTAACGTGGTCCTCAAACTAAGCAAAGATCCCATGAAAAAGAAGAATTTCAGACCAATATCCCAATGAATATGGACACCAAGATTCTCAACAAGATCCTAGCTAATAGGATCCAACAGTACATTAAAAGGATTATCCGCCATGACCAGGTAAGTTTGATCTCTGGGATGCAAGGGTGGTTCAATATCCGCAAATCAATCAATGTGACAGAACAAATCAATAAGAGAAGAGAACCACATGGTCCTCCCAATTGATGAAGAAAAAGAATTTGACAAAATACAGAATCTGTTCCTGATTAAGATGCTTCAAAGTATAGGGACAGAGGGAACATTCCTCGACTTCATCAAATCTATCTATGCAAAACCCACAGCAAATATCATCCTCAATGGGAAAAACCTGACAGCCTTCCCTTTGAGATCAGGAACACGATAAGGATGTTCACTCTCACCACTCCTGTTCAACATAGTACTAGAAGTCCTAGAAACAAGAGACAGCAAAAAGAAATAAAACGTACTCAATTTGGGAAAGAAGTCAAACTCTCTTTCTCTGCAGATGTTGTGATTCTTTATACCCAAAAGACTCCACCCCCAAACTACCAGAACTCATATAACAATTCAATAATATGGCAAGATACAAAATCAATGCACAGAAATAACTTGCTTTCTTATTCACTATCCATGAAAATACAGAAAGGGAAATTAGAGAATTGATTCCATTTACTATAGCTCCAAGAACCACAAAATACCTTGGAATTAACCTAACCAAAGAGGTAAAGCATCTGTACTTGAGGAACTAAAGAATACTCATGAAAGAAATTGAAAAAGACACAAAAAGTTGGAAAAGTATTCTATGCTCATGGAACGGAAGAATAAACATTGTTAAAATGTCTGAACTGCACAGAGCTTTCAATTCCATCCTGGTTCCATGGAACTTTCAATTCCATCCCAGTCAAAATTCCACCAGCATTTTTCAAAGTGCTGGAACAAGCAATCCCAAAATTCGTATGGAACCAGAAAAGATCCCAAATTGATAAGGAAATGTTCAAAAAGAAAAACAAAACAAGTGGCATTATGTTGCCTTATTTCAAGCTTTATTACAAAGCTGTGATCACCAAGACAGCATGGTACTGGCACAAAAACAGACACATAGACCAGTGGAAAACAGGAGAGAGCCCAGATATGGATGCAAAACTCTATCGTCAAATAATCTTTGACAAAACAGGAAAAAATATCCAGTGGAAAAAAGACAGTCTCTTCAATAAATGGTACTGGGAAAAATGGACAGCTATATATACAAGTATGAAGCTTGACCATCCTCTTACACCATACACAAAGATAAACTCAAAATGAATAAGAGACTTCAACGTGAGGCAGGAATCTATCAAAATCCTAGAGGAGAACATAGGCAGTAAGCTCTTCATTGGACATCATCCACAGCAACTTCTTTCAAGACATGTCTCAAAATGCAAAGGAAACGAAAGCAAAAATGAACTTTTGGGACTTAATCAAGATCAAAAACTTCTGCACAGCAAAGGAAACAGTCAATAAAACAAAGAAGTAACCCACAGAATGGGAGAAGATATTTGCAAATGACAGTACAGACAAAGGGCTGTTATCCAAGATCTATAAAGAACTCCTCAAACTCAACACTCAACACGCAAAAAAGAAGATAATCTTGTCAAAAAATGAGTAGACAGGAACAGACACTTCTCCAAAGAAGACATACAAATGGCTAACAGACATATGAAAAAATGGTCATCATCATATAATCAGGGAGATTCAAATCAAAACCACTTTGAGATACCACCTTACACCAGTTAGAATGGCCAAAATTAACAGCACAGGAAACAACAAGTGTTGGAGAAGATATGGAGAAAGGGGAATCATTTTCCAGGGTCCTGTCCCTTGAGCTCTCCGATTGGGGAACCCTGAGTCACACCCCACAAGTCCACCTGCCACCCAGGCAGAAACAATGCCTTTCAGAGCTGTGGAAAAGCCTCAGAGTGAGAGAAACCTTTGTGACCCAACAGGGCCATATCCAAGCTCTGGCACCATGGCGGGTCAAAAGTCAGACGCTGACGCCTGGCCAAAACCCCTCCCTCAACTCTGCTCCAGGAAAGCTCCCCTGCGATGGGGCCCCCGGGTGGGCCCCATGGTCTCCACACGTTTTCCAGATGGCCGAGACATGCCCTAGGGAAGAAAGCGCTCTAGGCCACAGGGGACAGGGCAGTCCAAAGGGCTGCCCAACACCGACCAATTCTCACGAGTTTTCTGCCCAAATCTTTATCAATTTGGGCAGAAAGCTCGTGAGAATTGGCCAGAAACCCCCCAGCAAACTCGGTTCATGCAACGCATGTCTGCCTGGCCCGGGATCCCGAGTTGTCCCAGTTCGAACCCTGCCAGAAAGCCCTCTGTGAGTCAGGTGCAGGCGAGGCCAATGCCTCCTGCTCCTCAGCCTCCAGGGGTCCCCTCCCTGGTGCTGGCAGATTCCCCTAGTCCTGGGCCTGAATCCTCACCTGGTTTTTCAGTCTTCCTTTTCCAGGGTCCTGTCCCTCGAGCCCTCCAACTGGGGAACCCTGATTCCCACGCCACGAGTCCACCTGTCACCGAGCCAGAAATGGTGCCTTTCAGAGCTGCGGAAAACCCTCAGTGTGAGAGAAACCTTTGTGCCCCCACTGAGGCCATCCCCAAACTACAGTGCCATAGCAGGCTGAAAAGTTGGAGGCTGACACCCGGCCAAAACCCCTCCAACAACTCTGCTCTGGGACACTGTGCCAGGGCTCCCAGGTGGGCCACGTTGTCTCAGTGCATTTTCCCAATGGCCGAGACATGCACCGAGCGAGAAAGCACTCTAGGCCACGGGGGACAGGGCGGTTCCAAGGGCCGCCCTGTCCCCATTGATTTGGGTAGAAAGCTCATGAGAATTGGCTGGCGTTGGGCAGCAATTGGGACTGCAATGTCCCCTGTGGCCTAGAGAGATTTCTTGCTCGGTGCATGTCGCAGCCATCCAGAAAATGCGCTGAGATGACCCTGCCCACCCAAAGGCCCCTGCCCAGGGGAGCTTTCTAAGAGCAGAGTTAAGGGAGGGTTTGGGGCCAGGCATAAGGCTCCAACTTTTCCTTCTGGTTTGGTGTTGACTGTTGGGGATGAAGTTGACAGTGGGGGCAAGAAGTTTTCTCTTGCTCTGAGGGTTTTTGCACAGCTCTGAAAGGCAGCATTTCCTTTTCGTTGCAGGTGGATTCATTGGGAACAGGACCCTGGAGAAGGAAGACTGATAAACCAGGTGAGAGTCAGGGCCCTGGCCTAGGGGCATGGCAGGCCCCATCTACCGGCGCCACCTCAGGAGGCTGAGTAGCAGGAGGTGGTGGCCTCGCCTGTGCGTGACACACTGTGGGCTTACTGGCAGGGTTCGAGCCGGGACAACTCAGAATCCTGTGCAAGGCCCAGGATCCTTGACATGCTGAAAATCTAAGGGGCCACACACCTAAGGGGGTGGCCCTGCAGACATGTGGCACATGAAGTGAATTTGCCACAGGTTTTCCAGCCAATTCTCACAAGCTTTCTGCCCAAATCGATATCGATATTGATTTGGGCAGAGAGCTTGTGAGAATTGGCCGGCATTGGGTGACTATTCAAACCGCACTGTCTCTCATGGCCTAGAGTGCTTTCTCACTCAGTGCATGTCGCGGCCATCTGGAAAACATGCCGAGAACATGCTGCCCACCCAAGGGCCCCTGCACAGGGGAGCTTTCCAGGAGCACAGTTGAGGGACAGAGTATGGCCGGGCGTCAGCCTCCGACTCTTCAGCCCAGTGTGGCACCAATGGTTGGGGATGGCCTCAGTGGGGACATGAAAGTTTCTGAGGGTATTCCACAGCTCTGAAAGGAACCATTTCCTCCTGGTTGACATGTGGACCCATGGGGTGTGACTCAGGGTTCCTCAACTGGAGGGCTCGATGGACAGGACCCTGGAAAAGGAAGGCTGAAAATCTAAGTGAGGGTGAGGGCCCAGGTCCCATCTACCTGCTCCAGGGAGGGTACCCCAGGAGGCTGAGTAGCAGGAGGCGGTGGCCTCACCAGCTCCTGCCTCACGGAGGGCTTTCTCACAGGGTTCAAGCTGGTGGAACTCGGGATCCCAGGCCACGCCCAGGGGGCAGCACTGCAGACTTGTAGCACATGAAGCGTGTTTGCTGGATGTTTTCTGGCCAATTCACAGGAGCTTTCTGCCCAAATCCTTATCTCTTCACAGATGACATGATGAGAGGTAAGGTGTTTAATGATCCTGACTATGCAGAAAAATGAGACTGCTAATCCACCATGGAGGAAATGGAAGGCATGTCTGTAGTATAAGAGATTTCTTTGAACCAGCAAGCCCTGGTATGAAAGTCAGTGATAAACGACAGCTGCCCAATTGAGGCAGAACTACTGGTAGTCCACAAAACTCAGGAATGAAGGGTTGGGTCACTCCACCAGATAAAGAATCATGACCAGCTGAGGTGCTTGTTCACAGTGAATGTAATGTAGAACAAGCACCCAAAGTAGCAGGTAGAATACCAGCTATGACCATGTGACCAGTTACAGAAATAAGGACTCTAATTATTTTTTTCATAAGATTTTGTTCATTTGTTCCTTTGTTCAGAGTGCAAGTGGTGGGTGGGACAGAGGCAGAGGGAGAGAGAATCTCCAGCGATTCCATGCTGAGCACAGAGCCCCATGTGGTGCTCAATCTCACGACACTGACATCATGACCTGGGCCAAAACCAAGAGTTGGAGGCTTAACAAACTCAGGCACCCCGGCATTCCAGGACTCTAATTCTTATGAGTATTTCTTCCTTATTTTGTTATGAGTATTTTTGTGTTGATCCATCTGTTTTCTTGCTTCAGTTGAAGGTCTTAAAAGAAAAGACTGAGGTCCCCAAGTGTGAAGGAGTTCTGCCTCCAGGCAGGGATCAGACTCAAACTGCCACATCAGCTTGGTCTGCCACCAATCAGCAGAGTTCAAACATGCCAGCTTTCACAGTCAGCAAATTCTTTAAATCTCTCTCTTTCTCTGTCTCTGTCTTTCTCTTTTTCTCTCTCAGTAAACACATATACACATTCTAGAACCCTACTACAGAAAGTACTTCACATTTGTAATTAAGAAAAGGGTGAATAAGGAATGGAAGATGGGCATCATATTTACTCAGAAATTACTGGCATGTGCCTTGGCTATTAATTATAAAAATTCTAACAGAAGTTTCTAGTAAATTCTCAACAAGTACCATCAAAGAAAGTATAGAAAAGGACTAGGCTAGGGGAGGAGTCAAGATGGCGGAGAAGTAGCAGGCTGAGACTGCTTCAGCTAGCCGGAGATCAGCTAGATAGCTTATCTAAAGATTGCAAACACCTGAAAATCCATTGGCAGATCGAAGAGAAGAAGAACAGCAATTCTGGAAACAGAAAAACAACCACTTTCTGAAAGGTAGGACCGGCGGAGAAGTGAATCCAAAGCGACGGGAAGATAGTCCCCGGGGGGAGGGGCCGGCTCCCGGCAAGCGGCGGAGCAACGGTGCACAAAATCAGGACTTTTAAAAGTCTGTTCCGCTGAGGGACATCGCTCCAGAGGCTAAACCGGGGTGAAGCCCACACGGGTTCAGCGTGGCCTCAGGTCCCGCAGGGTCACAGAAGGATCAGGGGTGTCTGAGTGTCGCAGACCTTGCGGGTATTGGAACGGGAAAGCCGGCTACAGAGACAGAGCCGACAGTAAGCTCACAGCTCGGTGTTACCTTGAACTGGTTGCAGGCTCGGAGAGCTCGGAGCGCGGCTGGAGGTCAGGCAGACGGGAGTAACTGGGCGCTGTTCTCTGAGGGCGCACTGGGGAGTGCGGCCCTGGGCTCTCGGCTCCTCCGGGCCGGAGACCAGGAGGCCGCCATTTGTATTCCCGTCCTCCGGAACTCTACGGAAAGCGCTCAGGGAACAAAAGCTCCTGAAAACAAACCCGAGCGGATTACTCACCCCGGCCCCGGGTAAGGGCGGTGTAATTCCGCCTGGGGCAAAGACACTTGAGAATCACTACAACAGGCCCCTCCCCCAGAAGATCAACAAGAAATCCAGCCGAGACCAAGTTCACCTACCAAGGAGTGCGGTTTCAATACCAAGGAGAGCAGCAGAATTCCAGAGGAGGAGAAAGCCAAGCACTGAACTCATGGCTTTTTCCCTCTGATTTTTTTTTAGTCTTGCAGTTAATTTAATTTTTTTCTTTTTCATTTTTTTTTTTTTCTCGCCTTCGGGTAAAATTTTTTTTTTTTTTAACTGTTACATTTTTCTTTTTTAACGATTTTTTACTAGTTTATCTAATATATATATTTTTTCTTTTTTACATTTTTCTTAGGTGTTTTTCTTTTTTTTTAATTCTTTCCTTTTCTTTTTTTTTTTTTATTTTTTTTTCTTTCTTCCTTTTTGAACCTCTTTTTATCCCCTTTCTCCCCCCTCACGATTTTGGATCTCTTCTAATTTGGTTAAAGCATTTTTTCCTGGGATTGTTGCCACCCTTTTAGTATTTTACTTGCCCCTTCATATACTCTTATCTGGACAAAATGACAAGACGGAAAAATTCAACACAAAAAAAAAGAACAAGAGGCAGTACCGAAGGCTAGGGACCTAATCAATACAGACATTGGTAATATGTCAGATCTAGAGTTCAGAATGACAATTCTCAAGGTTCTAGCTGGGCTCGAAAAAGGCATGGAAGATATTAGAGAAAACCTCTCGAGAGATATAAAAGCCCTTTCTGGAGAAATAAAAGAACTAAAATCTAACCAAGTTGAAATCAAAAAAGCTATTAATGAAGTGCAATCAAAAATGGAGGCTCTCACTGCTAGGATAAATGAGGCAGAAGAAAGAATTAGTGATATAGAAGACCAAATGACAGAGAATAAAGAAGCTGAGCAAAAGAGGGACAAACAGCTACTGGACCACGAGGGGAGAATTCGAGAGATAAGTGACACCATAAGACGAAACAACATTAGAATAATTGGGATTCCAGAAGAAGAAGAAAGAGAGAGGGGAGCAGAAGGTATACTGGAGAGAATTATTGGGGAGAATTTCCCCAATATGGCAAAGGGAACGAGCATCAAAATTCAGGAGGTTCAGAGAACGCCCCTCCAAATCAATAAGAATAGGCCCACACCCCGTCACCTAATAGTAAAATTTACAAGTCTCAGTGACAAAGAGAAAATCCTGAAAGCAGCCCGGGAAAAGAAGTCTGTAACATACAATGGTAAAAATATTAGATTGGCAGCTGACTTATCCACAGAGACCTGGCAGGCCAGAAAGAGCTGGCATGATATTTTCAGAGCACTAAACGAGAAAAACATGCAGCCAAGAATACTATATCCAGCTAGGCTATCATTGAAAATAGAAGGAGAGATTAAAAGCTTCCAGGACAAACAAAAACTGAAAGAATTTGCAAATACCAAACCAGCTCTACAGGAAATATTGAAAGGGGTCCTCTAAGCAAAGAGAGAGCCTACAAGTGGTAGATCAGAAAGGAACAGAGACCATATACAGTAACAGTCAACTTACAGGCAATACAATGGCACTAAATTCATATCTCTCAATAGTTACCCTGAATGTTAATGGGCTAAATGCCCCTGTCAAAAGACAAAGGGTATCAGAATGGATAAAAAAACAAAACCCATCTATATGTTGCCTCCAAGAAACTCATTTTAAGCCCGAAGACACCTCCAGATTTAAAGTGAGGGGGTGGAAAAGAATTTACCATGCTAATGGACATCAGAAGAAAGCAGGAGTGGCAATTCTTATATCAGATCAATTAGATTTTAAGCCAAAGACTATAATAAGAGATGAGGAAGGACACTATATCATACTCAAAGGGTCTGTCCAAGAAGAAGATTTAACAATTTTAAATATCTATGCCCCCAACGTGGCAGCAGCCAACTATATAAACCAATTAATAACAAAATCAAAGAAACACATCAACAATAATACAATAATAGTAGGGGAATTTAACACTCCCCTCACTGAAATGGACAGATCATCCAAGCAAAATATCAGCAAGGAAATAAAGGCCTTAAACGACACACTGGACCAGATGGACATCACAGATATATTCAGAACATTTCATCCCAAAGCAACAGAATACACATTCTTCTCTAGTGCACATGGAACATTCTCCAGAACAGATCACATCCTCGGTCCTAAATCAGGACTCAACCGGTATCAAAAGATTGGGATCATTCCCTGCATATTTTCAGACCACAATGCTCTAAAGCTAGAACTCAACCACAAAAGGAAGTTTGGAAAGAACCCAAATACATGGAGACTAAACAGCATCCTTCTAAAGAATGAATGGGTCAACCGGGAAATTAAAGAAGAATTGAAAAAAATCATGCAAACAAATGACAATGAAAATACAACGGTTCAAAATCTGTGGGACACAACAAAGGCAGTCCTGAGAGGAAAATATATAGCGATACAAGCCTTTCTCAAGAAACAAGAAAGGTCTCAGGTACACAACCTAACCCTACACCTAAAGGAGCTGGAGAAAGAACAAGAAAGAAACACTAAGCCCAGCAGGAGAAGAGAAATCATAAAGATCAGAGCAGAAATCAATGAAATAGAAACCAAAAAAACAATAGAACAAATCAACGAAACTAAGAGCTGGTTCTTTGAGAGAATTAATAAAATTGATAAACCCCTGGCCCGACTTATCAAAAAGAAAAGAGAAAGGACCCAAATAAATAAAATCATGAATGAAAGAGGAGATATCACAACTAACACCAAAGAAATACAAACTATTATAAGAACATACTATGAGCAACTCTACGCCAATAAATTTGACAATCTGGAAGAAATGGATGCATTCCTAGAAACATATAAACTACCACAACTGAACCAGGAAGAAATAGAAAGCCTGAACAGACCCATAACCAGTAAGGAGATTGAAACAGTCATTAAAAATCTCCAAACAAACAAAAGCCCAGGGCCAGATGGCTTCCCGGGGGAATTCTACCAAACATTTAAAGAAGAACTAATTCCTATTCTCCTGAAACTGTTCCAAAAAATAGAAATGGAAGGAAAACTTCCAAACTCATTTTATGAGGCCAGCATCACCTTGATCCTAAAACCAGACAAGGATCCCACCAAAAAAGAGAGCTATAGACCGATATCCTTGATGAACACAGATGCGAAAATACTCAACAAAATACTAGCCAATAGGATTCAACAGTACATTAAAAAGATTATTCTCCACGACCAAGTGGGATTTATTCCAGGGCTGCAAGGTTGGTTCAACATCCGCAAATCAGTCAATGTGATACAACACATCAATAAAAGAAAGAACAAGAACCATATGATACTCTCAATAGATGCTGAAAAAGCATTTGACAAAGTACAGCACCCCTTCCTGATCAAAACTCTTCAAAGTGTAGGGATAGAGGGCACATACCTCAATATCATCAAAGCCATCTATGAAAAACCCACCACAGATATCTTTCTCAATGGAGAAAAACTGAAAGCTTTTCCGCTAAGGTCAGGAACACGGCAGGGATGTCCATTATCACCACTGCTATTCAACATAGTACTAGAGGTCCTAGCCTCAGCAATCAGACAACAAAAGGAAATTAAAGGCATCCAAATCGGCAAAGAAGAAGTCAAATTATCACTCTTCGTAGATGATATGATACTATATGTGGAAAACCCAAAAGACTCCACTCCAAAACTGCTAGAACTTATACAGGAATTCAGTAAAGTGTCAGGATATAAAATCAATGCACAGAAATCAGTTGCATTTCTCTACACCAACAGCAAGACAGAAGAAAGAGAAATTAAGGAGTCCATCCCATTTACAATTGCATCCAAAACCATAAAATACCTAGGAATAAACCTAACCAAAGAGACACAGAATCTATACTCAGAAAACTATAAAGTACTCATGAAAGAAATTGAGGAAGACACAAAGAAATGGAAAAATGTTCCATGCTCCTGGATTGGAAGAATAAATATTGTGAAAATGTCTATTCTACCTAAAGCAATCTACACATTTAATGCAATTCCTATCAAAGTACCATCCATCTTTTTCAAATAAATGGAACAAATAATGCTAAAATTTATATGGAACCATAAAAGACCTCGAATAGCCAAAGGGATATTGAAAAAGAAAGCCAACGTTGGTGGCATCACAATTCCGGACTTCAAGCTCTATTACAAAGCTGTCATCATCAAGACAGCATGGTACTGGCACAAAAACAGACACATAGATCAATGGAACAGAATAGAGAGCCCAGAAATAGACCCTCAACTCTATGGTCAACTAATCTTCGACAAAGCAGGAAATAATGTCCAATGGAAAAAAGACAGCCTCTTCAATAAATGGTGCTGGGAAAATTGGACAGCCACATGCAGAAAAATGAAATTGGACCATTTCCTTACACCACACACAAAAATAGACTCAAAATGGATGAAGGACCTCAATGTTCGAAAGGAATCCATCAAAATCCTTGAGGAGAACACAGGCAGCAACCTCTTTGACCTCTGCCGCAGCAACATCTTCCTAGGAACAATGCAAAAGGCAAGGGAAGCAAGGGCAAAAATGAACTATTGGAATTTCATCAAGATCAAAAGCTTTTGCACAGCAAAGGAAACAGTTAACAAAATCAAAAGACAACTGACAGAATGGGAGAAGATATTTGCAAACGACATATGAGATAAAGGACTAGTGTCCAGAATCTATAAAGAACTTAGCAAACTCAACACCCAAAGAACAAATAATCCAATCAAGAAATGGGCAGAGGACATGAACAGACATTTCTGCAAAGAAGATATCCAGATGGCCAACAGACACATGAAAAAGTGCTCCATATCACTCGTCATCAGGGAAATACAAATCAAAACCACAATGAGATATCACCTCACACCAGTCAGAATGGCTAAAATCAACAAGTCAGGAAATAACAGATGCTGGCGAGGATGCGGAGAAAGGGGAACCCTCCTACACTGTTGGTGGGAATGCAAGCTGGTGCAGCCACTCTGGAAAACAGCATGGAGGTTCCTCAAAATGTTGAAAATAGAACTGCCCTATGACCCAGCAATTGCACTATTGGGTATTTACCCTAAGGATACAAACGTAGTGATCCAAAGGGGCACATGCACCCGAATGTTTATAGCAGCAATGTCCACAATAGCCAAACTATGGAAAGAACCTAGATGTCCATCAACAGATGAATGGATCAAGAAGATGTGGTATATATACACAATGGAATACTATGCAGCCATCAAAAGAAATGAAATCTTGCCATTTGCGACAACATGGATGGAACTAGAGCGTATCATGCTTAGCGAAATAAGTCAAGCAGAGAAAGACAACTATCATATGATCTCCCTGATATGAGGAAGTGGTGATGCAACATGGGGGCTTAAGTGGGTAGGAGAAGAATAAATGAAACAAGATGGGATTGGGAGGGAGACAAACCATAAGTGACTTTTAATCTCACAAAACAAACTGAGGGTTGCTGGGGGAGGGGGTTTGGGAGAAGGGGGTGGGATTATGGACATTGGGGAGGGTATGTGCTTTGGTGAGTGCTGTGAAGTGTGTAAACCTGGTGATTCACAGACCTGTACCCCTGGGGATAGAATATTATGCCTCCATCAGAAAGGATGAATACCCAACTTTTGTAGCAACATGGACGGGACTGGAAGAGATTATGCTGAGTGAAATAAGTCAAGCAGAGAGAGTCAATTATCATATGGTTTCACTTATTTGTGGAGCATAACAATAGCATGGAGGACATGGGGACTTAGAGTGGAGAAGGGAGTTGGGGGAAATTGGAAGGGGAGGTGAACCATGAGAGACTATGGACTCTGAAAAACAATCTGAGGGTTTTGAAGGGACGGGGGGTGGGAGGTTGGGGTACCAGGTGGTGGGTATTATAGAGGGCACGGATTGCATGGAGCACGGGGTGTGGTGCAAAAATAATGAATACTGTTATGCTGGAAATAAATAAATAAATAAATAAATAAAAATAAAAATAAAAACTGAAAAAAAAAAAAGAAAAAAGAAAAGGACTAGGCTATATACCAAAACCCAGAAAAAAAAAAAAGACCAAAATGAAAATCCAGTAACTGCATAAAGTAGTAGGCGAAGTGATCGTAAGAATAAAATTAATCAAATAAGAAACATACACAACTGCAACTAAGAAGAGACATATAGCCAGACATCAACAAAACATGAGCATGGGATTTGCTTCTCCTGGAGGCAATGGAGCCAGGATGCTGGGTTTCCCCAAACTCTGAGCAGGCCAGTCTGGGTTTGATCCTCTGGCAGAGAGCTACCCACTGAAGAACCCAGGCATGGTTTTCTTTCCTTCAAAGAATTGATGACAGACCATCTGTCACCCACCCAGCCTGAGCCTGAGCATGAAGAATAGCAGTGTCAGCCACAATTGTGATTCTTAAGAATGACTCTCACCCCCCAACCTAGTGCAGTATCCTCACGGAGAAGAGCCTGGTTAGGAAGCTTGGAAGCTAGGCGACTCACATTGGAATTAACACTGGGCCAGGAGCATGGCTCTGGGGTCAGCTATTCCCAGGATGGATTGGGAGATCTGATTAGCTCCCTGATCAGCATAAGAAGTGTGTCAGATTGAGCAGGGTGGAGATGTGTAACAAAGAAATAAACGTGGACACCCGTGGCTGGCTGATACTCAACCTGGATGACTGATACTCAACCTGGATGGCTCAGTGGGTTAAGGGCCTGACTCCTGATTTCAGCTCACATCAGGATCTCAGCGTCAGCTGGGCTAACCAGCATTTAGCAGGGAGTCGGCTGGAGATTTTCTCTCTCTCTCTCTCTCTCTGCTCCTCCTCCCTGTTGTACTATCACTCTCTCCCCAATAAATATATAAATCTTAAAAAAAAAAAGAATGATAAGAAAGGCTGCAGGGATCAACAAAGTGAGAGGCAGTGAGTCATCATTACATCTCAGATTTCAAAATGATTATGAAGAAAGTGGAGAACAACTCATCCTCCAAAACATGCCAAACTCTGGGGGAAAAAAATCTGTTGCCTTTAAAAAAAATGTGCCCTTGGAAAATATTTCCAAGGACAACTTCTGTTACTCACTCATTGGGCTTCTTATGAATATTTTTGGCACAGGTATGGAATGAATGCTGTTACATAGAGCATGAACATGAAAACAGGCAGAAGCCATGAACCTGGCATCAGAGAAGGCATTGCTAAGGCAATTTCTGGTGCTTCAGGATTTCTTGTCAATTTGGCTGTGACTGTAATGGTATCTGTGGGGTGCTGTATACTTATGGATATGGCTCAGGGGCCAAGCCGTGGGCTACAGCTTATCTTCCCAGGTCTGTTTAGAGAGAGGGCCAGAGCTCAGTACTGTTAAGTAAATTGCACATTTTTATTAAAGCAATAATCTTTGAAGAGTTTAAGTACTATTTTCCATTTTGATGTTATGTACCACCTGAAGGGACAGTCAGTACTTAGCATAATGGAAAAACTGGGGGTGACACATGGGTTTATGCTGTTGAATAAAGCTGCAAGAACCTCTAGGAGCTTCAGAAAAGCGCAAATTTGCTCAAAATAATTTTTTAAGTGAGACTATATTAGGAACTAGTTTCAGTCCCTTTCTTTTTTCTTTTTAATTTACTTTTTATTTCCAGCATAACAGTATTCATTATTTTTGCACCACACCCAGTGCTCCATGCAATCCGTGCCCTCTATAATACCCACCACCTGGTACCGCCACCTCCCACCCCCCCCGCCCCTTCAGGGGTAGAGGGAATGTAGCCACAGCACGGATTTATCCATTTCCACACCAGACCTGGGGAAACTCACGCTCTGCGTTCTGTGTTCTCCAGAGAAGGACGAGCACCACTGTGATCCACAAGGCGTGACCACACAGCATTCCCATAATTTCATATAACCAATGGCGCAGGTGGAAACACATGTGACCAGCCAGTCGGGCAAGTGACTGTAGTTGGGGTCGCTGGGGCCAGGGAGTTAGTCCGAGTCAAGTCGGACCACGGAAGTGCATTTTTTTTAAAAGATTTTATTTATTTACTTGAGAGAGAGACAGTGAGAGAGAGCATGAGGGAGGAGAAGGTCAGAGGGAGAAGCAGAATCTCCATGGAGCTGGAAGCCTGATGCGGGACTTGATCCCGGGATTCCGGGATCATAACCTGAGCCGAAGGCAGTCGTCCAACCAACTGAGCCACCCAGGCGTCCCACGGAAGTGCATTTTAAAGGAAACTTACTCTAATGGTGTGTAAACATTGGCAGAGAGAGGAGCCCTGGCAACTTCCTGCTCCTGCCCCCTACAAATACCTCTGACTATCTCACTGTCAAGGAGGAGCCATGCATCATTTGCTTTCTTTTAAGTGGCAAAATCAGAATCTACAAATGCCTTGATGTAATAGACCAGGTCTTATCAACTTGACATTCAGCATGATCCAATGTCCTAATACAGCGTGCTTCAGATTCACTTCAACTTGCTTGGACATCTGAGGATCCAAGGAGCTAATTAGTGCCATTTCATAAAAATTTCCTAATGGGGGTTCAGGGCCAGATGGTTAAGTGTCTGCCTCTCTCTGATCTTTAGATCCTGGGACACAGCCCTATGTAGGCATTCCAGCTCAGTGGGAAGTCTGCTTCTCCCTCCCCCTCTGCCTGTCTGCCCTGTTTGTACTCTGTCTCTCAATTGAATAAAATCTTTAAAAAAAATCTCCCAAGATCATATCTAGGGAGGGACTGTCATTTCCTTGTCAATTAAAGATGACCATAACCCAAATTGTTGAAACTTTTCTGCATATCCTGCTCTGATCCTGGGAAAATCTGGTAGGTTGTCTTCATCATGTTGATGGTTTTCTTTTCTGTGCGCCATACTTTTCAGTGCTCTGAGAACATGCACGTAAGCCCATTTTTAAAATTCAAAAGCTCCTCCTGGAATATTCTGGAGTGGATGACCACCACTTACACCTCACCAGGACATATGAGAGCACCTGTGATCCTGCTCCTTCCCCAGCATTTTTTAGCTTAGCCAATCTGATGAATTGAAACACATTATCACATCCTCCAATGTGTGCAGTTTGCTCTGTCGATGGAAGACTCAGGTAGGAGGCAAAGTAGTTGAAACTTCACTAATCCTAGAAAGCTAAAAGGCTAGAGAGGATATAAAGCAGAAGCATCCTCTGTGTAGTGAAAGGGACCAAAAAAATCCTCCAGGTCTCAAAAAACTGGATTTACAAAAAAATATTTATACTGGAAGCTAAACTCCTTCTCTAGATACTAACATGAATATTAAGAAGGTTCCATTGTAAGCCTGGGAGAAATGCAGAACCATTTGGGAGTTCTTGTCTATTTCAGGGAATGTTTTAGAATCTGGGGCTTGTGTCTCTCTGGCCCAGAGTTTGGGCAGGACCTCAACTGACCTTCCCGGATTTGAATAGATGACACGAGCACTCCCAGGTAAAACATTTCTCGAACCTTGACATTCATCACAGAAAAGGCAGGGTGGTACACCCTGTGTTCTATCATTGGAGATTTTATTATGTATCAGATGAAGAACACGGAAGAAGAAAACAGGAGTGGAATCCATCTCTGTGAGCATCCGTGCCATTACGAGGCATGTAATAGTGCACTTCAGATGTCTGCCCAGTGTAAATACATGGAAACATTGTGCTTTTCTTACAAAAAGATACACATTATACCTAAATATGGAGATCAGTGTTTATAACGTGAACAAGCAAAATGCTCCAAACATGAAAGCCCCATCTAAATTCCTCCAAAAGCTGCTATATATCTCAAATGTTTACTTTTCCCCAAGTTTTATTTATGAAAAGCTCCTTTTTCTCCATCACTTGGCAAGCTCAGGGCTTGTTAGCCTGAAAATCCCTGGCTTAAATTCAAATACATTTTCACCTCCTTTTCTTTGATTTAATAAAATCCATCCCCAAGTTTGAGGCCTGGTCTTATCTGTTTTCTATTGAGTCATGGTCACCTTGTTCCATGAGCCCTGGTGGTGGGCCAGCCAGACCCAGGCCCTGCTGCCTGGCACAGTCAGAATGCAGCCTGCTAACAGCCACAGCCCAATACCTTCATTTACTGCTAAAAACCTCCAGCCAGGAGAAAGCAAGTACCATCCACTAAGAATCAAAAGCCTGCATTTTATTCTTTTAGGTTTGGGAACCATCAGAAAGTGATCTTAGTTGGATTCAGCTTGTCATAAATAGGGCAGTGGGGAGGTTTCAAAACTAAAAGTCACACTGGGATCTTTAAGGTCTTGGCAACAAAGACCCCTGCAGGGGACAAAACATCTTACAATCAGTTTTTCTCCTCCCTTCCTATTGGCCATTTCATTTTTGCTATGTCTGATTTTATTTCCAAAGGGGTTGTTTACATTATAGTGTATCTTAGTGTTTAAAAGCTACAAGCTGACATTTATAAACTATATAGAAGATGTAAGGAATAAGGAAAAGAAACCCGTACACATCCCAACCATTCTAAGAAATGCGGTATCATCCACATCTTTGGAGTCGTCTGTACATCTCGTCCCCGGTCTATCAGTCCTGTTCCCTATTCTCTGTGTTTACTTTATATTTTTACCAAAGTAAAAGCATCGCTAAATCATATTTTATTTTGTATAGTTTCGAAACTAGAACAAATGCAACCATCCTTCACAATTTTTCTGCAAGTCGCTTTTATCTCTTCCTCAGTAGCATGACTAAGTAATGTAAACTTACAATGTTTCACTGTAGTTCACTGTAACTTGAGCATGATACTGCAGAGCACATACCTTCCACTCGACAGGACTGGGTTGGTCCCCATTTTTTATTACTACAAAATGGTAGGTTTTCTCTAGCTCTATCAGCAGAATCACTCTTTCAAAAGACCTGCTCTCTTCAGTCTGGCCCAGGTCATGGTGAAGCATTTTCAAAAGTGATGGCTCTAACTCATAGCCCTACCACAGTCAGAACCCATGGGCAGGGGCATGACATCACCACACAGGCAACTTTCCGTGGTGTCAGCAAAAGACTCCATACCCAAGACATTCTCAGAACTGAAGCTACTTTCTAGACAACACCATGAATGGTGGGAAACTTGGGCTGCTGGGCAGCAGTTCACTGCAAGCCTGGGAGAAATTTGAATGCATTTGGAAGTCCTTACCTACTTCCTCAATCTTTGTAAATTTTGAATAATCATTAATTTTATAAGTCCCTCAAGCTGAAGTTAGTGAAGATTAACTGAAATAAAACATCTTAAGTGGTTTTCAAAATAGACATGTATAAAGAGGCACAAAAGAAATTTGAGTTTCTTTTGTACTAGGGTGATGCAAGGAAAGAACATATTATGTGGGGAGACTGGAGCTGCACAGAGAAGACAAAAGTTCCTGGAATTAACCAAAATTCCAAGAAAAGTCCAGATTTTTCTACTTTCTTTTTTTTCTTCTGGAGATCTCAAGGGGAACAGGTATTCTCTGAGCTTCACGCAGGACAAAAGGCAAATTGACAAAGGTCTGTCTCTAGCATGGTGAGCGGGTAGCAATGTCAGGGCAGGGAGGGCTGAGGGATGACACAGCTACAGGGCTAGCGGTGGAGAGGGGATGTGGTCCGGCTACTTGTGTCCATTACCTGTCCTCAAGGGACCTTTGTGACCAGACCACAGCACTGTGATGTGGGCATGCGGCTTGTGTCTGCATGGACACACCCAGAGCTCAGTTGCCAGAGGGCAGCCGTTCAATCGGTCACTAACTCTCAGGGCTCAGTTACCTGAGGGCAGCCATATGATTGGACATTAAAACTTTTTAGAGGGAAGAGATGGAGAATTATCTCTTCCCTCAGGAATTCCTTACTGATGGTTGGCTGAGCCCCAGTCCCACTCGCTGGGCAGTTAATGCCAACTTTGCCTTAGTGTGTGGACTAGGGCTTTTCATCTTCTTACACTCCTATTTCCAGCCTGATCCGTCCTCACCACGAGGCAAGAAACACAGGTAAGGAACCCTCGGCCCAGACCCAGCAGAGTGTAACTCGATCATCTTTTCTATTATTCTTTCCACTTTTCTGAGTCACTGGAGAGACTCCCAAAATAGGAAAGAATAGAATAGGTATTCTCAGGAGAGCGCAGACCACCATCCATCCAAGACAAGCCAGACCAGGCAAGGGTTAGAGGGACATGAGGATTTCTCCCTGAAGATCTCCGGCCGGAGTCCAGGTGTGGTGGTGGGGGGTCTAGGGCAGCATCCCAAACACAGTGACGGGTGGCCAAGGACCGGAGGTTAAGAGCTGCCTCTCTACCGGAAGTCAGGCCCCTGAGCACTGGGTCATCTGCTTCTGGGGTGGGGGCCCCAGCCTCCCTGTGTTCTCCTATCTCAGTACCAAATGGAGCCTCAAAGAAGAAGCAACACAAGCAAGAAAAATCAGACTGTGAAAGGTGAGTGTCTGCCATTCACCACTGCGTGCCCCAGTTACACTGGGCCCCCCGCTCTGAAGGCCCAGGCCCACTGTCTCCAGGACACTAGGGCCTGAGCCCATCCCTCAGGAAACAGAGCCCTGGGTGGGGGTTGGGGGCTCTGAGGAGGGAGAGTGAACCCGGAGGTTTCCCACATTCTGCACCAGAATGAAGCCCTGAGGGGCTTGAACTGGTATCCCTCACCAGGCGCCCCAGGGCCTGGACTGGGGTCAGGACCTCCCGCTCCCACTGTGGCAAGCTGTTCAACTAAGCTTAGATTCCTCTGGAGGCTACAGTAGTCCTTCCTCCCCCAGCAAGGTCATGAATGAGGAAGCACTTTGGAAAAGACAAAGCGATCCCATCATGAATCCTGTAGTCACCATGCGGGCATGTGGCCTTGGACAGTGCTGTTTGGGGCTCACAGGTGCAATCCCCCAAAGGTCTCCCCTAATGGGACATTGTACCCAGCCTACCGTAAGATCCCTGGACCCTGTCTTCTGCTGTGACCCGGTCTCCTGTTTCCAGGTTTCAGAGAATTTCTGAACAATCTGGAAGAGTTTTAGGACCTGTTCTCCCTTCTGGAAAGGTAAAGAATCTGCCCCCTTTTCCCCTGCGTGGGCCTTCCCGACCTACAGTGTGACTCCTGGGCTGCAGGGAACAGCCTCTGGGGCTGTTTGCAGGGAATGGGGGGAGGGGGGACAGACTGTGACCAAAGCCCCGGGCTGAGGGACAGCAGGAACACTGTCAAATTGACAAAGGCAACAAAGGCAAATTGACAAAGGTCTGTCTCTTGCACGGTGAGCGGGTAGCAATGTCAGGCCTGGCAGGGCGGAGGGATGACAGAGCTACAGGGCTAGTGGTGGAGAGGGGATGTGGTCCTGCTACTTGTGTCCCTCCTTACCGGTCCTCAAGGGCCCTTTGTGACCAGACCACAGCTCTGTGATGTGGGCATGGGGCTTGTGTCTGCATGGACACACCCAGGGCTCAGTTGCCAGAGGGCAGCCATGCAATCGGTCACTAACTCTCAGGGCTCAGTTACCTGACGGTAGCCGTGCGATTGGACATTAATACTTTTTAGAGGGAAGAGATGGAGTATTATCTCTTCCCTCAGGAATTCCTTACTGATGGTTGGCTGAGACCCAGTCCCACTCTCTGGGCAGTTAATGCCAACTTTGCCTTAGTGTGTGGACTAGGGCTTTTCGTCTTCTTAAACTCCTATTTCCAGCCTGATCCGTCCTCACCACGAGGCAAGAAACACAGGAAGAGCAGGAAGGTAAGGAACCCTCGGCCCAGACCCAGCAGAGTGTAACTCGATCATCTTTTCTATTATTCTTTCCACTTTTCCGAGTCACTGGAGAGACTCGCGAAATGGGAAAGAATAGAATGGGTATTCTCAGGAGAGAGCAGACCACCATCCATCCAAGACAAGCCAGACCAGGCAAGGGTTAGAGGGACATGAGGATTTCTCCCTGAAGATCTCTGGCCGGAGTCCGGTGTGGTGTGGTGGGGGGGTCTAGGGCAGCATCCCAAACACAGTGACGGGTGGCCAAGGACCGGAGGTTAGGAGCTGCCTCTCTACCGGAAGTCAGGCCCCTGAGCACTGGGTCATCTGCTTCTGGGGTGGGGGCCCCAGCCTCCCTGTGTTCTCCTATCTCAGTACCAAATGGAGCCTCAAAGAAGGAGCAACACAAGCAAGAAAAATCAGACCGTGAAAGGTGAGTGTCCGCCATTCACCACTGCGTGCCCCAGTTACACTGGGCCCCCCGCTCTGAAGGCCCAGGCCCACTGTCTCCAGGACACTAGGGCCTGAGCCCATCCCTCAGGAAACAGAGCCCTGGGTGGGGGTTGGGGGCTCTGAGGAGGGAGAGTGAACCCGGAGGCTTCCCAGATTCTGCACAAGAATGAAGCCCTGAGGGGCTTGAACTGGTATCCCTCACCAGGCGCCCCAGGGCCTGGACTGGGGTCAGGACCTACTGCTCCCACTGTGGACAAGCTGTTCAACTAAGCTTAGATTCCTCTGGAGGCTACAGTAGTCCTTCCTCCCCCAGCAAGGTCATGAATGAGGAAGCAATTTGGAAAAGACATAGTGATCCCCATCATGAATCCTGTAGTCACCATGCGGGCATGTGGCCTTGGACAGTGCTCTTTGGGGCTCCCGAGTCCAATCCCCCAAAGGTCTCCCCTAATGGGACAATGTATCCAGCCTACCGTAAGATCCCTGGACCCTGTCTTCTGCTGTGACCCGGTCTCCTGTTTCTAGGTTTCAGAGAATTTCTGAACAATCTGGAAGAAGTTCAGGACCTGTTCTCCCTTCTGGAAAGGTAAAGAATCTGCCCCCTTCTCCCATGGGTGGGCCTTCCCGAGTCTACAGTGTGACTCCTGGGCTGCAGGGAACAGCCTCTGGGGCTGATTGCGGGGACTCGGGAGGAGGGGGGACAGACTGTGACCAAAGCCCCAGGCTGAGGGACAGCAGGAACATTGTCAAATTGACAAAGGCAACAAAGGCAAATTGACAAAGGTCTGTCTCTAGCACGGTGAGCGGGTAGCAATGTCAGGCCTGGCAGGGCGGAGGGATGACAAAGCTACAGGGCTAGCGGTGGAGAGGGGATGTGGTCTTGCTACTTGTGTCCCTCCTTACCTGTCCTCAAGGGCCTTTTGTGACCAGACCACAGCTCTGTGATGTGGGCATGCGGCTTGTGTCTGCATGGACACACCCAGGGCTCAGTTGCCAGAGGGCAGCCGTGAAATCGGTCACTAACTCTCAGGGCTCAGTTACCTCAGGGCAGCCGTACGATTGGACATTAATACTTTTTAGAGGGAAGAGATGGAGAATTATCTCTTCCCTCAGGAATTCCTTACTGATGGTTGGCTGAGCCCCAGTCCCACTCGCTGGGCAGTTAATGCCAACTTTGCCTTAGTGTGTGGACTAGGGCTTTTCGTCTTCTTAAACTCCTATTTCCAGCCTGATCCGTCCTCACCACGAGGCAAGAAACACAGGAAGAGCAGGAAGGTAAGGAACCCTCGGCCCAGACCCAGCAGAGTGTAACTCGATCATCATTTCTATTATTCTTTCCACTTTTCTGAGTCACTGGAGAGACTCGGGAAATGGGAAAGAATAGAATGGGTATTCTCAGGAGAGAGCAGACCACCATCCATCCAAGACAAGCCAGACCAGGCAAGGGTTAGAGGGACATGAGGATTTCTCCCTGAAGATCTCCGGCCGGAGTCCGGTGTGGTGTGGTGGGGGGGTCTAGGGCAGCATCCCAAACACAGTGACGGGTGGCCAAGGACCGGAGGTTAGGAGCTGCCTCTCTACCGGAAGTCAGGCCCCTGAGCACTGGGTCATCTGCTTCTGGGGTGGGGGCCCCAGCCTCCCTGTGTTCTCCTATCTCAGTACCAAATGGAGCCTCAAAGAAGGAGCAACACAAGCAAGAAAAATCAGACCGTGAAAGGTGAGTGTCCGCCATTCACCACTGCGTGCCCCAGTTACACTGGGCCCCCCACTCTGAAGGCTCAGGCCCACTGTCTCCAGGACACTAGGGCCTGAGCCCATCCCTCAGGATACAGAGCCCTGGGTGGGGGTTGGGGGCTCTGAGGCTTCCCAGATTCTGCACCAGAATGAAGCCCTGAGGGGCTGGAACTGGTATCCCTCACCAGGCGCCCCAGGGCCTGGACTGGGGTCAGGACCTCCCGCTCCCACTGTGGACAAGCTGTTCAACTCTGCTTAGATTCCTCTGGAGGCTACAGTAGTCCTTCCTCCCCCAGCAAGGTCATGAATGAGGAAGCACTTTGGAAAAGACAAAGCGATCCCATCATGAATCCTGTAGTCACCATGCGGGCATGTGGCCTTGGACAGTGCTGTTTGGGGCTCCCGAGTGCAATCCCCCAAAGGTCTCCCCTAATGGGACATTGTACCCAGCCTACCGTAAGATCCCTGGACCCTGTCTTCTGCTGTGACCCGGTCTCCTGTTTCCAGGTTTCAGAGAATTTCTGAACAATCTGGAAAAGGTTCAGGACCTGTTCTCCCTTCTGGAAAGGTAAAGAATCTGCCCCCTTCTCCCATGGGTGGGCCTTCCCGAGTCTACGTTGTGACCTCTGGGCTGCAGGGAACAGCCTCTGGGGCTGTTTGTCGGGACTGGGAGGAGGGGGGACAGACTGTGACCAAAGCCCCGGGCTGAGGGACATCAGGAACATTGTCAAATTGACAAAGGGAACAAAGGCAAATTGACAAAGGTCTGTCTCTAGCACTGTGAGCGGGTTGCAGTGTCAGGCCTGGGAGGGCAGAGGGATGACAGAGCTACAGGGCTAGCGGTGGAGACGGGATGTGGTCCGGCTACTTGTGTCCCTCCTTACCTATCTTCAAGGGCCCTTTGTGACCAGACCACAACACTGTGATGTGGGCATGGGGCTTGTGTCTGCATGGACACACCCAGGGCTCAGTTGCCAGAGGGCAGCCATGCAATCGGTCACTAACTCACAAAGCTCAGTTACCTGAGGGCAGCCGTGCGATTGGACATTAATACTTTTTAGAGGGAAGAGATGGAGTATTATCTCTTCCCCCAGGAATTCCTTACTGATGGTTGGCTGAGCCCCAGTCCCACTCGCTGGGCAGTTAATGCCAACTTTGCCTTAGTGTGTGGACTAGGGCTTTTTGTCTTCTTAAACTCCTATTTCCAGCCTGATCCGTCCTCACCACGAGGCAAGAAACACAGGAAGAGCAGGAAGGTAAGGAACCCTCGGCCCAGACCCAGCAGAGTGTAACTCGATCATCTTTTCTATTATTCTTTCCACTTTTCCGAGTCACTGGAGAGACTCGCGAAATGGGAAAGAATAGAATGGGTATTCTCAGGAGAGAGCAGACCACCATCCATCCAAGACAAGCCAGACCAGGCAAGGGTTAGAGGGACATGAGGATTTCTCCCTGAAGATCTCGGGCCAGAGTCCAGGTGTGGTTGTGGGGGGGTCTAGGGCAGCATCCCAAACACAGTGACGGGTGGCCAAGGACCGGAGGTTAGGAGCTGCCTCTCTACCGGAAGTCAGGCCCCTGAGCACTGGGTCATCTGCTTCTGGGGTGGGGGCCCCAGCCTCCCTGTGTTCTCTTATCTCAGTACCAAGTGGAGCCACAAAGAAGGAGCAACACAAGCAAGAAAAATCAGACCGTGTAAGGTGAGTGTCCGCCATTCACCACTGCGTGCCCCAGTTACACTGGGCCCCCCGCTCTGAAGGCCCAGGCCCACTGTCTCCAGGACACTAGGGCCTGAGCCCATCCCTCAGGAAACAGAGCCCTGGGTGGGGGTTGGGAGCTCTGAGAAGGGAGAGTGAACCCGGTGGTTTCCCACATTCTGCACCAGAATGAAGCCCTGAGGGGCTGGAACTGGTATCCCTCACCAGGCGCCCCAGGGCCTGGACTGGGGTCAAGACCTCCTGCTCCCACTTTGGCAAGCTGTACAACTAAGCTTAGATTCCTCTGGAGGCTACAGTAGTCCTTCCTCCCCCAGCAAGGTCATGAATGTGGAAGCAATTTGAAAAAGACAAAGTGATCCCCATCATGAATCCTGTAGTCACCATGCGGGTATGTGGCCTTGGATAGTGCTGTTTGGGGCTCCTGAGTGCAATCCCCCAAAGGTCTCCCCTAATGGGACATTGTACCCAGGCTACCCTAAGATCCTTGGACCCTGTCTTCTGCTGTGACCCGGTCTCCTGTTTCCAGGTTTCAGTTCAGGACCTGTTCTCCCTTCTGAAAAGGTAAAGAATCTACCCCCTTCTCCCCTGGGTTGGCCTTCCCGAGTCTACAGTGTGACTCCTGGGCTGCAGGGAACAGCCTCTGGGGCTGTTTTCGGGGACTGGGAGAAGGGGGGACAGACTGTGACCAAAGCCCCGGGCTGAGGGACAGCAGGAACATTGTCAAATTGACAAAGGCAACAAAGGCAAATTGACAAAGGTCTGTCTCTAGCACGGTGAGCGGGTAGCAATGTCAGGCCTGGCAGGGCGGAGGGATGACAAAGCTACAGGGCTAGCGGTGGAGAGGGGATGTGGTCCTGCTACTTGTGTCCCTCCTTACCTGTCCTCAAGGGCCCTTTGTGACCAGACCACAGCTGTGTGATGTGGGCATGGGGCTTGTGTCTGCATGGACACACCCAGGGTTCAGTTGCCAGAGGGCAGCCGTGCAATTGGTCAATAACTCTCAGGGTTCAGTTACCTGAGGGTAGCCGTGCGATTGGACATTAATACTTTTTAGAGGGAAGAGATGGAGAATTATCTCTTCCCTCAGGAATTCCTTACTGATGGTTGGCTGAGACCCAGTCCCACTTGCTGGGCAGTTAATGCCAACTTTGCCTTAGTGTGTGGACTAGGGCTTTTTGTCTTCTTAAACTCCTATTTCCAGCCTGATCCGTCCTCACCATGAGGCAAGAAACACAGGAAGAGCAGGAAGGTAAGGAACCCTCAGCCCAGACCCAGCAGAGTGTAACTCGATTATCTTTTCTATTATTCTTTCCACTTTTCTGAGTCACTGGAGAGACTCGGGAAATGGGAAAGAATAGAATGGGTATTCTCAGGAGAGAGCAGACCACCATCCATCCAAGACAAGCCAGACCAGGCAAGGGTTAGAGGGACATGAGGATTTCTCCCTGAAGATCTCTGGCCGGAGTCCGGATGTGGTGGTGGTGGGGGGTCTAGGGCAGCATCCCAAACAGAGTGACAGGTGGCCAAGGACCGGAGGTTAGGAGCTGCCTCTCTACCGGAAGTCAGGCCCCTGAGCACTGGGTCATCTGCTTCTGGGGTGGGGGCCCCAGCCTCCCTGTGTTCTCCTATCTCAGTACCAAGTGGAGCCACAAAGAAGGAGCAACACAAGCAAGAAAAATCAGACCGTGAAAGGTGAGTGTCCGCCATTCACCACTGCGTGCCCCAGTTACACGGTGCCCCTGCTCTGAAGGCCCAGTCCCACTGTCTCCAGGACACTAGGGCCTGAGCCCATCCCTCAGGAAACAGAGCCCTGGGTTGGGGTTGGGGGCTCTGAGGAGGGAGAGTGAACCCAGAGGCTTCCCAGATTCTGCACCAGAATGAAGCCCTGAGGGGCTAGAACCGGTATCCCTCACCAGGCGCCCCAGGGCCTGGACTGGGATCAGCACCTCCCGCTCCCACTGTGGACAAGCTGTTCAACTCTGCTTAGATTCCTCTGGAGGCTACAGTAGTCCTTCCTCCCCCAGCAAGGTCATGAATGAGGAAGCACTTTGGAAAAGACAAAGCGATCCCATCATGAATCCTGTAGTCACCATGCGGGCATGTGGCCTTGGACAGTGCTCTTTGGGGCTCCAGAGTCCAATCCCCCAAAGGTCTCCCCTAACGGGTCATTGTACCCAGCCTACCGTAAGATCCCTGGACCCTGTCTTCTGCTGTGACCCGGTCTCCTGTTTCCAGGTTTCAGAGAATTTCTGAACAATGTGGAAGAGGTTCAGGACTTGTTCTCCCTTCTGGAAAGGTAAAGAATCTGCCCCCTTCTCCCCTGGGTGGGCCTTCCCGAGTCTATGGTGTGACCCCTGGACTGCAGGGAACAGCCTCTGGGGCTGTTTGCGGGGTCTGGGAGGAGCCGTGGGGACAGACTGTGACCAAAGACCCGGGTGAGGGACAGAAGAAACATTGTGATGTGGGGGTTGTGCGTGGAGGGCTCTGGGTTCCACTCCCGGATCCAACTGCTACAGTGGCAGCTCATGCCTCCTGTCTCCCACAGCCACCTGGAGAGGCTCTCTGACCTGGGCGGCTTTCACCAGTTCTTACGTCAAGCAGCCGCTGGGTAGGTGCGCCAAGGTGTGCCAGCTGGAGCCCATCAGCCATGCAGGGAGCCTCTGCAAGATGCTACTCCCGCTCTGGCGCCATCACCTGCCCTAACTCCAGTGATGGGATCCCCTCGGCCTCTGGCCTCCACCCTGTTAGCTGGACCAATGACCTCCTCAATTTCCATTGCTTCACACTCCTTCCTGGCTACTTCCTGGCTAGGAGAGCCTTTCTTCCCCCGGGATGGCTTTCCCCACCAGCCACTTGCTCTTCCCCCTTCCCCACCATGTCTCTCTCTTTCAGAGACCTCCCCTTGGCCTCTGATAGCCTCCTTGGCCCCAGAGTGGCCAGACTCTCCTTTGCCTCTCCCTAAGTGTGACTCAAGGGCACCCCATCCATGCCTCATCCCAGAGAGCTCGGCTCTACACATGCCTTGGTCAGCTGACAGGTCAATTTCTCCTGTCCCAGCCATCTCGGGCCTGGGCCGTTCACACTGCCCCATTTCGGCCCTGTCCTGGTGGCAGGCAGCTGCCAATGCCTGGAACCTGTCCACTTCAACACGCTTGGAGTCCTGTCAAGCGCCTCTGTCCCATGGCCCACCAGCAGCCTTGTTCTGGGGAGACCCCACACACAGGAAGAGACTATGATCCCCCTCTTCCATCAACCTGGATGTCCAGAAGCTTCTGGAAATACTCATTGCCAAGAGAAAAGAACTGAGGTCTTGGAGGGAGAAGGACAAGAAAGAAAGGTCAAAATACCAGTTGACCTCTTCCGGGAGAATGTTCAAGTCCCCAGGTGACCGGCAGGACACCATGGGCCGCCCGTCCTTCTGGAGCATGAGGGGCAAAGCAAAACAGCTGCTTGGTCCTGAGAAGCCCCCACATCCCAAGATTCCAAGGGACAATTTAGAGCAGAAATGCCTCTAGCTCTTCTGTGGTCTCCCCTTTCTGCACAGCGAGTCCCTGGTGGCCACTGTCAGGGTGACCGATCCCCCACTGGAGTTCCCGTCTGTCATATTCAATGAGCTCTCTCATGCCTTGCCACTCCAGATTCAGGGCAACATGGCTCCTCGCCTCTCCCTGACCCACGACTTAAATGACCCTTTGGCACAGCCCCAACCCTTGACCCTGAGATTGTCCCATACCCTGCCCCTTCCTCCATCTCAGCCCCAACCCCTCCCTCTGACTCAGCCCCAGCCCCTCCCACTGGACCCCAACCCTTGACCCTGAGATTGTCCCATACCCTGCCCCTCCTCCATCTCAGCCCCAACCCCTCCCTCTGACTCAGCCCCAACCCCTCCCTCTGGATCAGTCCCAACTCCCACCTCTAACTGAGCCCCAGATGCAGGCAGGCCTTACACCCTCTGTCCCAGTTGGAAGCTCCTCTCTTGCACCCGAGATGGGGAAGTATGAGGTGTCTTGCCCTATAGCCCAGAAGACACTGTCTTACATGCCAACTACTTTTCAAAACCTGGAATGTTGAAAAGATCTCAGCAAGTCTTTACCCAAGGTCCTCCTGACCTTCTGCAGGGTGGCCAGGCCCCTGAGGGCCATGGGTCAGTCTCTATCCTTCCTGGAGAATTGATCGACTCTGAGCTCTGGGAGCAACTGGACTGACACCTTTGGAAGAGGCTCATGAAGCAAGGAAGGGGCCCATCCTGCAGGATCCAGCTATCCCTAGAGATACAGCCTCACCAAGAGTTCCAGAAGGTGCCTCAGGCACACAGCTGGCACAGTCCCAAGGCTAAGTCTGAGTCTACAGATGGAAGCTGCCAGGCCACACAGAAGACTGGGTCCAGGTACTCAGGAAGGACCGTGCCAGGAAAAAGAGTGGGCATGGATTCAAGGTCCAGTGCAGGGAGGATCCGGAAAGATCTACACAAGGGCTCAGCGAGCTCTCCAGAGAAGGCTCCAGGAAGAAATCTTGAGGAGTCAGACACAGACATAAAGCCCTCGAGAAGCACCTAGAGAAGGACCTGAGAGCCCATTTCAGTAAGTTGGGGTAGTTCAGAGAGGGTCAGATGCCTTTGGATGCTCATCTTTCCAGGCTTGCTGCCCACCATGCCTCGGACCTTCCCGGAAAGCCAATCGCTCATGGGAAACCTGGAAAGCCAGAGCTTTCCAAGTGCTGGGAGCCCTCCCACGACTTCTCCATCCTCAGTCCATATGCTCAGCGGATGCTAGAAGCACATATCAAAAGGCTCAGGGTGAAGCACCATTGGGGCCTCCCCCTCAAGGTTCTCAACACTATAAACCTCTTCAAGTTGAAGAAGGGCTTTCTCCTCTTCCAGTCCTTCCCTTTCCGCTCAGCCACCTGCATATCCAAGGCTGGCTTAGGCACCAAGTTCGTGGGAAATCCTTCTCAGCCCTATCAAGGAGAGGTGATGAAAGAGTCTTATCCCACCTGCGGGGGGGTCCCCTTGGTGCTCCCCAGCTTACGTGTGAGGAAATCCAGCAGGCTCTGGAAGGGAACTCACCTGGGGGTGGCCCTCTAGCTGGACAGGGGCCCAGGCCACCTTCTCGGACCTTCACATACAGCTTTGTGGGCAGAATCTGGCACAATGAGACTGCCTCTAAAACTCTTATGAGCAGCAACTTGGAGTCAAGTCCAAGTCCAGCAATGGCCACAAAGGAGCTAAGGAGGGTGAATGGGGGTCTGGCCTCACGGGACATGACCATGCTAGAGCTCAACTTAGAGCCCCAGAATTTGAGTGCTAAAGAGCCTGGGGAGGTGGGGGAGTTCAAGGAGGCCCCTGCCTGGGGAGTCACCTTAGAATCCTGTGTGCTGGCCAACAACCAAGGCCTCCGTGGCAAGCTGAGAAGTTCAGGGTCTTCAGGGAAAAGTGACAGTCCCTTGCAACGTACAAAGTTGGTCACCTGAGACCTCGAAGAGCTACACCTTGAGGCACGGTGCAGGGGATCAGAGTCCCAGAAGTTGGAGTCAGGGAACCGGCCTCGTGAAGTCACCCCCGCCGTGCTCCTTCAAGACTGTGAAACTGGGGTCCTCCTTCAAGACTGTGTGATGGAGAGTCTCCTTCAAGAGTGTCAGTCCAATATGTTCCTCGCTGCTGACATTTTGGCTTCTCAGGGATCTCTGTCTAGCTTCCAGAGCAGGTCCAGTGAAGACACATTTACTTCCGAGGTGCCGCATGGCAAAAGATCCCGTGACCAGAGCCCCCACAGGCAGCTAGGACCCCTGGGACTGCAGCACAAGTGTAAGAGCCTGAGCAGGTCATGTGTCTCATGTGTCCCCTGTGAGAGGAGAGTGAGCTCCAGGAGGTCCCCCTCGAGAGAGCCTGCCAAAGAGTTGTCAGAAATGAAGCTCCTCTAGATCACAGAAGTGAGATGTCCAGTCCAGGGCAAGGAGTCAGGAGAGGCCTCGGGAAGCAAGGCCTGTGAGATCTTGCTGAAGAAGGAGAAGGTGCCTCCGGAAAACTATTCAGGAGAAGGATGACGCACTTGCTCCAGTGGTTCTTTCCCAGTAGAGGCAGAGGACTGGAAGATTCCCTTCAAAAGGGCAAGGCTTCATCATCCCAGGCAGGTCAGCCATGGACAGCGCTTCTGCGGAGGCTCAGGTGGTCGTGAGGGCTGTTGGGCGTATCGTAGAGGAGAAAATGTTGCCTTACCAGGGACTCAGGGTCCTGGAGGTCGGCTGGTGCAAAAAGGATCTCCAGGCTTCGGCAGACCCCGATGTCTGCTACCACAGGGTTCTCTCCTACCAAGAGCAGAGGAGAGTCATGAGGGAGACAGCAAATCCACAGGGCACCCCCAGGGGCCACAACTATACCAACAAGACCGAGTGGATCGGGTGGCCCTTCCCCACCAGGGTGCCAGAGTGCCCGAGCAGACCCTGCCAGAATGAGGTCCCTGGTGCTGGGCCCTTCAGGCCCCACCCTGCAGGCCCATTGACCCAGGCAGTTCACCTGGCCAACCAGTGTGTGCCTCTCATGCCTTTCCCAGCAGGACAACTTTCCTCCAAGAAAAAACACAAACGGTGCAGATAAAAACTTTTTTTCCTCACGTTAGCACATCATCTATGGGCTAATGGCTTCTTCATACCACAGTTACTTAGCTTCCCCAAAATAATTTTATTTTTTTTCCCTCATGAGTGGCACTGGCCTCTGTGTGTGCCCTGCTGCGTTGGGAGGGAAGGATCAGGGTCTGCTCTCCCTGAGGACCTGTTTTGGCTTCCAGAATGAATGGGGCCTTGGAGGACGGTTTATCTCGGGGGTCCACCCCTGCTCCCTTCCTCCCTCTCCTTCAGTTTCCATGACAAGGTGAACAAGACCCAGACCGGGACCTCGCTCTGCCCATCCTCTCCTGCTTTCCCTCCACCTGGAGTTTGTGTGGCTTTAGGGAGGGTTTGCCAAGGCAGAAATCCTGCGTAGGCTTTAGGAAGATGGAATCCTAGGTCAGAGTGGGGCCCGCAGTTGGGAGACACAAGGCTGGCCTTGAGGGCAGAGGTGAGAAATCCTGCCCCACCCCCCGCAGTCCCCTGCAGCGAGTAGAGGAGGCAAGGCACAAACTTGAACCCGGTGTTGAGGGTGTGTGGGGCCTACCACAGAAATCCCCAGGGACCCGCATTCCCAGACCCAGGGCACTGAAGGGGCCTGCCCACCAGCACCCTCTTCCCCTCTTGGGGGATTGAGGGAGTGTGGCTGTGGGCAGGGGTCCCTATACTTAGGGTGGGATGCCAGGAAGGAGGTCAAGTGACAGAGTGTGCCCATGCCTGATATGAGGACTGAAGACCCTTGGTGTCCCACTGCCACCTATGGGCCCAGAGGGGAGAAGTTAGAGGTCCTGCGGCTATCCCCGCAGGGTCTGCGCCCCATTGCAGCTGCCAATTCCAGGGGTGGGGGGGGGGTTGAGGGAGTGGTGTGGGGGTTGTACAGAAGCCACCTGAGCTACCACACACACTGACAGGTGCCCAGAGGCAGCAAGGCCTTCAGGCAGAGAAGTTAATTTCTGCATAATCTGATAAGCTTGTAGGACTGGGGGCTCCAGACGGACTTGTGGTCTGTGACCTTTATGTACACGTGTGGCCCAAGGATGGCTCCCAGGGGACTGATGGGTACTCAGGCTCCTGGTCTTGGAGGGGCAGGAGGCCCTCAGATGGGGCTTCTCCCATCCCTGGCTGGAAGGGATGTGTCCAGAAGGAGGGTGGAGTCTAGGAGAGCCCCGCGACCCCCGCGTGTCCGCTCCCTACCCAACATTGTCCTCCAGGGTCCTCCACACACCGCTCTGATGGAGACCCATACAGAGATCCAACACAGAGACAGTGCACAGAGAACTCTAACAGAGACCTCTGACAGATACCCACACAGAGACTCCAGAGAGACCCCTCAGCACGACCCTACACGAGATCTCTGCCAGAGACTCACAGGGGCAGGGGCTAAATTTCTGCTTATCATGATACCATTACTTATGATCATCCACGTTGTAGACAGCAAGGCCTTCTCAGAAACACCCAGAGACCAAGCCCATCCCATACTAAGAGATACCTGGCAGCTGTTGCTGTTGGGCTGTGCCAAACACCATGGCAGGGGCCATGAAAGCCCCGGTGTGAACAGGGGAGTGGGGAGGGCGCCCTGAGGGCAGGAATCCAGCACACTGACTCCTATGATGGGAATCTTCCCTGGAAGCTTGGGTGCACACCACTACAGACCACACCTCCCCCCGTGACAGAGGAGTTTTGCTACACATCCTCTCAGTCCATTTCGGATGGTGTTTGGCCACTTATGTAATGAAAGACCATCGGTTTCCAAAATTTCGTAAAATTTATATTAACTGAAAATTTTGTTTTCTAGACTCTATCTATTGGGGGGGAAGGGGCATGGGGAAGGAGTAAAAGAGGGAGGGAGAAGGATAAGCAGATTCCTCACTGAGCAGTGAGCCTGGGACCACCGGTTCTCAGGAACTGAGATCATGACCTGAGTTGAAACCGAGAGTTGGTGCCTTACTTGACTGAGCCAGCTGGGTGCTCCCGAGATTTTTGAACTAACTTTTGAAGTACGCAAGAGAGGAGAAAATACATTCCAAAGTATTCACAAAATAGTAATGATGGTGATGTTCTGTGCTTGTGGAGGGTTTCCTCCTCATGAAGCCCTGAGTCAGGACCTTGGCTTAGAGCACCTCGCTCACAACCCTAACTCCCTTCTTTAACCCCTCCCCCCTAACTGCTCCTCTAACCACTTCCCCCAAACCCTCCTCCAACGACTTCTCTAACCCCTCCTTTAGCCACGCCCCTAACCACTCCCACCTTCAAAGGAATCAATCCATGTGACTGATGAAGAGCAGGAGTTTCTTGCTGTTGTCCGCTTTGTAAAACAAGGTTGCTTCTTGTCACCTCTCTTCTGGAGCTTAGCTTTAGAAGAAAGTTCTCCCTCATCTAAGAGAGTGGATCTTCCCACGTTTTATCACAAAACTTTCCTACAAACATTTCAGAAATGCCAATATAATACATAATATTTTCTACACATGAATAAAAGATTTATCTCATGTAAATGCAAAGAAAGCAAGACAGCAAATTAGTGATTGAAGCCTCAGATGAGCAGAGACCTGCCATGATCAGCTACAGAGAAGGATGATACACGTAAGCAATGTCGACTTTGCAATCATGGGGTAAACTATGATGTGGGGCTTGAAGCACACAGAGAACTAAAGAAAAGGGCACACCTGTGTTGAGATCTGACTGTTTCCAGGACACTAAATGTGATTTTTTTTTCCTTAAGCAGGATCTCAAGAAATTCATGCCATGACACTGTGTGTTAAGGTTAATCAGGCTGTTTTTTATGGCAAGAAAGAAAAACAGAGGTTGAGGTCTGGAAAGTTTCTTGGCCAAGGGGTCATCCCTGGAGAGGCCTGCCCCTGAGACTGAGGGTGGGAGGTTCTCTGGAATAATGTCCCCCACACTAGGGCACTTGCTGGGAGGAATGCACTTACTGACAGGAGGTTTTATCTACACATACTCTTTGGTTTTCCTACCAAATAGGACTGGTGAATCATGAAAACACTAAGTAGGAATTCTCAGGGGAAATGCCAAAAAAGAAACATTGAGACTAGGGTGCTGAGTGACTGTCTGTCTTAAGTCAATCTTTCATCTGCTCTCATGCCTTCAAACTACCCTTTGTCTCATGCCACAACTACCCATGTCAGCATGTGGAGGGTTCGCACAGATGGGTTTAGAAGCCCTATAAACTCTGACTAAAAGAAAGACCCCATGACAAGATTTCACCAATGCCCAGGAGTTTAAAGGACAGCAGAGAGAGCCAAGATTCCACATCAGAAGAAGCCAGGGACATCTGGAGGAGAAAGGTACAGCTTAGTCCCTCACAGGCCTGCTTTGCATGGAAAGAAAGGCAGAAAATTCTGGCACTCCTTCCCGTGAGCATTGAAAGACCATCCTTCCTTCACTCAAAACTTACCACCCCCCCAAAAAAACAAACTGAACAAACAAACAATGTAACATGCAGAAAGGCTGAGCCAGGGGCAGTGGTTTCTATCCCAACTATTCCTGAGTCAGTATTATGGTCTTGCAACACCTCACTTTTATGTTTAACTGTCTCTGCTCTGAATACGTTTCAGAGAAAATTCTTAAGTGAGCATTCAAGTGAAGCAATAAAAATGTTCTGTACTGTGATCAAGTGGGCATTTTAACGACTTATAATTGCGCTTCTAATGTAGGAAATGCTCCATACCTCCCAAGCTAAGCTTGTTAGGGGTCAGACAGATTCATGAATGTGTGCAGCCTCTATTATATTTCTGTCCCGGGTTGTTTTACTTCTAAATGTTTATAGATGCTTAAACAGTGATTTAGAAAAAAAAAATACTTTCACTGTATTTTTTCACTCTACAAACCCACTTAAAATATTCTGGAAATATTAAAAGATATAATTCTCTCATTCCGTTCTCATGTCTCGAAGACTTTTAGTTTGTGTTTTTGAGAACGCTGTGCACTGAAAGTGATGGAAGTGTGCTTGGGTGTCCTGATACAAGAGTGGTGTTTTCCATTCGATGCCTGTTTCTCGAAGGCTCACTTAAGCCCAGAGAAGCTGCGGACATGTTCTGCTGCTTCTGTGGGGGCTCTGCCTGTCCCATCACTGGGCTTACTTGCCCTGCTCTGTGCCGCCAATAGTTTACCGGACTCCTGGGGGTCTACATTCTGGGATCCTGGCTTCTCAGCTGGATCTACTGGGAGAGACCTGCAGACCACATGATCTGCCCACAGAGTCCTGCCATGGCCCAGGGTAGTAACAGGGAAGATCAAGGGCCGAGAGAATGCTCAGCACTGCTTCCCTGGGCTCCCCGCCCCCACCCCCTTGCCAGGGCAGCACCCCACCTCAGCTCCTGGCCACCCACTCCCAGGACACAGTGGTGGCTGCTACAAACTAGGGTTGTAAGAGCCTTCTGCCCACATGTGACATACATGTCATCTTAGTGAGGCAGTGATGAACCAGGGAAGAAAACAGTATCTGTTAAGTAGCTCTAATGCAGAGTGTCGACTGTCCTGCAGTGTCCGTGCCTACATCTCTGACTCTTCATGGACTTCCACTCTTTCCATGCAAAATTGAAGGGACAGTGACACCCTGGCTATCCCCCACCATGGAGGAGGGAAGGGGTGCTTGTGATTTATAGACTTAGAGGAAAGCACAGGAATCCCATGGGCAATGATTTGTGGAACCAGGCCAGGTAGGAAGAAGTGAAAGATGCAGTGTCCTTTTCTTTCAGAACAGAGTCTGAAAGGTGGCCAGGAGCTGGGATCCAGGGCCCTGTGGACACCACAGACCTCTGAGCCTCAGCAGAATGCACAAATCTCAGTCCCACATCACCATTAATGAACTGAAATGTCTCCTCTCTGTCAGTTTCAGGTGATGAAAGACTGTTTATATATTTTGGAACTGTCCTGGGCAGTACCAGAGTCTTGGTTCTCTTACCTGAGAAGGAAAGTAAGGTTGAAAATGAGAATACAGGGTGAAGACTGATCGTATAATTGTTAAGCATTTCCTCTCTCCCTGATGACTCAACATCGCCAGGCAGAGGCTGTGAGCCCCCTCCTGGGCTCACCAGGGTGGTCAGGCTGGCTTCCTGTCACAAGGTCCCCATCTCACCTTCCCATGTCTATAACCCAGGGACTCCAAACATAACAGTGAAATCCCCTTCAAGTCTTTGTGGCCATCCCAACCTTGAAATACAGGGAGCTTCCCAGGAGTTCTCAGTGGTTCAGGTACTGCACCTGCTGGATACAGTCACCTCCTGGGCCCGCCTGCCATGTGGCCACCAGCAAGGAGTGCCATGTTGTGCCTCCTGCCCTAGCACCCTGTGAGCATAACAAGTCCGGTCATTTCTTAGCTTTCCTGTGTGTGACTTCCACAACCATGCTGGAATGTTCCTTAAAGACCCTACAAGGGGGACTAACCTCCCCCACTCACAACACAGTGATATTGGCAGAAAACAGAATCTTCATTACAAATACATGTGGTCCGGGAAAGCTAAGAGACTCACTAAACCAGACTTCTAAAAGGTGTCCTGCATCCTAGATGCCTGATGAACTCAGAGAGCCCATTTCCTGCCCATTTCAGTGGATCACAACAGCTCAGTTCCTCTCTGCCCCAAATCCTTGCTTCCCTGACTGACCCTGCTCTCATGACCATCAGCCGTGGCTTATGACTAGTCAAGGCCGATTGTGTAAAATACACTAGAAGGAGGACCTTGCAAATGATTGAGACAGAAGAAGTCATACTTCTGCCACAGTCTCTTAAAACACCAAGAAACTTCTTAAAACTTGAATCAGAAGATGTCAGGATACCTGAAAATGCAGTAAATACGTTCCTTACAAGATTCCAGTGACTGGTGGGTGAGAAAACATACCGGACACCAAGTGCAAGAGGCCGGGGCCAGGCTCTCAGGGCTGTGGGCCAGGAACCAGCACCACAGATTGGGAGCCCCAGAGCCTGGGGTCCACAGCGAAATACAGTAGGTGCACTGTTCCGAAGTCAGGGAGTGCTCCCTGGAGGAGGAGGCAGTGGATGAGGGGTTTCCACAGCACAGAGTTTAGACTGAGGCCACCAGAGCAGGGATGACATGGGCAGGGCACACCTGCAGAGAAGAAACCGAGCTGGAAGGAGGACACAGGGGGCTGGCAGGCTGTCCCCAGGACACGGGAGGATGTTTAGGACACGGGCTGGCCAGGGGACGAACCTGCAAACCGGGTCAGGATGTCACACTGTGAGGGGTACTGAGTGTCCGAGCCAGAAGGGCGACGCAGTTCCCAGACAAGGAGAACCCAGGGAGGCTTCAGGGTGCAGACCAGCACCTGCTCCAGTGGGATGACCCAGCAGGGCCAGGCTGCTGTGAACCTGGGCTGGGAATCTATCTTTACAGACTGTATCTGAAATGGAGCTAACTAGTGATCAGGACTGAGTGAAATGGAGTGAGACCAGTTTTTGGAAAGTTGCAGGGTGGTGTGCCTCCTGGTGTCCAGCCTGGCTTTTGTCATTGTTGGGTTTCCCTTCTTTTCCAACTAGCTGCTGTGAAGTCAACATCTGGCAGAGCTCCAGTGACTAGCTGGGCATGGGTGGGGGCCACGTGAAGCAGGGTCCCCATCTTCTCATGTGGATGCAGCTCACCCAGGGATCCCAGGGGGTGGGCCTGTGCCCTGAGAGACCTACGTGGATCCTGAGTCCTTGACCCTCCACAGGCTGAGGTCAGAGAGAGGAATGTCCTTCCTTCCTCTGGAGGAGGTGCCCTGGAGAGGGCCCTGAGAGGGGGCCTGTGGACCTGTCCCTTCTTTGTCAGTGGCCTCCCTGCTGCACTTGTTGGGGTCCCTGGGCTGTGAGGATGTGCTCCACAGAAGTGGTAATTTAGTGAGTCCCCAAGATGGCACTGTTTCCCCCCACCCTGGGTGACGGTCACATCCAGCTGGCCCTCAGAAAACATCTCATAGGAAATGGGAAGTGTGGATGCCTGAAAATGGGCTGGAGGGAAGGGCAGAGGGGCTTTGCAAAGCCAGTGATAGAAGTACACAGGACATGGCCGGGGGTCAGCAGGGACATGGAAGGAGCCTGTCTGAGTGCTGCATCCCAGGTGGGGTTCCAGCTCTCCGTCAGTGTCACACACTGTCCACAAACCTCCAATGAGGAGGGAAGGCTGCTCTGGTTGCCAGTGTGTTATTACAGTAACTATCATGGCCTGAGCACCAGTGCGATGATCCCTGGTACCCAGGAGCCTTGGCAGTACCCTTTCATGCTATGAGTGTCCAGACACATGGTGTTTCTAGAAGCATCTGGAGAGACGGATACCAGCCCTCAGTGCAGGAGGCACATCTATGTGCAAGAAGGAGCCTCTCCACTCACACATGGTCAATCGTTTTAAAGGTCCTCTTAGGCATCACACATATCAGTCTGACAGGGTAAAGACTTCTTCTTCCAGCAGTGACGGGAACCCACTCACACTGTGTTTTCATTTTAAAAATATGGAAACTGGGAGACGAAAATAACAGAACACGAACATGTATGCACCAGCACATTTTGAAATAGACTGGATACTTTAAAAAACTTACTTAAAAATTCAGGAGAGTGATGTCAGTGAGATGACACACAAGAAAACTCCAGGCCTGTTCCCTCCACAGTAACACCAAAAACAACTAGACACTGACCAAAATAACCTTTGGGAACGATGGGAATGGCCACAGAGTCACAGCAACCAAGTGAGTGCTTGGTCAAGAAGGAGCCACATGTGGCACGGCAGGAAATTCCGTGACCATGCTGGGCAGAACACCTTGAGCACAGTAGTCACCATAAGCTACTTCCCTTTGCAAACCAGAGAGAGCAAAGTGGACTAATCGGAGACCCTTTGATTTCTTACCTGTCTAGGGAATACCTGAGGGACTGGTCTTGGGACACCCGACACAGAGTTCAGACAACCAAAAGTGGCTCATGGCTCAGAAGGGGGGAAAACACTGGAAACAGCAGGTACAACTTGTGAAAACCGTCCTAAAGGTCATTACAGACACAGACATCTGGGGCAAGTGATTATAGATTGAGAAATACAATAGAACAGCTAACATCCCTAAAATGAGCAAGGGTGTGAGCCTTACAGAGGAAGACATTAAAATCAGCCATACCAATGGGAGACCTGGGAAGAGAGTATGTGCACAGATGTAGGGATAACACAGGTATGAGAAAAGTGATAAGCAAGGGTCTCCCCTGCATGAAGAGAGTATGTGCACAGATGTAGGGATAACACAGGTGTGAGAAAAGTGATAAGCAAGGGTCTCCCCTGCATGAAGCCAGCATGCAAAGCCTGGGAGAGGGGGCTGTTTTTTAAAATATCCAGTTTTCAATAAGAGATCACAAGCTATACAAAGAAGAAGTAAAATATGCCTTATTCAAAGGAACAAAATACATCTCCAGAAAACATCCCAAAAGAAACATTGGCTTTGGAATTACTAGAGAATGGCTTTAAAACAATTGCTTTAAATGTGCTCTAAAGGCTAAAGGAAAAGTGGACAAAAGAAATAAAGTAAATCAAGAAAATATATGAGCAAAATGAGAATATTTACAAATAATTTGGAATTATTAGAAACAATCAAATGGAGGGGTACCTGGGTGGCTCAGTGGGTTAAAGCCTCTGCCTTCAGCTTGGGTCATGATCCCAGGGTCCTGAGATGGAGACATGCATCCAGCTCTTTGCTCAGCAGGGAGCCTGCTACCCTCCTCCCCATTTCTGCCTGCCTCTCTGCCTACCTGTGATCTTGGTCTGTCAAATAAATAAGTAAAATCCTTAAAAAAAAAAAAGAAACAAATGGAAATTTTGGAGATGAAAAATACAAAACTGAATTGAAAAAAAAAAATCATTTGAGGGGTTAAATAGCAGAGGCAAACAGAAAGAAAGGCTCAGCAAACTTGAATACAGGTCCCTTGAAACTATTGAGACCGAAGAGTAAAAGGAGAAAAAAAGGACAGTGAACAAAGCCTGAGAGACTTATGATATGAGAACATCAAGCTAATATAGAAATTATGGGACATGCAGGGGAGAAATGACCGAGAAAAAGGCGGAGAAGTAATGGCCATGCATTTCACAAGTCTGAGGAAAGTCGAGGATATAGCAATACAAACTTAACAAATGCCAAGTAGGATAAACACAAACAGACCCACACCAAAAGAAGAGTGGTTCATCATATACAGGGCAGCCTCTGTAAAACTATCACTGGGTTCCTCAGGCAAAAAGACAGGTCAGGGAGAATTCAACATTAGGCAAATGTCCTGCAAAAATGAGTGATAAAGAAAGACATTCCGAGCTGAGAATGTCCATAACCACTAGACCTGCCATAGAAGAAATGCTAAAGAAAGTCTATCAAGTTGGAATTACGGATGCTAGATGGCAACTCAAAACCATATGAAAATATCAGAAAATTAATAGACAGAATAACTTGTCTCTCCAGGAGAGACAAGTACATGGACAAATACAAAAACTAGCCAAGTATTATTATACTTTTGGATTGTTACTCCTTTCCACTCTTATTGAGAAATTACTGACATCCATTATAACTCCACTTTTTATTCTTCTACAAGATTAGCAACAAATAGCCATAAGTATATATTTAAGTATATATAATACTTATAAATCTATGTTACTAAGTACAAAATATATAAAGATGTAATATGTAAATAAGGTAAAGTGTGTGTGAATAAATAAACAAATAAATAAGATGTGGGTAGAAGAGCTAAAAGAAGGGTTTTTGTATGCAATAAAGTTAAATATCAGGTAAAAACAGGTTATTATAACTTTAAGATATTATATGTAATCCCCATAGAAATCACAAAGAAAATATTCATAGAATTTACAGAAAAGAAAATGAAAATTAAATCAAAATGAGTAAAAAATTAAATTCAAAAGAATACAATAAAGGAGGAACAAGACTGTTAAGACATAAAGACAACAAATAACAAAATGCCAATAGTAGGCCATTCTACCAGTAACCACTTTAAATGTGAGAATTAAGTTCCCCAATCAAAAGGCCTGTATTGGCGGAATTATACCAAAAAACTAAAACAAAAAAACCCAGGATCCAACTTTATTCTCTCTATAACATTCTCATTTTAGATGTGTCCTTACATCTAAATAGATTGGGAAGTAAAAAGGGTAGAACAAGATATTCCATGCAATTAGTAACCAAAAGACCAGGATTGGGTATACTAGTATCAGATAAAACAGACTAAGGCAAGAAGTGTTTCAAGCAATGAAGAAGAACATTATACAATGATAAGAGGTCAATTCACCAAGAGGATGTAAGAATTATAAATAAATGTGCAACCAACATCAGAGCACCTACATATCAAACTGACAAAACTGAAGGGAGAAATAGATTGATCTAGAATAAAAGAAGGAGACTTCAATACCACATTTTCAATAACAAACAGAATAATCAGACAGAAGATCAGTAAAAATTAGGGGACCTCAACAAGACTATAAGCCAATTGGTCACAACAGAGATTTACAAGATACTTCATCCAACAAGAGTAGAATACACATCTTTTCTCGAAAAGACATGGAACATTCTCCAGTACAGACCAGATGTTAGCCCATAAAACAAGTCTTAAAAAATTTAGAAAGGTGGGGATCATGAAAAATATCTTTTCTGATCAAAATGAAATGAAACCAGAAAGGTTTCAGAAGGAAAACTGGAAAATCTACAAATATGTGGAAATTGAACATTACCTTAAACAACAAATAAGTCAAGGAATAAATCACAAAGGAAATGTGAAAATTTATTGAGACAAATGGTAATGAAAACACAACCTAGCAAAACTTATGGGATGTAGCAAAAGAAGTGCTAACAGGGAAATTTATAACTATCAATGCTTACATTGAAAAAGAAGCAACCTAACTTTACACTGTAAGGAACTAGGAAAAAAAGAACAAATGAAATCAAAAGCTAGCAGAAGGGAAAAAAATAATAAAAATTAGCAAAATAGCGAATAAAATAAGATAAACAAAACAAGATAAGCAAAATAGAAAACAGAAACAGAGAAAATCCACAAAATCAAGAGTTGAGTCTTCAAAAATCAAAAACTGACAAGCCCTTAGTGACACTGACTAATTTAAAAAACAGAGAATACTCAAACAACTAAAGGCAACAATGAAAGTTGGTCATTACGACAGATTTTATAGATAGGGAAGGGTTATAAGAGAATACTGTGAACACTGTATAGTAACAAATTGAATAACTGAGATGAAATGGATTAATTCCTAGAAATATGAAATTTCACCAAGACTAACCCAAAAAGAAATAGAAAATATGAACAGATCCATAACAAGTAAGGCTACTGAATCAGTCATCAGGTCTCCTTACAAAGAAAAATACCTGACTTGATGGCTTCACTGGTGATTTCTACCAAATATTTAAAGAAGAGCCAACACCAATGCTCTTAAACATTTCCAGAAATATGAAGAGGAGAACTCCCTGACTCATTCAATGAGGCCAGCATTACTCCATAATCCAGAGATACTACAAGAAAATAAAACTACCCACCAACATCCCTGATTAAAATCAGTGCAAGAATTGTCAACAAAATACTAGCAAACTGAATTTGGTAGCATATGAAAAGGATTATGCACCATTACCAAGTGCAATTCATTCCTGGAATGCAAGAATGAGTCAATACACAAGAAACATTCAGTGTCATAGGTCACATTACAAAAGGAAGGGTAAGTCACATGATCATCTCAACTGATGCAGAAAAAGCACTTGACAACATTCAGCACGTTTTCATGCTAAAAGCACTCAACAGATTACGAATAGAAGAAACTATGTCAACGTAATAAGAGGTATATGAAAAACACACAGTGAGTATCATACCCCACAGGGAAAGGTTACAAGCTTTTCCACTAAGATCAGGAACAATTCAGGGATGCCAGATTTTGTCACTTCTACTAAACATAATACTGAAAGTACAAGCCAGAACCATTAGGCATGAAAGGGAATCCAAATTGGAAAGAAATAAGTAAAAATATCTCTGTTTGCAGATGGCATGATCTTATATGTAGAAAACCCTGAAGATTCCAGGAAAACAACACTTTTAGAATTAATCAGTGACAGTTGACCAAAATCAACATACAGAAATCTGTTGCAATTCAATACCCCAGCAATGAATAATTTAAAAAGGAAACTAAGAAAACAATTTCATGTGTAACAACATCATAAAGAATAAAATACATTGGAATAATCTTAACAAAGAGGTAGCAGAGTTGCACACTGGAAACTATGAAATGCTGCTGAAAGAAATGAAAGAATACACTTATAACTGGAAGGCTATACCATGTTCATGTTTTGGAAACCTTGATATTTTTAAGATGTTAATGTTTTGCAAAGCGATCTACAAATAATTTTCAACATGGGTGCCAGGATTACTCAACAGGGAGAGGACGGTTTTCCAACAAACGAGGCTAGGAGAATTGGATAACAGTATGCAAAGGAATAAAAATGCACCTTCACCTTATACCGCATACAAAAATTAACTCAAAATGAATCAAAGTTCTCAGCATAAGACCTAGGGCTATAAAAACTCTTAGGGAAGAAAAACAGGACAAAAGTTTTATCACATTAAATTTGATGATGATTTCTTGGATAGGACACAGACAACATAAAATAAAATAGATAAATTCAAATACATCAACATTTAAAACTTTTGTGCTTCAAAGAATGCCATCAGCAGAGTAAAATGGCAACCCATGAATGACAGAAAATACCTGCAAATTCTCTATCTGATTAGGGGTTCATATCCGTAGTATATAAAGAACGTTGTACATCCCAGCAACCAAAAAATCAAACACCTTGATTTTAAAATGCACAAAGTACTTCAATAGACATTTGTCCAAAGAAAACATACAAATGCCCAATGAAGACATGAAAAGATGCTCAACATCAGAAGTCATCAGGGAAATGCAAATCAAAACTACAGTGAGACACCACTTCCCACCCTTTCGCTGTTTTTTTTTTTTAAGATTTTATTTATTTATTTGACAGAGATCACAAGCAGGCAGAGAGGCAGGCAGAGAGAGAGGAAGGGAAGCAGGCCCCCTGCTGAGCAGAGAGCCCGATGTGGGACTTGATCCCAGGACCCCGAGACCATGACCCGAGCCGAAGGCAGTGGCCCAACCCACTGAGCCACCCAGGCGCCCTCGCTGTTTTTTTTTTTTTTTAAATGGGAAATAAGATGTGTTGATGAGCATGAGTTGGAGCCACGGTTCACTGGTGGGAATGTAACACAGCAAAGCAGACATTTCCTCAAAAACTTAAAAACAGAATTGCCACAGAATCCAGGATTTGCACTTGTTGGAATACACCCAAAAGAACTGAAGGCAAGGTCTCGAAGATATTTGTTCACCCAAATTCACAGCAATTTTATTCACTACAGCCAAAAGGTGGAAAAGTCCACGGATCCCCCAGGAGAGGAGATGAGCAGAACTGGCATATATATACTGTAAAACATTCTTCAGAATTCAACACACGCCCCAGCACTGATCGACCTAGAGAACATTATGCTACATTAGATCCGCCCATCACAGAAGGACCAAAATTGTATGACGTCACTTAGATGAGGTGCCCGGATGAGTCAAATTCATGGAGACAGAAAGTGGAATGGTGGTTGCCAGGTTCTGGAGAAAGGGAGGAATGGGGAATTCGTTTCTAGAGGGCAGTGAGGTTCAGTTCGGCAATATGGCAAGGATTCTGGAGAGACCACAATGTGAAAATGCTAATGCTATTGACCCATCTACTTAAAAATAGTTACAAAGTTAACTTCTATGTTATGTCTGTTTTACCACAATAAGAAATATTTAAACAAAAAGTGCGCTTCATTAACGTGAATGAGACCCAGCCTGATTTGTGATGCAGTGAGAAACCCAATTCCTGCACATACACTCCCTGGGGTGATGGGGAACCCCACCCAACCCCACCCCCCCAGTGCAGATCTCCTGGTCACCTTGTGCATCGGCCACCATGCCCACCCCCAACATCATGGCAGTGACATGGGACTCACCTGCCAATTTATTTGAGAGAGAGAGAATGCATGTGCATACACTGAGAGAGAGCACATGAGCTGGGACAGGAGAGAGTGAGAAGCAGCCGCCCGGCTGAGCAGGGATCCCGAGGCAGGGCTCAATCCCAGGACCCCAGGATCATTATTGAGCTGAAGGCAGAAGCTTCACCACCTGAGCCCCCCAGGTGCTCAGAATGCCCAGTCTCTTAACCTAGATGTAGCTACCACCAACAACTTTTATCTTCAGGGTAATGAACTCTGACTCATTAATCCAAACAGAGCAGTGAAACACAGAAGTTAACAATCCATGACTCCATCAGCATAAAAGCAGAGGCTTCCCCTCTCACCCCCTTATGATTTGCACGGGAGCAAGGCGTACAGCTGAGCAGTCAGGTCTCACTGAACCCCCCCCAATCCAAGAACAGGTAGCAGCCTCTCCCAGAAGGTTGTGAGCCTGTCCCCACTGGGCTTCTTGGGGACTGCAAAGCAGGAAAGGGTCATCTCCAGAGGCTGCCCAATAGGCTAAGCAGGATCGAGGTAACAAAATCTGTCTTTGGCAAACATAAAATGTCTAATAAAAAAAAAAAAGTATAACTTGGGAGTCACAAAGCTAAAATTAGGAGTAAGAAGCAGAAAGCAAAAACGAAGCAAATTCAGCTGCAAAGTGTGAAGGAGAAACTTAAAATGAGAGTTGAAAATGACACGGAACTGCTGAATGGAGAGACCTGGCTCTGGAATGTTCTCCAGCCCCCTGCCGAAGGAGCTGCGGGGAGACTGGCAGTCAAGTGGCAGGCGTCTGAGGCTCTGCACGGGGTGATGGAGCCGGGAACTTCCATCTGCCTCTCCCCTGTGTCCCCTATCCTTCTGATTCATTCCTGGCCTACAGTGGTTCTTCAGGATCAGGCTCCAGGTTTGAAGTGATCCAGAGAACAAGAGGTATAAGGGCTGGATAGGAAGATCTCCTAAGACAGTGGCTATGAAAGCCAGAAAGGCAGAGAGGGAAGTGAACTCAGAGATACCATGTCCAGGCCAGATGCAAGTCTAGGATGGCCATCTTCACTGCCTTGTATTTACCTGAACCAAGATGCCCTGAGATGCTGAGCAAGTCCCCAGCCCAGGATGAGGCAGGCGATGCGTTTTCCCAATGCTGAGCAGCTCTCTTTGCTGGCACCCAAACCTGGAAGAAACCGCCTTGGCTGCTCTGCATTTCACTCCCACCAGAGAGAAACCATCAGCAGAGGCACCGTGGGGGAACTCTGAATAAGATGGCAGAGCTCTAGGAACCGAGCCCAGGAGAAGTTGGGACAGCAATCAAAACACATCATTCTGGAATGCCACAGAGGATCCCAATGTCAGCAAGTGCCTAGACATCTCCTGACCACTGTCCTTGGGTGCACCTTCACTTGCAGAACCCAAGCCTTGGGGGACCCAGATCTGCCTCTACCTCCCCAAGGGCATGGCCTTCCTCTCGTGCCTCCTCTCCCTGTTCTGTAAGGCTTTCTTCTGCATGTGCCAGGAATGGATCTCAAATCAGGTAACAAGAACAAGAGCGAAAAGGAAAATAAACAACTATGTTGATCTTATCTAACACTATTCCAGGGTAGCACTGAAACTGACCATTGTGCAACTCGGAGCTTCAGTTTCTCATTCTGCAACGTGAAGACACCTGCTGAACAAGACCAAATGACATAAAGCACCTGGAATGCTTGAAATCACGCCTGGCTCATAGTAAATGCTCACTAAATGTTGGGTGCCAGCCCCCGGGCATCATCTTGGCTCACACACCCGCTTTCCTCTCTGGGTCCCACTGCACGTTGCACTTGGGGTGCTCTTTGCTCATCTTCCCACATTCTTCAAAAGCATTTTTTCTTCAATTCCCTGTGAATTCCAGATTATTGCTCTTCCTCCCTTATAAAAAATGCTCACAACAGACAAAATGAGAAAGTCTATCTCTGCAACTGCCCCTCAGAACAATGTATTACTTAAACTATAACCCCTGGATGATTTTAGTAGTTACCAAGCACATTTAGATACAGCCTTAAGAAAAACATATACTGGCAACAGGTCTTTGGGGGAAAGGACGATACACGACCTTGAAGCTGAGAAGCTGGGGATGCCCAGCTAGCTCAGAGCAGAACGCCACCAGCTTCCTGGAAGCCAAGCAGCTGGGAATGCCCAGCCTGCTCAGGGCTGACCGGCTGCCTGCCTTTTTCCATTGTCTCTCCTTTCTCCTCCCAAAAGCACCTGTTGTTAGTTAGATGTGTCCTTTGAATGGGCTTGTTTAACTATAAACTTTACCCTCCTTCTTGTCTGTCCACAAGACATGTGACTAATATTTGACCTTCATCAACTCCTCTGTTGGTTATTGTTTCTATCTAATAAAAGTGAGACTGAGGAGTTGCTTGGTGCAGCAGTCTTTTCGACTGTTGTCCTCTGCTCCCTTTCTCTTGCAGCTGAATTGTTTGTGCCTACTTCTTCTCCTGTTCACGGACTGGAAGGGCATAACTATCATTTGACTATAGCGGCCTTTGTCCTTCCTGGCCATTGTCACTGTTGGGATGTGTTGGAATCCCAGCTCTGGGACTGTGAATGTGACCCTGTTTGTTATCTGGTCTTTGCAACAGTCAAGTTAAGGTCACTGGGATGGGCCCTAATCCAGTCCGACTGGGCGGTTTATAAGACAGATGGGAGTAGAGGGGAGACAAGAAGACGACACATGGAAGATGCCTTGTGATGACAGACGCAGACATCCCAGTGATCCATCGACAAGCCAGGGGCCCCAAGAATCACCAACATCAAACTATTAGAAGGACATGGAAGTACTGGGTGTGGTGCAAAAATAATGAATACTGTTATGCTGAAAATAAATTAAAAAATAAATTAAAAAAAAAAAGAAGGACATGGAAGGTTCTCCCCTAGACCCTCTGGGTGGAGTATGTCCCTGACAACATATTTGAGTTTGTATTTCTAGCCTCCAGAGTCATGCAAGAATAAATTTCTGTTGTGTTAAGCCTGAGGTACTTAGTAACAGTACCTAGGAATATCTTACAGGGATAGACTTAATTCCTTCCCACCTCAAGGTGTCCAGGAGTGTCTGAGAGGAAGGTTTTCCAAGAGAGCCAGTAGCTCACTGTGTGCCTCCTTAATAATCAATTAATGAATTTATTGAATTTAAGGGTAGAAAATCTTCAACAAGGTGATGAATGCACTGAGCATTTTACTTGTTATTATTTGGGGGCATACAGAAAAAAGTACTACCACAGTAACTTCGCCTTCCATTTGAGACATTTTTCTGCTAACCCTCAAATTTCCTCCCAGGAAATAGGAGCTTGTGCCTGGTCTGAATCTTCCTTCAGTGGGAACTTCCAGTAATAAAGCTGTTACTGCAGAATGCCTCCAGCTCCCTGGGGCTTGGAGGGAGATGGGGGAGGGTGGTGGATGTCGAGGGGTCTCTTTCTGTGGTCCTGAAATTTTTCTCTTCTTTTAAAAAAGGCAGCTACTGAATTGGTCAGTGATCAAAACTCTGAAAGGAAGATAAGCCACTTGGGGTTGAATGATTAAGACCATTAAAAAATACACAATAGAAGATGGGATCAAATCCAAATAAAGTGCCTTTGCCTAATGCACATCAAATGGGGAGGATTTTTAACTTCTCTCTCGGTCACAGATGTGACACGAGGCAAAGTTTGGTGGCATCTGCTGCCTGCCTTTCTCCTCCTGGACAAGGAGTCTGACCTTGGATTCTTTTTCAAAACTGGACTCTTTTGATAGTTTTAACTGATTTATCCTCAAGGGCATAAGGAAAAAGATTATGCCAATAAGAAAGTAAAAAGAGTTCTGAGCACAGCACAGCATCACAGGGACTATGACTGGCAGGAGATCTCGTGTCTCCAGTGTGGAGCTCAGCTGGCAGACAGGAATGGGACAGAGACACGCTCATCTCCATACACACAGGCCTCTGTACCATAATTCTAGAGGCATCTTGCCCTTTTATGTGCAAGATGAAAGTCACCTAAAGAAGTTTTCCTTAAATTGGAATAGTATTTATTCCTATCTGTATCATAAAAAAGCCTGTATTAGAAATATAGTAACAGATGACTTAAGATTCTATTTACATGAAGGACACTCAAGCCTAAATCCTCATTTCAGATGACTATCTCAAATAATTAGCAAGCATATTTTTATTTTTTATGTGTAATAAAAACAGCATGAATGATATGACTTGTAGCCATTAGCCTGTAGATCTTAGAATCAACCCAATTTATGTCAAGGGTGTAATCCAGGGAGAAGGGCCAGCACAGAGCACCATGAAAGAGAGAAGTCAGTAACTGGAAGTTTCCAAATGCCATCAGGGAAATATTGGCATCATGGAAGTCACAATCATCCAGGAATAAAAACAGGAATGACATTGTTTTGGGAGTCATTCACCCAACAGAGAAGACGTGGCTTCATGAATATGGGGTCAGCTCATCATGCCTTCTTGAGAACCACAGATATGCAAAGGGTCCTACTGCTTTAGAGGACAAGAGCACAGAGCTTGGGGGGATCCATGTAGAGTGAGCAGAAGCAATCCTGGACTGGGTCTGGGGAGGCAGCCCCTCAGCTCTCAGGGCTGCTATTCTGATACACCCTGATAATGGCCTCCAAGGTCTTGCGCTCCTGGCATACCCAGCAAGGACGTGTGGGGCCGCTCAGGGTCCACTGGGGATTACCTGTCCTTACAAAGCTCAAGGGTAAGAGAACCATAGAAACACACTGTGTAGATGAGAAATTAGAACTCCTGTGTGCTGTTGGTGGGAATGCAAAATGGTGCAGCCCTTGAGGAAAAGAGTTTGGAGCTTTCTCAAAAACGTAAAATGGAATAAACATATCCAGCAATTACACTTCCAGGGATACGTCCAAAAAACTTCAAAGCAGGATCTCCAAAAAACAGGTGCACATCCATGTTCAATGCAGTATTATTCATATTAGCCAAGAGGTAGAAGCTACTTAAGGGGCCATTCATGGATGAAGGGATATCTCAATCCATTCAGGCAGGTAGAACAAAACAATGTAGACTGGGTGCCTTCTAAATGACAGAAAATTACCGCTCACAGTTCTAGAGGCTGGAAGTATGGGGCTGGTGTACCAACATGACCAGCAAGGACCCTTTTCTGGGCCACACACATTCACTGCATCCTGCAGAAGAGGGTAGGCATGTGCCTGAGCCTCTTGGATAAGGCACCGTCTATTTCTAGAGGATTCTGCTCCCATGACCTAAGCACCTCCCAAAGGTCCCACCTGCTAATACCATCATCACCATTGGGGGTTTGGGTTAGAGCAGTGACTTCAGGTGGGACACAAACATTCAGATCATCCCAACAGATAAAGAAAAGATAGCGTATCAGGACAATGGAATATTATGCAGCCATTACAAGGAAAGAGGTCCTGTCCCATGTTACAACATGGATGCACCTCAAAGACCTTATGCTGAGTGAATCAAGCCAGCCACAGCTAAACTCATGCTATAGGATTCCACTTACACAAAGCACCTGAAGCAGTCAAAGTCCTAGACACAGTTACTGAAATGCGGTTTCTGAGTGCTGGGGAGAGGAGGAAGGGGAACTTGGTGTTCAGTGTGTTCAGACCTCCTTCCATTTTATAAGATGAGAAACTTCTAGAGATGTGTTGCTCAACAACATGAATATACTTAATATATTAACTTAATGTAATTATCTTCAGTAATTATACTTAAACACATAAAACCCATTAAAATAGTAAATTTAACATTATGTGCTTTTTACCACAATAAAAATTAACCGTTTTGTATTTTGTTTTTTAAATCCTTTCAAACCAGTATTTAACCGAACAGCAATATATACATGTAGTTTAAAAATAACAATTATTGTGTATTTTTAGCCCCCAGCCCCTTCCACAGAGTGAGAAATGCTATTACTAATTTGTTGTGTGTCCTTCCAGAATTATAGCATGTGCACACATGCATGTATATGTGCATGTTCATCTCAGGGACTTCAGATGGGAGCACAGTGTGCATATTGCTTTTCCTCGCTTTAAAATACTGTTTCCTAAAGCTCGTTATCAATAAATAGATTCACCTCTCTCTTTTCAAAGGAAGGCATTCTATGCAATACTGCACTGTAGCATGCTTTATCTCTGCACTCGCCAGTGGCAGAGAACCAGACCGTGACTATGAGGACATGAGCACTGTCCTCACAGGAGTATTCTGTGCAGCTCACGTGTCCCTGTGGGATTCATTCCTAGGAGTGGAGTTTCTACTCGGTGTAGACAGTGTACCAAGGGACTTAAGGTCCTGCCCCTTCTGGCCTGTCATCTTCAGAGCTACAAAGCAGGTGTTTGGGAACCCCTTTACTTAATTTTATGGAAATTGTCCTCCAAGGGTTTGTGAGAGTGAACAACTTTTCATACATTTATAAAACTCTCTCTTTCATTTTGTTTACAGCCTATTTCTATCTTTACCCTAATTTTTTCAAGAATATTTATTTATTTGTCAGAAAGAGAGAGCGCGCCAAAGAACAGAGAGCAGTAAGCAGAACAGGCAGAGCAGGCAAAGGGAGAGGCAGGCTCCCTGCTGAGAAAGGAACCTAGTGTGGGACTTGATCCCAGGACTCTGGGGTCATGACCTGAGCTGAAGGAAGATGCTTAACCAACTGAGCCACCCAGGCGTCCCTATCTTTACCCATTTTTAAAATCTTACCCATTTATTTACAAGAATGCTTTATAAATAAAGAAAGCTTTCTTTGTCATATATATTTAAATTTTCCTCAATTTATGTTTGGTGTTTTCTCACAGCAACTTTTTTCCCCACATCAGTTTTAAATTAATCCGATTTATCAATCTTTTTTATTTTTTGTAGCATTTGGTTTTCCCATTTTCCTTAGCATGCTCTTTCCAATAAGCCAAACAAAACATTTTCTAATTGCATCTAGTCCTTTCTCTGTGGCTGACTTATTTTAAATTATATCTATTTGAGATATAAAATAGGGACCCAACTTTATTTATTTTTTTCCAGGTTGTCCCAGTATCATTTATTGAATAATCAATTTTTCCTCACTAATTTGAAATGCCACATTTATTTTTTGCTAATTCTGTAAATATATTTATTAATGAACCCTATTATGTTTCTTCACTAATCTTGCATTAATATGCTAATATAAACAATGTTAATATTAAGTAGTTTCAAACAGCTACGTGTAAGCTTCGTAAGGCATTTTACTAACTTAATAGGAATAATTCCCTTTAATAATATTCTTTTTATCAATTGCTGTGGCTACTTCTTCATGCAAACATTTTAAAATGAAAGTTAGAAAGACTTCATAATAGGGGGGCCTGGGTGGCTCAGTGGTTAAGCGTCTGCCTTCAGCTCAGGTCATGATCCCAGGGTCCTGGGATCAAGGCCCACATCAGGCTCCCTGCTCGGCGGGAAGCCTGCTTCTCCCTCTCCCACTCCCCCTGCCTGTGTTTTCTCTCTCGCTGTCCCTCTCTCGCTTTCTCTCTGTCAAATAAATAAAATTGAACTAATGGAAGAAAGAGAGAGAGAGAGAGAGAGAGGGAGAAAAAAGAGAGTCTTCATTTTATTTTATTTCAGGGTTAGTTAAGGATGAGCATACATCATACATCATTACACTATCAAGTCCTGATACCCAAGGACAAGGATTAATCCCACTTTTCTTTGATGCTCCTTAATGGTGTGTTAAGTACTTTTGAGCATTTCTTGTCAATTTTATTGTGATTCTATTATAAATGAAGTCCATGGCTCCTTCATCACTTAACTAATTACTTATAGGTACAAAGAGAAATTAATTAATTTTGGAAATTATTTTCATAAGAAGGTATATTGCTGGTTATGTTTTCAAAATTATTTCCCAGGAGATTTTTCTATGGTTCTCCAAGAACATACAATGATAATTTATCTTCATTTCTAATTTTTATGCCTCTTGTATTATTTCCTTCTCTTTCTGAATGTACTTCATAACTTGAGAATATAAGGTTAGATGCTTAGAAAGGAGGGCTTACCATGTTCATCTTTTAAGGTCATGTGGGATAAGTGCTTTTAAAATGCCCTCCAAATTCTCAAAAGTAAAGGAAATCCCAGATTGATTATCTCTGACACAAATTCTGAAATAAGGCAGAAGTAGAAGTTTAAAACTTAATCTGGAGATGAACAAACAATAAGGGGAAAGACTACTTTTCCTCTGTGTAAGACAACCCATTATTAACACAAGTCACCCATAAGACCTCATCACAAAAAGTTGAAAAACACTGGTTTCCTTCAGACTGCCAAGCAGGTGTCTGTTTTTCATCCATGTTAATCCTGTTCCCTGCATAACACTGCTCAGTAAATGATACCATAGCAACTAGCAGCAATCTGGAAAAATCCATAAGCACAGATCCCTACCTCATGCCTTAGACAAATACAAAATGCACTAAACCAGGGATCACGCAACCTGTAGCCCAAAGGCAAATGCAACTGGTGCATGTTTTTGTAAATAAAGTTTTATTAGAATACAGCCAAACTCTTTCACTTACAGAATGCCTGTGGCTGCTTTCACACAAGGGAGGCGCTATAACAGAGACTATATGGTCTACAACACTGAAAACATTTGTTATTTGCCCCTTTACAAAACAAGCAAGCAGACCCCTGGGACACACCAGCAGTCCTCTCAGTGTGAGAAATCTGAACGTATTTAGAGGACCTCCAGCTTCTCAACTGATGCCCCAACAGTACTGGCTGGAAAGTTTGAGGATTGCTAATCAGAAATTCTCATCATCTCAGAGTTTTAAGACCAGCTACATTAACATTTTTTTTAAAAACAGTGAAAACCTGTCATCCTCTTCTACAAAATACTATTATTTATTTCATTGTTGCCTTTGTCTATACAAATTTATAAAATGTGCTCTGCATCATAGGTGGAAAATTGTTCTAACTGCAGGCAGGCACAATTTCTGCAACTTGCAGAGATACTGTACATATACAGAGTACATAAGTACACACCACACTTGCGCATTCTGTATATGTACAGTATCTGCAAGTTGTAGAAAGTGTAGAGTTGATGGTCCCTCCATCTGAGACCAAGTGTTGGTACAACATCCTCTGATGTTCAGCTGCCTGAGTTGCAAGGGGCTGGGAAGAATCTCCAGGAGACTCTGCTAGAGATTCCCTGAGCTTCCCTGCCTTCTGCCTCCCTGAGACTCACTCAGCTCAATGATGTTTCCTTTCAATGACTGTGCTGCTGCAGAAACTTTTCTGTAAGAATTTAATTTTTCCATTGTTCACTTTTCCTGCTTAACACAAAAAGGATATTTTAATTTTTATTTTTATGCTCTTTCAAGGAATTAAAAAAATCCTACTTTTAGTGAAGTAGGTACAAAGGATAGACAAAGAAACAAGCCAGAGACCCTGACTCCAGAGCCTATGTGAAATAGTCATGAGATGAATGAGTGGAGTGAAAGAAAGTAGTGAGCGAGAGATGAGATTAGTGAGCAAGACACGAGAGAGTAATGTGTGAGACATGAGAGAGTAGTGTGTCAGAAATGAGTGAGTAGTGAGCGAGATATGAGAGTAGTGTGCAAGACATGAGATAGTATGTCAGACATGAGAGTAGTGAGCGAGATATGAGAAAGTAGTGAGCGAGACACGAGAGAGTAGTGTGTGAGACATGAGAGAGTAGTGAGTGAGACATGAGAGAGTAGTGAGTGAGACATGAGAGAGTAGTGTCAGACATGAGAGAGTAGAGTGTGAGACATGAGAGTAGTGAGCATGAGATAAGAGAATAGTAAGTGAAATATGAAAGAGTAGTGTGCGAGATGAGAGAGTAGTGTGCGAGACATGAGTAGTGTGTGAGACATGAGAGAGTAGTGTGTGAGACATGAGAGTAGTGAGCGAGAGATAAGAGAATAGTGAGCGAGACATGAGTAATGTGCGAGACATGAGAGAGTAGTGAGCGAGACATGAGTAGTGTGTGAGATGAGAGAGTAGTGTGCTGAGCTGAGAGAGTAAAAGAAAAAGAAGTAAAAGGTATTCAAATTGGCAAAGAAGTCAAACTCTTTCTTTAAAGATGACATGATACTTTATATGAAAAACCCAAAAGACTCCATCCCCAAACTCCTAGAACTAATTCAGCAATTCAGCAATGTGGCCGGATACAAAGTGAATGTACAGAAATCAGCTGCTTTCTCATACACTAACAATGAAAATACAGAAACGGAAATTAGAGAATTGATTCCATTTGCTATAGCACCCAGAACCGTAAGATACCTGGGAATCAACCTAACCAAAGAGGTAAAGGATCTGTACTCAAGGAACTAGAGATGAGAGAAATCAAAGAAGACACAAAAAGATGGAAGACCATCCCATGCTCACGGATCGGAAGAATAAACATTATTAAGATGTCTATACTGCCCAGAGCCATCTATATTTCAATGTCATCTGGATCAAAATTCCACCGGCATTTTTTAAAGAGCTGGAGCAAACAATCCTAAAATTTGTATGGAACCGGAAGAGACCCCGAATTGCTAAGGAAATGTTGAAAAGGAAAAAACAAAACTGGGGGCATCCCATTGCCTGATTTCAAGCTTTACTACAAAGCTGTGATCACCAAGACAGCATGGTACTGGTGTCCTATTTTTATTACACTATCACACTTGTGTATTATTTCTGCTTAAACAGTAAACTACCAAGAACTTATTTTTAAAAAGTAAAACAATGTATATTTACCCACATATTTATCATTTTTGGCAGTCTTCATTTTTAATGATTTTTAATGATTCGTTCTGCCTGGTAAAAGACATTATTTTTGAAGAAATGAGAGTTGTTGTTTGCAAAATGACTCAAGTTTGTGAATTTGTTTTATTTTTATTGTTCTCATTCCTTCATTGAATAATCTCAAATTGGGATTACCTATCAAGTCTCAAATTGGGATTACCTATCAAGTACGTATTATACACAAGCAAAATGAACAGCATTTGCAAATGCGAATACCAGTTGTTCTCACCTGGAGATCATTTTTCAGGTCTCCGGATTTGCTAAAATTCCACGGATTGTGGGTTTTTTTGTTGTTGTGAAAACTAGGTGGGGTAGGTGCGGTACTGGCATCAGTGGGCAGAGCACACGCAGGCTGCCGAACGCCCTGCAGAGCACCAGTCCGGGCCCTGCAACGAAGAAGAATCTGGCCCATGATGTGAATTGTGTGGCGGGTGAAACACTGAGGCTGGTGCGTGAGGCACCACGACTCGTTCTGCAAACTGTGTCTGTGTAGCATGAACGACATGTGCCATGTTTGTGAGGAAACAGCCCAGGGTCCCACGTGCCCTGCAGCAGGGTCTGGAGCTCGCCGTGCGGGACAGAAAGCGTGGGGCGCACTCACGGAGGACTGTCACCAACAACACAGTGTGAAGAGACTGCGCGGTGGTCCCAGAGCCAGACGGGGGAGCATGGGGCGCACATGAGGTAAGAAAGGCTTTAAGAAGAACAACTACGAAACCACCATCTAGATTTGGGGCGGGGGGTTGAGCCCAGGTTTTAGCCTTGACAGCCAGGGAGGCCGTAGCTCCGTGAGTCTGGAACGCCGGCAAGGGGCTGAGTCTGAGACCCAGGGAGCCCGCAAGGGCAGCGGCCAGGAGGCCGCGGCCAGGCGCTCATGGTGGGGGAACTGGGTCTCAAGGCGCTGGAGCATCAGGAGGCACATGTTGGGGTTACTGGGATGCCAGGGAGGGGAAACGGCAGGAGGGCCCGACACGCGGAAGGAACCAGGCACCGACTCGGGGGCAGACACCGGGAGGTCCAGCACTCGCGCAGTCCAAGGCCGCCCAGGACGTCCGCGCTTACAGGGGACGAGTCCCGCGGTCCTGGCCACCGAGCAGGCTGTCTGCACATGCTCCACCCCCGCAGCCTGTCCAGCACCTCGACCCCACAGCCCGTACCCGCAGCCCGTAGCTTACCGCTCCTCACGGTCCCGACGACGACGGTTGTCGGCCCCATGGGCCAACGGAGAGGCTCCCGGAAGGCAGGCTGGGCCAGGGCCCCACGCGGGGCAGGGCCAGGCCCACTGCCCCCCACGCTCGTGGGGAACCGAACCGCAGCAACAGACACTGCGCCTCTCACGTGTCGCCTGTGCCGCCGCGTGGAGCGAATCCGCGCAGAGCCTCACGGGAGCTCAGCGCACAGCACTCTGGGAAAGACCTTGTGGAGTCCTGTGCGCAGGCGCAGGCGCAGGCGCAGGCGCAGCCCCACCCCGTAAGCTGTCTCAGGCGGTGAGGGCGGGGCGTCGGGAGCTTGCTAGGCGGGTGCAGCTCTGTGCGGTGTGAGCAGGTGCCTTCTCCTGCGGGGCCACGAAGCCGGGGCTGCAGGGGAGCGGGGACACCGCAGGGAAACGCGGGGGCTGTGGGCGACTGCTGGCAGCCAAGGAGGAGTGGGAGGTGGGGGCGCGTCCGTGGACGGCGTGGCTGGGGCAGCCGCTGGTTGGGAGCGTGGCGGAGGGCGGTGCCTGCGGGGTCCAGCCGTGGACACGTGCGGGCGTCGGTGTGGAGAAGACGCTTTCTTCTTGACCGGCTGTTGGCGGGCTCCGGCGCTGTGTGTCCTGGGAGCGCAGACCTGGCGCGGGTCCGGGAGGGCGGCTCTAGGGCCTGATCTGTCCCTCCGTCGGACACCGCGGTGCGGCCGCTGCCGGAACCCCCGGGGACACCGTGTGGACATGCGAACGGACACCGGGGAGCCACGCGGGCCCGCGGGCGCGACAGAACGCCAGCCGCCGTGCCCCATCGCGGACGTGCAGTCGGAGTGCGGGTCAGGGCCGCCCTGCGTGCTGCTGGATGGCAGGGAGCGCCGCTGGGGGTCCACAGGGGGTGAAGAAGCGGCCGCGTCTGGTCCTGCCCTGCGCCCCGAGTGGACGGCGCCATTGTCGTCATTGCTCAGGACTGCCCGGATGGGACAGCTTGGTGTGCGCCCACAGGCGCTTATGGGAGGAGATGTGACACATGCACCCGCACGGAGACACTGACGTATCAGCCGACCCTGCGGAAGACGGAGTGACCGCATGGACGGGGCCGCCGCCATGACGCCGAGTGACCGCAGCCCGCCAGGGACAGACGCAGATGCTGTCCGAGTGGACTTCCGCTCGCGCCGAGCTTGGCCGGACCTCCAGCACCACCGCAGCAGCCGAGAGCCGCTCTGGGGCAGGGAACGGGTTGGGTGTGGGTGGGCCTCAAGGCAGGGGCAGAGGAACCAGAGAAATGGGCGAACTGCCTTGTTGGTTTTGTGTAGTTATGTTTAAATAAACCCAGGCCGAAGTCAGCGTTCTCGCCGGGATCCAGGATGTCAGATATGACCCAACCCTACCCTCTTCCGGGCCCCACGGAGCCCTCAACCTCGGGCCAGCTTCCTGCCCCAGGAACCCTCTTCTGAGAGTTAGTCTCCATCCTGACCTCTCCGCGGCACTCGTATCCCCAGAAATCCAACTCACCCTTCCTTCCCCGCTGAGGATCATTGACCACAGCGGCACTAGCTGCAGGCTTTTCAGCACCCGTTGCTGCCCCTTCTGACTCCCAGTGCTCACGCCGGACACACTGGCGCTCCCCGAACCAGGCTTTCTTTTCTCCGTAGAAGTGACCGCTGACATGCCCTGTGCTCTACTGACGCATTGGCTTCCCCGTCTCTGTGCTGGAGAGGATTCTGTGCTTGACCTCCCTGTGTTGTCTGGGCATAGAGTCTCCCTTGCTCTCTTTCCAGCTCCGCTCGTGCTCAGGAGATCACTTTCTTGGGCCCCTGGGTGGCTCAGTCCACGAAGACCTGCCTTTGGCTCCAGTTATGTTCTTGGAGTCCCGGGATTGAGTTCCACCCAGTAGGGAACCAGCCTCTCCTCCCTTTGCCTCCCTCCCTCCAGGTGGTCATTGCTCTAGCTCTCTATCAATTAAGTAAATAAAATCTTTTAAAAAAAGAAAAAGACAGACAAGACTACCTTCATGAACTATCTAGCGTGTGTTTGCCTGGTTGGCCCTGTGGCTGGACTCTGAGATTCCTAAACTAGAAATCATTTCTGCAGCCAGTGTGGACTTGAGGGGAACCTGGTGCACTACCTCTGAGAGTTGGTCTCCCTTGGAGCAGGTGGTACTTGTAAACAGGCTTTTTGAAATGCTAAGCCATATGAAGAATGCTGGCAGCCCCTGCCTGCAAAGACATAGGAGGCAGTGAGGATTGTAGGTCTAATAACATCATGTTGGACCTAATATTTTAGCTTTTTAAGATCTCCTTTTAGCTATGTTTTCTTGACTGTCACCCAAATGTGTTTTTATTTCCTATACTTGAAGGAATAGCGGCGGTGGCTGCTTCGGCTCTCTTGAAATTGGCGGGACACAGCCACACCACAGGAATATGAAACAGGGCAGCCTGAGCAGGCAGCAATTCACTGTGTGTTCAGCAAAGTCACATTTGGAACGGCCAGAGATGTGCACAGCATCTGCCATGCTTCATGGCAGGTGAGACACCCAAATGGTAGAAGATCGTAAATTAATGGGTGAAATTACTTTGCACAGATAAAGCAGTTTACATTTCTTTTCCTTTTTGCTTTGTTATATGTTAGTGGTTAAGAGCTATTTCATACTTTTCTGTGTAATCTAGTTAATACTCTTTTAAAAACCTGTCAGAATTTAACCTCAGGAAAAGGAACATTTTAGCCTGTTCAGGAATGTAAAGATTCTTACATCACAAAATGTTAAAATGTATTTGATGTGTGCTACACATGTAAATATCCTGGTTCTGAGTCTTTGCTTATGAATTACATATTGCTTTAATGGTTGTTACAATTTATAACATTTTTTTTAAGTAGGCTCCACAGAGCTCAAACTCGGAACTCTGGGATCAAGACCTGAGCTGAGATCAAGTCAGACACTTAACCTACTGAGCCACCCAAGCAATGCAGGTTGTGAATGATTTTTTTAAAAAATAACCTCTTCTCTTTAAGGTGGTGAAGTTCATTTTGGGCTGCTATGTAATGAAGCCACATGGCCACTAGGTGGAGATGTTGTACAGCGCAGAACACACTGCCCTTCTACAGAGACTTCATTATTTCAAAAGGTTTTTTTTTTGTTTGTTTTTTTAAGTAAACTCTATACACAATGTGGAGCTTGAACTCATAGCCCTAAGATCAAGAGTCGCACACTCATCTGACTCAGCCAGCCAGGCACCCAGAGACTTTTACTGCTTAATACAAAATATCAAAGGGAAAAGTTCTGTGGAAGTGGACGTTTTTGAATATACATCCATATTAAGGTTTCAAAAGCACTGAATACGATCAAAATATTCAGGATAAAAATTGTGAAGATAAATTATCCTGGTAATGTTATTCTTCATTTTCCTCTTTTCTGAGGGTTATTCATTTTTCTTTCACATATTTTCAGTTTCAAATTCCATGTATAGTATATAAAAGGAAAATGCATCACTATCTAAAAGAGCACACATGCATACGCCTAGACACATAAATACATAGTTCTTACTGTAGTATTTACAAGGGGGAAGACAATGACCTCTTTTGTCATGAAAGAACCTTTGATCTTTCCACATATATTTCTCTTTTTCTTAGCAACTAGAAAAGTATCCACATAGTTTAAATTTCTTTTTTTTATGTTTAGATAATGGCTGCTAACAAAATTGATAACGTAGACTGTCAGAAAATATAACATTGCATGTCAGAATGGCTTTTGAAGGTTCTGGTGTGTTTATATTGCTTTGCTGTGATACAGAGTTCGAAAAGCCTTTGCTCTGAATGGATTTGATTTGTCACCGTTTACTCGTTACTTCTGTTTTAAGACAACTGCAGAAAATCAAACACATTTTTTGGTGTGTTTATTTTTAAAGAAAGCATTGTCGTCTGTGATACGCCTGTGGGAATTCAATGTCATTGTTTTACTTATCATATATTGAAGTTGTCAACTAGCATCAGGTTCTCAGGTGCTCCTTCTCTGAACAGGGAATGAACTGTGGGGACCACTAGCATCATTGCTTTGACACGTGTCTGGGGCCATTTCAACTCATGCGGGGAAGAGTCATGCCCTGGGGAGCTCCTAGTGGGGGTGTTCTGAGTGGTCCTGCAGATGTCAATGCCCCCCAGGCTTGGAAGGAGTTACTTAGAGTTCTGGAGTGCTCAATCCAACCTGGCAGCTCATTCATTCATTCATTCATCAGCACAGGAGTGCCTGTGTGTATCGTGTCTTCCGTACATAGATGAGGGGAGCAGGCAAGGGTGTGGACAGAGAACAAGGAAAGGAGAATGCCCAGTCCTGAGTGTGGTAGGAAGCCCATGCTCAGGAGATGGAGGGAGTTATGACATTCTGGGAGGCAGGAAGTAAACCAGGAGGGTTTGTGGCACAGAGAGAGCTTTAAGATGTGAGCTGTCACAATTGTCCCCTGGTGCTGAGAGTTGGTACAGTGGTGCCTGAGATCTACTGGAAAAGACAATGACAAGATGGGGGGCGTCATCAGGAGGGCTGTTTGGTGGCATGAGGGGCCCGGAAGTCCAATAGGGTGAGTGGAAGATGGGGAAATGAAGAATCCATGCCCCTTTGCCTTTGAGTGTGTGAGAGAGATGGGCAATGCCACAGGAGGGTAATGCGGGTTAGAGCAGGAAAGTACCTGAATCAGAGATGCCCACACTCTGGAGGAAAGCCTGCATCCTCCATATATCACCCAGAGCTAGCCTCCTCTTATCCACATCACATCCATATCCAGAGAAAAGGGTTTTCATCTGGGCTCAGGCGATAGACACCAGCTCTCCAGCAGTCATGGTTCCACTCCACAAACATGAGCAGGTAACTAAGAGATATCAACACATGAAGAAAGCCAGAGAGGAGTCACTGCAGAAAACAGAAGAAAATGATGCTAATCCAAAGAAGGCAAGGGTGGAGATAGTCAGACCCGATCCAAACGATTGTGGGTGTACTGGATACAGCTGTACCTGAAGCCTCATCTTGAACATTTGGATTACACAAGCCAAGATGCCTCTATTGCTATAGCATGTCTGAATTGTACCCATCATCCACATACAAGAGGGCCTTGACTGTGTTCACTAATGTATCTATTCTTGGAAAATTCGGGGACATTTTTAGGGTGAGCGTATATCAATTGAGGGAAAAACAAACATTACTATGATGCCATTATTTCTCCTGGAAATTCTTTGCAACACAAAGAAATGAGACAACTAGGCAAAAGAGTAAATGAAGTTTATGACAGTGTCAGAGTCTTCAGTCTTTGCTTTATGGGCCATTTAATAAGTTCTTAGCATCAATGATGACCTGTAGGTACTCATAATCCTCTCCAAAGAAATCCACTGTAAGTCTGCTCATGTCATGCGGATTAATTAATTATCCTCTGTTTCACTTTTCCTTAAAACTTCACCCATTAATAAACTGTTTCCTGTTTCAGTCTGTATTGTTGCACTTTGCCTGTATGGCTCTTAACACTTTGCATGCAAAAGCTGCCTTTCTTCCACTTCCATTTTTTTATGCCTCAGATAATGTTGTAGGGCTGTTCTGAATGAGGAAAGTGGTCTGAGAACTGTCTTCCCTTGTCTCTGTGGACATGAAATGTCAGATCTTCTAAGGACTTTGTATCTGACGTCAACTCTGTGTTCCTGGTTTATTATATTTTCCATCGTTAGCTCTGAGATTCCAAACCCCACAGGGTTCAGGAAGAGAGCAGAAAGCCTCTGGGGAGCTACCATATGAGGAGGCCTCTCCTTTCTCTTTCAGAGCAGCCCACATTCATTTATTTAACTTCCCTTAAAATGATGCTACCTTTCCCTTATGAGAATAACAATCTTATGGCTCACTGTCCACGAATAAATCATCTGATGGATGTAGGTTGTAAATTTGGATCTGGTGCTGAATTTCAAAAGATGAAGTTTCTATCTGGGCTTTAAATTTTATTCTTTTTTCTTTTTTCACTAATTTTTGGAAACCTATCTGGGCAAAACCTTCACTGAATTAGGTCAAAGAGAAGACCAATGTGGAAAAGAGAATGGTGAAGTTTTACCTTCAAAAAACCAGGGGGCTGGGCCAGCTGAGTGCACTGTGAAGGGAGAGGGGCCATCCTGGCCCAGCCATGCCCCACCCCCTGATCTGGTCCTTGCATCACCTATGGTTTGTACCGCAACCCAAGACACTTTTGTTTGTTTATTTAAATTCTCAAGTTCATAAAAAGGATGATCTTTCTAGGTAACACGGGAAGGGCTCTGAGCCCCACAGATGTGACGTGATGGTGAATTTTCCTTCCTTCTGTCCAAGAGGTAAGAACTCCCCATATTGTTCAGTTGGTGTTGCTACAGACTCCTCCCTGTCCCCCAGAAAAGGAGGGACTGAATCTGATCTGGAGCTCTTCCAGAAGCTTCCACACCATTAGAATAATCTGTCCAGATTAGAATTAAATTGCTCTGAGTGGATGTTTCTCACTGTAAAACAAAACGGCATGGAATGGGCCAGTAGCATGGTCAGAACTTGCCACCAAATGGAAAAGGAAACAAGAAAGCCCTCCATGCAGAGATGGTTTCCTTTGATTTGACAAATTGCCCTGTTCATCCAGGGGGGATTTCTCCAGACTCACGTCCTGTTTCAGGCTGCATCATGTGCCTGCCATCAAATTCATGTGCTGGAGTCCTAACTCCCTGTAACTCAGAGGGTGGCCTAATTTAGAGAGGGTCTTGACACAGGGAACCAGTTGTTTTGAGGGCATTGAGCTGGGCTGTAATCCAGTAGGACTGGTGTCCTTAGAGAGGATGAGATTTGGACACAGACCCAAGGAGGGAAGACACATAAAGACACACAGAGAGAAGACAGCCATCTACAGGCCAGAGACAAGACTGGAACAGATCCTTCCCTCATGGCCCCTGGAAGGAATCAAATCTGTCTCACCTGGATTTTAGACTTCTGGCTTCTACTGAAACCTCCCAGTTGGTGTTGCTTTGTTGTCATGGCCGACTGGAGCAGACCCAGGCCGTTCCTATTATGATTGGGTGGTGGAACCAGGCTACAGAGCTTAGAGGGAACTCAAGCTCTGTTTAGACCAGAACTATGCAAGAAGAGCACAAGCACTGGCCTCAGAGGTGGGCACTTACATAGTTTAAAGACTTCCTAGTAGTTGAATCAAAAAAAAAAAAAAAGGAAATGGGTGAAATTAATTTTAACAATATGTTTTATTTAATCCCATATACCCAAATATGTCAATGAGGTGTGTTGAATGTAAAGGAGATATTTTACCTTTTCTTTGTGGTCAAAACTTTTAAAGATTAAAAAATTTTAATCTTTAAAATCTGGTGTGTGGGACACCTGGGTGGCTCAGTCAGTTAAACTGCTGCCCTCAGCTCAGGTCATGATGCCAGGGTCCTGGGATTGAGTCCCGCATTGGGCTCCTCGCTCAGGGGGGAGCCTACTTCTCTCTCTGCCTCTGCCTTACACTTTGCCCGCTTGTCCTCTCTAAAAAAAAAAAAAAAAAAAATCTGGTGTGTGTGATTTACATGGACAGAGCATTTAAATGGTCAATGGAAGGGAGGGTTGTTTTGACCAGTGAAAATTGTTCTGGAAGGTGCTTGAGGAAGACAGTTTCTCCTTGAACTATCCTGGCTCCTCTTTTGTGATTTTAGCATTTTGCTGTGGAATCATCTGGCCGTCTCTTGGCTCTGATAGAGGTTAAGTATAGTCCCTCCTAACAGAGATGTGAAACTGGAGGGACTCGTCACTAGATGTTCGAAGCATCAGCTTGTAAGGACCCTGGGCGGTGAGGACACATTCCTTTCTCTTCATTACCATATTCAAACAAAGGCACAGATCTGTTGATGGTTCTGTCATGATTTTGCTCATCTTTGAGCAGAACTGTAGAGTGTTTGCTGAAGATCATACTAGAAAATTATACTTAATTTCTTTCTTCTGGGAATCTTTACCTATGGTTTTATTTCTTTTAAATTCCTGTGTTTTTAAGAGAAGTATGTTCTGGCCAAGTGAGTTTGGGTAATAAGTGAGTGGCTTGGAAAGCACTCATTTCCTCCCATGTTCATTTACTCATTAAGAGAAATCTTCTCCAATGAAGACATACAGATGGCTATCAGACATGTGAAAATATGTTTATCATCACTAGCCCTCAGGGAGATTCAAAATAAAACTACATTGAGAAATCTGTGTCAAGTGTTTTCTGATAGCATCTCTCTGACTCTGATACCTGGCCATCCCTCCTCCCCTTTTCACTTATGATAACCCTTGTCTAGATTCAGATCTGGGCACCTATCAGAAGCTGACACATTACAGCATGGGGAGAGGGATACATAGCAGCTAAATATCCCCACATATCCAGGTAAAGACACCATAATAAGAGATGCCAGAAAGCGGGAGGGGGGGTGTCCTCGTGCTGCACATTATAACGGTGACAAGTTGAGCTCACCCTACCTGAGATCTTAAATCATTGGTGAGTGATTAAAAAAAAAAACAAAAACAAAAACCAACAAATTATAGATCAAGGCCCAAATGATGCCATCTTGAGAATTTGGATTTGTCCTTATTAAAATGTCTTTGGGGAGCTTCCAAATGCTCCCATCCCCTCTTTCCAGTTACCAGGAGCCATATTGCAGAGCTGTGGCTGTCTGCCTGGTAACCCACTCCGAGATCTGGGGTGAGGCTGAGGGTCTTCCTGCCTCAGGACCCAGATGGGGGGCGTGAAGACCTGCTTTCTTCATTTGAACCTTCCTTAATTAAGCATCTAAGGAATTCTCCTTCCAGAAAGGCTCAGAAACAACTGGAAGTAGACCACATGGGCACTGGTCCTGCCCATCCTACCTTAAAGAGCGTACCTTAAGTTCCTCCTCCCGGGTGGACAGGTAAGTGCAAATGACTAATCACCCTCGGGTAAAGAAAAATGCATAAATGTCAAGGAAGCAGTAAGAAGCACATCCTGTAAGAATGTTTCCATGATTTTCAGGAATTCACTCTTCAAGTCATTGTCCGTTATGCTCTCATTTTCTACTGTTGCATTCTATACAGATCCTTCCCTTCAAATTTAAGACAAAGAAAGCCCTAATCTCAGTTATTTTTTTTGTGGTTTTTCATTTCTATGAAAATTACTTCTAACTTTTTTCTATGTATACTTTACATTATAAGGAGGATGAAGGATGCAGGATTTTATGATAAAGTGTACTTCCGCTTTTAGGCACATTTTCTTCCTTGTATGAGAAGACCCGAATCTCCACTGTGCTCATGTCCTGTTCTGGCCACTCACATGGGTTGTCGGAGGGATGACTATCTTCTGGAGAGAATCAGTTTGGAAAAAGAGTTATTTTGGAGATGGCCTCCACAGCTGAAAACAAGTAGGGAAATCTACTTTTCAATGTGAACAAAGAGTTCAGAATGGAGACAAGTGCCTCAAGTCCAGGGAACAGGGTATTTCATGGGAAACCCCCCAGAAAATGGTAAATCTTATAGAGGAGTTTCAGTTAGTGTGAACGGATGAGACTTCTGGGATTATGGGATTTGCCAGAGCTTGCAAACTTAAAAGCACGGAGCTGTCACACAGAACGAGGAATGACGCCGTTTGTCAGCAGAGACATTTATGGAACGGCAACAAAAATGCTTCCTAAAAGCCACCCATTTGAGAGAAGACAAAGTTGCGTCTGGAAATCAAGGCTCTTGGGATGAGGTTGGTGATGCTTGGGCACACTGGCTCTCACAGACACAGAGCCCTGTCATGGGTTTGGGGGCTGTCAGAGAGGTCCAGGCACCCATCAGCTGTGTGGTTCATTTGTTCCCTGGGCTTCAGGTACCTGGTCTATAAAATTTGGTTGTCACATGACCTTTGGCTAAAGTTGCCTCCAGCCATGCTCCTTCTCTCCTCCTGTATCCCCATATACCTTCTCCTGCATTAGAGGAGTCTGTAGCCAGTGTCCTCTCCAGTAGCTGCCCCGACCTGCAGAAAGGGACTCATGGGAGCATTAAAGAGGTAAACCCCACTCTTTGTGAGCCCCGGCTCTCTCTGTTCTGGACCAGTGTCTCTGAGTAACGTTTGTTTCTTTCCTATAAGACACACAGGTTTCCTCCCTCCCCTTGATCACCTTAGTTGCCTCCTCTGCTCCTGAGGACATGGATTTCAGACTTCGCTCTCTCCTGTTTCTTTTCCCCTGGAGCGACACATGGCCATCCATGTCCTTTTAAAAATACAGAGTTGGTGCCATGTCAGACTCTGCTGCTGGCAGATCAGGCGATCAGCAGTACTAAGTGGGAAGATGTGTTGCTGAGCCCATGCATATACTCTCTCAAACCACAGCCCTTTCTTCATGAACCCTTTGAGCAATGGCAGTGGTGGCTGGGGTCCACAGAACAAGTCATCCTATGTACTCGCTGATTTAACGGCTCCTGTGCTGAGCATTCTCATGGACATAAATGTCTCCACAATTTTTAACCATCCAGAGAATTCCATTCGTAGACCTTTCCCCAGTTTCCCTTGCCACCAATTTTTCCAATCGTGCTCAAGTCCTTGACCATCCAGCCAAAACGTGGACAGCAGCCCCTGAACTGGTATAGAATTCCCTGTCTTGCCGCTTTCCCTTTCAGGAAAGGGAATTCCTAGGCATGCTGCTTGACGTTCTGTGCCCTGGGAGTATTTTCCTTCATGGAAGTCCTGGACAGGGGCTGCAGGGAGGTGACCATCCAATTCCAGGTGGTGCCTGAGTACATGCCAGGAGCATCTCTGAACCAGGTACGATTTTTCTCTTCTTCTGTCACCTGACCACAGGTAACTCTCCATGAGGAGGCCATAGGCACATAATGGGAAGGAAGGCAGCGGGTCATGAGTGGGGAACCACGCACCCTTGGACAGCTTATTTGTGTAAATTACATGCCCAGGACTCCCTGGGCCCAGCCATGTGTATAGCAGTCCTGCTGCACAATGGAACGCTGCTTGAAATGTTTTACTTTGTGGCGTGGTGGGTCAGATGACACCCACCTGATGGTTGAGTGTCACCGTGTGTCATGTTCAGGTCACCTGTTAAGTCAGTAGCCCAAGATTAAGTAATTCTCCTAAGGCCCTCCAATGGGTCTTGAGCTGTTTCTCAAAAGAAACAATTATCCAAAGAGGATGGTGGGGCTTTGTCCCCAAACTTTAAGGTCCTGCACTGCAGGTCACCTATGAGAACCGGCCAAAGCTTCAAATAGCAATCCTATCTGCACTCGGACCGAGTGGCCGAGCAGCTTGCACAGCAGCCTGGACCTGCTGCAGAGCCTTCTGTCGTTCTGGGTTTCACTCAAAATCAGCAGTTTTTTGGGTCACTCAATAAATGAACTGGAGTCCCACATCTAAATGAGGACTGTTTTGCCTCCAAAAATCAAGAAGGTCGTGGGCATCATGCCTCATTCGTGGCTGTTGGAGAGGTCAGATACAACAAGTGACAAATTAGAAGGGACATCTCATCGTGCTCCACAGGGTGGGACCCTAGAAATTTCACCGAGGTCAAGGCCTCTGAATTTGTCTGATGTACTTCCCATCCTCTGTTGTACTAACATCTTCCCAATAACTCTACAGTGGTTGCAGCTTCTTGTTCACGAGGTCCAGTCATCAATGCCATGGGCTCGTTTAAACATGGTCTCTTGTGTGGAAGGGAAAAGCAGTCAAGATCACTGTGAACTAAACCATGGCACAGGGCTGGAGAGTTGATACACCTCTATAGGACAGGACAAGGTATTGTTGGCCTGGCCAGCTGAAAGGAAACTGCTTCTCCTGGTTTTTACCAACAGGTTGGAAGAGAGAGCATTTTTTAGGTTGATAGCTGTAGACTCGATTGTGGGGGATGTGTTAATTTGTCCAAGCAATGAGGCTACATCTGGTGCAGGAGCGCAGAGTCACCATCTGGGTAAATTTATGAGAACCCATAGTCATTATTCAGGATCCATCTGTTTTCTGCACAGACTTAATAGGCAAGCCAGATGGGGAGGGGTTGGCCGTCACCACCCTGCACCCCTCAAGTCCTTGGTGGTGGTGTTCATCTCTGCAGTCCCTCTAGAAATGTGCCATAACTTACAGTTTTCCACTAGAGACAGTTCTAGTGGCTTCCACTTGGCTTTCTCACCATAATAGCACTTATTAATAGGCCATAGAATCAACACAAGGATGCTGCTGGCTGCCGGGAAGGTCTTCCCAACTATGCAGTCCAGACCTGCGAAATAACCACAGGATAAACTTAGAGTCCCCTGGGTCAAATCTGAGATCAGCCTTCGACTGTCTGATTTCCATAAGCTCCTACTATGAGTGGTGGACAACAGGGACGTTTCAGGTCTCCTGAAATTCTGTCAATTCGGAGCCTGTGTTCATAGTCTCTGAAAAGCCTGATTATTTTCTTTTTTGCAATGCACAGTAACCCTGCAGAGGGCCAGAGGTTCCTTTGGGGAAGTCTGGGTAAAGCATTAATAGTAAAAATTTTTGGCATTGCAGCAGAGTCACCCTCTTGGCCTTCCATCCACTCAAGGCATTTTGGGTCTGCAAACTGGCTCAAGACTGAGGAGCCATCGCTCTCTGTTTCCAGGACTCAAGTTAAGGTCTGTTCACTCGACTAACATTGCTCACACAGGTCGAGTATTGGACATACCATTTCTTTCCTTTCTAGAATGCAGGGATCAAGTGCCAATTACTGTGTTGGTTCTGCTGTCCAGGATGGCCGCAGGTCCACGTGGCTTTGGTTGTGGGGTGCTACCCCTGGACCATGCCACCCCTGATCCAACCAATTCTATTGCATGCCAGTTTCCCTGTTATAGCCACAGTTCCCGCTGGAGGGTCTGGCTCATGGTGAAGAACAAACCCTCAAAGATGCAGCCTCCACTCACTGGTGATTTCTCACAGTCCTGGTGGAAGGTCTGGGGTCTGGTCCTTCCCAGATCCTTCCCAGGGTGGGTCAGAATGTCTTCATGACAACTGCACTCTCACTTCCCCAGCCTGCCACAACAGATGAAGTCTTTCTGTCTGCCGAAATCCCTATGCCATAATTCCAGTCCCCTGGTGTGATGGTCTTGGTAGGGGGTTCTTGGTGAGATGATTAAATCAGGAGGGGGCAACTATCATGGATGGGATTAAGGCCCTTTGGAAAAACATTCCAGAAACCTTGGGATAAAACTGGCAGTCTGCAACCTGGGCTCTCACCAGAAGCTGACAACGCTGGTGTCCTGACCTCAGGCCTCCAGACCCAGTGACTGTGAGAAATAAATAAGCCTGCTGTGATTATGGTCCCCAACCATGCTGCTTTGTCCACCAGCCCAAACTGCCTACCAAACCTCCTGAGCTTTGAATCCCCACCTTTGTAGTACACCAAGGCTGGCCTGGTGCTTTAGCTTTACTGAGCAAAAGCCACCTTTTGGGTTATGTTTCTGCCAAGCAACCGATTGGACAAACTGACCCAAAGCCACCACATTAGATGCAGACTCTCTGCTTAGTGGGTCCATCTTGGCAAATGTGTCTGATCTGCCTTTCTGTTCCTTCTAGCCTCAACATCCAGCCCCAAGGCATTTGGGATTGCCTCCTTCAGGCTCGAACTTTTGGAAGAAAGTTGGCTTTCTGTCATGTTACTTTTTAATGGGACTTAACATAGGAGGTGATCTGTGGATTCAGCTGGGTTCAGAGGAGTCTGGCTGTTTGCTAGTGAGATCAGTACACAGTGAGATTAGTACATCACTAATTAGCATATGCCAAATGCCTTGAGTAGGTTGGGTTATGTTCAAATACAGCTTTGAGTTTGGATGAAATGTTAATACTAATTGCCCTTTAACTCAAATATTGGTGTCAGGCTTTAAATTCCCCTTTGAATTCCCCTAAATACCAATCCCCCTAAACCAGAAATGGATGCTGGTTTTACTTTAAATCCAATAAACCATCTGCTCCATGCCTCTGGCTTTGCTTATCCCCTAGGAGGGGAACACCTCTCCCATAAGCAGCCTCTGTTCGGGAGCATGGATTACGTGGCAGCCCTGCCAGGAACCATCAGACACACCTCAATCCCATCCCGTTCGAAACACAGCCAGGGTCTCACTCCTGGCATTCTGTCTGATTGCGAAGCCAGCCGGAAGCCCAGCAGAATCCCTAACATCTTTGTTTCCTGATACCAGTCATTCTGGTCTTATCCTGAGGGTGGTTCAAATCAAGCCATAAAAGTCTTTCTCCATGGATGTCGGCCAGATCCAAATTGCTCATTCTCCGTGAACCCCGCAGGAGACCCCTCCCTGACCCATCTACACCCACGTTAGACTAATGCTATCTATTCTCCACATGGAGTGAGAATAGTCTTTTCAAAATGTTTATCAAAGTTATCTATTCTTGTCTTAATACATTTTTAAAAGATTTTATTTATTTATTTGTGTGTATGAGAGAGAGATAGCATGAAAGGCGGGGAGGTCAGAAGGAGAAGCAGACTCCCCACTGAGCAGGGAGCCCAACTCATGGCTGGATCCCAGGACTCCAGGATCATGACCTGAACAGAAGGCAGATACTTAACCAATGAGCCATCCCAGTGCCCTTCTTAATACATTTTAATGGCTATCCATTAAACTTCCTGCGCTAAGGAGAAAGACCCTTAATGAAACCTTAGGAAGTCTTGAGGATAAGATACCGAACTTCACTTCTGGCAACATTCCCTAACATGCACAAGTGTGTGCACATCTCTCTCTACACACACACACACCCCACAAACACAGAACTAGAATACACTTGATACAGAATGTATAATGCATATAATTATCTACATCATGTAAGCTTATATACACTCACATGGGTAATATATGATTACATAAATATACGATATTATAATTTAATGATTATATGTATAATATATGTTTAATGCAAATATATATATATAATGCATAATAACCACATATACTTATACCACAAAGAAATATTAAACATTGTTAATTATTAATGTAGTAATGCATGTCTAAGGCATTATTAAAATCCATTATTTGGTTCCTGGCCAAACTACGGATTATAAAGACTTGAGATATACTCTGCTTCTTCTGCTCCAAATGATTGGTCTGAGAGGTGTGCTTCCCTCAGTTTTTGGGACTGAGACGAATTATTTAGTAAACTGGGATTTATGACAAGACTGTGTCCCTTCAGAGAGAATTCATCTGCTCTTCTCCATGGTAACCATGGAGATCACACATCCATTGAAGTAGAGTTCAGATAACATAGAACTTACTATTTTAAAGTCTACAATTTACTGGGATTTAGTTTAGCCACAATCTTGTGCAACAGTTACCTTTGTGTGGAGCCAAAATAATTTTGTTGCCCCCAAAGGAGATCCCAAACCCTTAGGCAGTTACTCCCTTTTCCCTCACCCCCATCTCCACTGGAAAGCACGGACCTGCTTCATATCTCTGTGGATTCACCAGTTTTAACTATTTCTTATAAATAGAAGCACATAATATGTGACCCTTTGTGTCTGCCTTCTTGTGCTGATCACATGTTTGAGAGCCATCCACACCGGAGCACTTATTTTACTTTTTTTTTTTTTTTTTAACAGCCAAATAGTAGTCCGTTGTGTGGATAGACCACATTTTTGTTTATCTGTATCCTGAACATAGTAACTGTGGGAGCTCTTATTTTTACCTCATTCCGCTTATGCACCAGTCTCTTCTGGACCGTAGGACATGTCCAAATTATTGCTTCCTAATTAAAAAAAATTCCATTACTTGGAGTAAATTAGTCACCTTCCTCTGCACCAAGGTTAATAGAACCAGGGGTCCACAAATACCGTCCTCACAGTGTTCCCCACCCTTATCCTCATGTTTCTTTTCCCTTCTGCACAAAACACTCCTCTTAGTATGTTTGTGTGTGTCCTCCCTAAAGACTCTGCATCTGGGTACAACGTGGGGGGCCTAAGCACGTGCTTTTCCTTTTCCAGTTCTGCTCCAAAAATCTCGTTCTCTGCTTTCTCCTTTCTCTGTGCACTCTGGGGCTACTTATGTTGTTGTTGGTTCTTCTTCCCACTTGGGGCTTTTCCCCTGCCACAGGTTCTGTAGCAAGCACTGACTGCTTCTGTCTCATCAGTTCACCAACAATAGAGAGTACGTTCTTTCTAATTCCCTGCCACAACACACCGAGCCTGTTTCTTTGTCTCCCTATGGACGAATTTAAGAGTATCTCTAGAGAGAAGCTCAGGAATGAGATAACTGGTCACAGGACACACACTTTTTGTCATTAAATGCTCCCTGGACTCCTTTCTAGAATGTTCTGTGATTTACACTCCCACAGAAGGGCTCAAAAGGCTGTTTCCTCCACCTAGGCTGACACATGTTATTATGACCCCGTTATTAGTCACTTTGATGGATATGAAGTGTATCTCATTATTTCAACATACATTTTCTAGCTTAATCGTGGATAGAATATCTTTTCACCAAATGGATTTTTAGTATTCTTCTCTGGAAATTGCCCATCTTTTGTGGATTTTGTGTCTTTTGTGGATTTTTTAAGATTGGGACCCCTTAGCTTTGTTGTTGCTGTCATCCTCGTAGCTCATTTGTAAGAATTTTTGGATATAGGATGCCTGGGGGGCTCAGTCAATGGAGCACCTGCCTTCGGCTCAGGTCACAATCCCAGAGTCCTGGGATCAAGCCCCGCATTGGGGGGTCCCTGGTCAGCGGGAAGCCTGCTTCTCCCACTTCTTCTGACCCTCCCCTGCTTGTGCTCAAGCTCTCTCTTTCTCTCTGTCAGATAAATAAAACCTTTAAAAAAAAGAATTTTGGGATATGGTAGACTTTGATTTATTATATTTTAGATATGTCTCCAAAATAAAGTCTGTTTTATATATGTGGTACCTTGCATGTTGCAGTCTCTCTTAACACTCTGTGGGTGTTTCTTGTTGATTAGAAATGATTAATTGACTTGAATGTTTTGTTGTGTTTCTGATGTTTTTCCTATCCCTTGGTTAGTTTTATATTCTCTTCTTTCTCCTTTGATCTTTAATCTATTTGGAGTCCAACTATCTATCCAACAGCTGAATTAATAAATAAACATGGAAGAAGGAGAAAATCACCCTTACAGAAAAATTCCAATTAATGAATGCAGACCAAATGAAGGGAATAGAAAATCACCATTAGCACATCACAGCGATATTGCTGCTGGCAATATCCATGAACAAATGCCAAATATTGATTAATTACTATGTTGGTTTTAACATATGTCCACAAAATATTTGATATTCCTCTTTCCAGGAGGTGAAGCTTGATTTTCCTTCTGCTGAGTGTGGGCTAGAATTAATGACTCATTTCTAATAAATAGTGAACATAAAGGGAAAAATATTAACTCTAGTGGAGAAACAGGTGAGCGCCCAATTGTTGAAGGTTGATGTCACCAGAAATAAGTCATGTGACCAAGCTAATGGAAGGACTCAGGCTCATCACCCCTGTGGGGCATCCTTCTAAAAATCTATGCCTCCCAGATCTTCCCAGAAACGCCATCTGATCATGGGAGAACCCTGGACACACCCAAACCCCAGGACACTTTATGAAAAACTTGACCTGGACTCTTCAAAACATCGGGACCAGCAAGGACAGATTGAGCTGCTCTCTCTTTGGAGAAGACAGCGACTACATACCATGTGGAATCGTGGGACACCAGGGGAAAAAGCAGTTAAATTCCAGTCAAGTCTTCAGCTTGGATGATAATAATATGTCAATATTAATTTCTTAGAATTGGTAAATGTACAATGATTATGTTAGGTAACATTATGGGGAAACTGGGTGAAGGCTCTATGGGAACTCTGTGCTCTTTGCAACTTTTCTGCCAAACTAAATAAAAAGTAAAATTCATTTCAAAATAAAAATTTTATAAACCCCACAAACACTTTACAGATGACATAACAAACTAGAGGAAATAATTTTTCATAGTAATGTGGTGTGGAATGTATATTTATGACTGACAAATTTGACTACATAATAATCTTTCAATAAAAATAGCAGGGCAAAGAAACATACTCTAATTAAAACTAACAGTTAAAGAACAAAGTGGGGTTACTACAAGACCACACATAGAAAGAGATCTTGGATGCAGAGTACACTGGACACGAGGCAAACCCTTTAAGTAGGGAGCGATACAACTGCTTATGCATATTGATGGCCACCACCATGACCATGCACAGAACGGGATATCCCTCCTCCTTCATCCATCCCCTCTGGCCTCAGTCAGTGATTTTCAGATTGACTCCCACAGACACTGGGGGCCCCTGTGGTTTTCCTCAGGGGTGAGCTGGCATGGAGGTGATAGATGAAGGCTCGAACAGAACCCCGACATTTCACGAGTGATTCCGTCAGAGAAACGCCTCGCTCATCTCTTGTTGTCCTGAGCTTTAGGAAGGGTTGCTTCCCAAAAGCAGAGACGGAATCTCCTGCCCAGGCTGGCCCCATTTCTGTTCTTTCATTACACAGACATGTGCTGATTCCGAGGGTGAAAACTACATATCCCGCTGTAGAGAAATTTCCCGATTCTTCTCTGGAAGAGACTTCACTTAGGGACGAGACAAAGGTGCAAAACTGGAAGCAGGAGGTGAATGGAATGATTCTAGGGGGTCTTCCCCAATTTTATGAGTGGGCAGCTTAGTGTTGGCTTCGTGCTGAGGTGCTTTCCTTGCACAAGTGGAATTTGTGGAGGGATGGAATTCTCCTGAATGGAGGGTAGGGACCTCATTCTCCCAAGGAGCTGGAGCAATTATGTTATTCATTTAGGACAGCGCTAAGGTCCTTGACTAAAGCTGGTGGTTTAACACACCTCCTGGCTGATTCCCCCATTAACAGGTATCCGTGAAGAGTGAGATTTAGTTAACGGCACCCGTTATGGTGTGCGCTCCATGGGTTTTGACCAAGTGCACAGTCACAGACCCACCAGCAAAGCCATTTCCTTTGTTACAAAACTCCCATCGTGCTTTGCTTCTGTCATGGAACTCTCTAGGTGCCGGCAATCCCTGATGGTAATGGATTCTGTGCTCCATCCCTTCTGCTTCCCCTTTCCAGGATGTTTCAGATGGACTCAGAGACTGGAGAGCGTTTCAGGCTGGGCTTCTTCACAGTGAAATGCATTGCTGAGTCATCCACATTTTTGCCTGGGTCAGGTGTTCCTTCTGTTAATGGGTCATGTTCCATTGTATAGATGTAGCACAGTTTGTGAACTCACTCTCCTGCTGAAGGACTTCTGGACGGCATTCATTGTTTCAGGACTAGGACAGATGCTGAGTTTACAACCCTGGACATTGGTAACCTTTATTAACTCACAAAATGAAGCCAGTAAAGGAGTTTATGTATCCCCATGCACCCCACTTTCCCAACTGGCCTTCCTGGTCACCAGTGGTCTTTGATGGAAGGAAGATATAGGGAAATGTGATTTGACCCTACTTCCTTTCTGACCCCTGAGGGAAAGACCAAATAGTCCTGGAAAGCCTGAGGGAAAGAGAGAAAGGGGGAGAGAGAGAGAGAAAGAGAGACAGAGAGGGGAGAGGTGGCAAAACCACTCCCTGTTAAATGCAGTGGGAGCCATAGCAAAATGTGAAGGTTGAATTCTCTTTTGTGAAGGGAAGAAAAGTGCTCAGAGTGTAGAGACAGAAAATTCAGACCTTGAGGTTATCAAATCAGTGGGACTCTGCCATGCTTCTCCATTCTGGAACACCTGCCATTAAAAAATAATAATAATAAAGTTCCTCGACTCCTCAGGTTGTCACAAGCTGTCCCACAAGTTATCTCTGGGTAGGTTTTCTTGAGGCAAGCATAGATGCAGGGTAATGAGATGATATGCAATGTTGAAGTGACATAGGTAAAAAAGCAATAATGTAAGACAACAGAGGATGATTGCATATAGGACCTTGAACTAGGAAAATGATCCAAGTTTTCAACTCATTTATTCTGGTGTAATTTAATGAAAGCATGAGAAGTCTTTGGAAAGTTCTAGTGAGCCGAGATAATGCAGATTAAATATAAAGTGGAAATGCTAGCACATTTCTCCGCAGGAGACTGGATGTTTATTTTGAAAATTGAAAGACTATTTCCTGCCTAAACTAGACACGCAGTCTGGTTCCACGTCCTGGGTGTGGCATCCACTCCCTGGAATCTGTGACCCAAATGACATCTCTTCCTCCTCCAGCACTCCTGGATGAGGCTGCTGGCCCAGCCTCCCAGTTCCCTGGGTTTAATCCTCAGGCTGCTTTTACCCTCTATCCTCCGGTGGTCCTGCCTTTTGTCTCTTACCCACATCCTATGGCACCTTGGTCCTTACGCACACTGCGCCAGGAGATGTGTGAGCCATGATTCTGTTATGTCTCCTTTCAATCTGAAAGCCTCCCCTGGCTCCCTATTACCTAAACAATGAATCCAAATGTCTCTTGGCTCTTTGCCATACAGACAACACAGTGACAGGCTCACTGAAATTGTTCTGTGATACCGAATTTCTCCCTGATAATCTCAAGCAAGAGCACGTTCTGTGTTCCAGGATCAGCTGCCTTGTCTGGCCTGTCCCCCTGGTGGCTGGATATCCTCTCCCTGCCTGTCCTCATTCTCCACGAGGACCCCTTAGCACTCTCAGCATGTATGCCTCATCGACGCCTGGATGGGAGGGCTCGTAAGACCTGGAGGAGCACAAGACGATCAACATAGTCTGAAATAAAGCATGGACTGACTGGTGTTCGGAGACCAGGTGTCCCAGCAGATGGCGGACTGCCGTCCTCCCCTCCACCATCCCAATCAGATGACCAGGCCACTGGGACAGGCTTCCAGGCTTCAATGCTCCATCTGGAATGCTACCACCACAGGCAATCCCTTCCTAGCTGTTAGAACATCTTCCCCAAGCTCTTTTCACTAACAACGCCTTGGACACCAAAGGTCATGGGCGTTTTGTACACCAGGGGCCCAGGCTCTGACACCAGCTGGGTGTGGAACAATTCAGATCCATTCTGATGTGAGCTAACCCAAAGCTTGGGCAGACCTCCTGGTCCCACAAGACTACCCCCCACTTCAGAAACCAGTCACAAGTCCTGGGCCACTCGCACTTCTGCTGGACCAGCTTTAGCCTGGGCATTCTAGGACATGCTCCTCAGGTTTCAGAATTTGCTAGAATGGCTCACAGAACTCAGGAAAGGGCTCTGCTCACTACTGTAGGTTTATTGTAAAGGCTCCAACTCCAGGACAGCCAGGTGGATGAGAGGCACAGGGCGAGCCATGTGGAGAGGGACAGGGCACTGCCAAACTCTCTTGGGGGGCACCAACCTCCATCACCTCTATGCCTTTACCAACCCAGAAGGTCTTTTTGAAATTTTCAGGGAGGTTTCATTACATAGGCACAGTTGATTAATTCTCTGGTCATGGGTGATTGACTCAACCTCTAGCCCCTCTCTTCTCCCAGGAAGTCAGGAAGGGGAGCAGAAAATTCCAGCCCTCTAGCCACATGGGTGGTCTCCTGGCTGTCAGCCCCCATCCTGGGGCCACCAGCCATGTCACTGGAAAGCAGAAGCTACTCTCATTACTCTGACAATTCCAAGGGTCTTCTGAGCTTTGTGCCAGGACACAGGGACAAAGGCCTAATACATGTTCCCCATGTTCTCATGGTTCCTTGGCTCAAACCCTCCCATGGTGCCCCATCCACTCGAAGTAAAGGCAAGAGTTGACCAGTGGCCTGCAAAGTGCAGCATGACCTAGCTCCACTCAGATCTCATCTCCCACCATCTTCCCCAGTCTCACTCTTCAGCCAGCTGCTGCTCCTCACACATAGCTGACATGCCCTGCCTTTGGGCCTTTGCACCTGGTCTCCTTTTGCCAGAAGTAGGCTTCCCAGATGTGTGAGCGGCTGCCTCCCTCACCACCCAGGACCTCAGCTCGAGCATTCCCTTGTTGAGGGGGCTTCCTTGGATGGAGACAGCAGTCTTTTCCTGGGCACTCTCTTCCCTCTCCTCTATGTTTCTCCCTGCTGCTCACCATTTCAGACACTCTGAGTCCCCTTGCTATCCATTGCCTGTCTCTCCTCTGCTTCCAGCACTGAAAGCCTGGAGAAGCCCCCTCTGCTGGTCTCTGGGTCTCCCATGCTCCAAGAACCACGTAGTGGTTCTTTCCCCTTCTGTTGGCCAGAGAGGGTTACCCCCACCACCACCATTGGCTGGGTGGGTGTCTGTGAGTGTCTGTGCTGCAAAGAAGGCAGGAGGGAAGGAGCGAGGCTGCCTGGGCTCAGCCCACCATGACCAAGTGTAAGCCGGCTGATACCCAGTGATGTGGGGTGGGCCTGAGAGAGGAACCCCAGGTCTTCTAGCTCCCAGTCCCATTCAGCGGACTCCACCATGGTCAAGGTACCAGCACCGGCCACCACAGTACTGAAACTTGGACCCCATCCTCAGACTCCAGATCCCACCTGGTAGGTTTTCCCGAGTCCGTATTCGTGTCCTGACCTGAGTACGTCTTACTTGTTGGTGGGGACAGACACATCAGCCACCCCTCACAGGGGCCAGGCCTGCAGGCGGTTCTGGTCCAAAAATAGTGGACGGCGGGGATGCTGGTGTCACACGAGAGCACAGAGGGTAAGGAAGCACAGCCCGTGGGAACACAGTCCATCTTCTGTGCGCGTGCTGCGGTGGAGACTCGACTCGGTTCCCTCACGCCCTGAGGCTGGCTCCCTGGTTCCAGCTGGGACCATTCCTTGTTGCGCAGGTGGCCTCGCACCTGCTGCCGGTTCAAGTGATGAGCACGAAAGATGTCGTGTACCCCTATGCTCAAGGTTTTATAATCTTTCTTGCAGTAAATACAAAGACTCCTAATTTTTTTATACCTCAAAGCATAAAAAATAATAATACGCCTATTCCAATAGACAGCAAGATATTGGTATTATTGATCCCAATTTCTGTTATTTATCATGCTTGCTGTTCAGTTGATCAGTGGTTTACCAACTGATGTCTATGATACATGAAGCACATGAACTATTTTTGGCCATACCATTCTTGCTCTCACACTAATAGAGATGGTCAGAGAGGTGAGCATCTCATATTTTGCTGTTAACAACCTGCTATCTCCCCCTCAAGTAATATGATTTTTAGTTGTCCAGCACTTTATAAAGAGAATGTCTGTCATCTTTCAAATCCATCTACAAGTGTCTACTAACCACTTTCTCCACCAAATAGGGTTCTGAACAGCCCCTGGTCAGTGGTCTTTGGAGTGCTTACTCTAAGAGTGATCAATATTGACATATCTGTGGACAAATCAATCAATAAATGAATTCAAAAGGGGACAGTTTCACCCAAAATTGACTTCTGACTTATGCGCCATGTATTGTTTTCTTTTTACTTCAGTGTGTGTGTGTGTGTGTGTGTGTGTGTGTGTGTGTGACTTGTGATCTGTTTTTCATTTAATCCACCCATATGATTCTAACTCATTAATCAAATATTAAACTTTCTAAGCTGTTATATGCCATGCCCTGAATATGCATTCCCTGTAAATTTAGAATACAAATGTAACAAGCCAGATAAATTAAGGAGTCATCACTCACATAAAATCATTTGTTTCTTTTGCTACAAAAGAAAGCAATCCTGCTTTCGGGCCTGGGAGGCTCAGTGAATTAAGTGTCTGACTCTGGTTTCAGCTCAGGTCATGATTTCAGGGTGGTGAGATTGAGCCCCAAGTTGGGCTCTGTGCTCAGTGTGGCATCTGCTTGAGATTCTGCCTCTCCTTCTCCCTCTGTCCCTCCCCCACTTGCTTTCTCTCCCTCTATCTCAAATAAATAAACAAGATTTTTTTAAAAAGCAATTTTGCTTTCTTCACACATCATCAGAAGATACTAATAACTGAATAACTTGTAACCAGGAACATCTCGGACTAAAAAGCTAAGAGGAAGCCAATGCGGGCAGACTGGTGAAATGATATCTCAGTGCCTGGGATGAAGGTTTCGTCATTTGAGAAAAAATATCAGAGGTAAAGAAAGTGAAACAAAACAGAAAGGCACATAGTATTAGAAGTCCTAGCAACGCAATCAGACAACAAAGAGAAATAAAAGGTATCCAAATTGGCAATGAAGAAGTCAAACTCTCTCTCTTCACAGATGACATGATTCTTTATATGGAAAACCCAAAGACTCTACCTCCAAACTACTAGAACTCATACAGCAATTCAGCAACGTGGCAGGATACAAAGTCAATGTGCAGAAATCAGTGGCTTTCTTATACACTAACAATGAAAATACAGAAAGGGAAATTAGAGAGTTGATTCCATTTACTATAGCACCAAGAAGCATAAGATACCTGGGAATAAACCTAACCAAAGAGGTAAAGGATCTGTACTTGAGGAACTACAGAACGCTCATGAAAGAAATTGAAGAAGACACAAAAAGATGGAAGACCATTCCATGCTCTTGGATCGGAAAAATAAACATTTTTAAAATGTCTATACTGCCTAGAGCAATCTATATTTTTAATGCCATTCCGATCAAAATTCCACCAGTATTCTTCAAAGAGCTAGAGCAAATAATCCTAAAATTTGTATGGAATCAGAAGAGACCCCAAATCGCTAAGGAAATGTTGAAAAACAAAAATAAAATGGGGGGCATCACTTTACCTGATTTCAAGCTTTACTACAAAGCTGTGATCACCAAGACAGCATGGTACTGGCATAAAAACAGACACATAGAGCAGTGGAACAGAGTAGAGAGCCCAGATATGGACCCTCAACTCTATGGGCAAATAATCTTTGACAAAACAGGAAAAAATATACAGTGGAAAAAAGACAGTCTCTTCAATAAATGGTGCTGGGAAAACTGGGCAGCTATATGTAGAAGAATGAAACTCGACCATTCTCTTACACCGTACACAAAGATAAACTCAAAATGGATAAAAGACCTCAATGTGAGACAGGAATCCATCAGAATCCTAGAGGAGAACATAGGCAGTAATCTCTTCGATATCAGTCACAGCAACTTCTTTCAAGATATGTCTCTATAGGCAAAGGAAACAAAAGCGAAGATGAACTTTTGGGACTTCATCAAAATCAAAAGCTTCTGCAGAGCAAAGGAAATGGTCAAGAAAACAAAGAGGCAACCGACGGAATGGGAGAAGATATTTGCAAATGACAGTACAGACAAAAGGTTGATATCCAGGATCTATAATGAACTCCTCAAACTCAACACACACAAAACAGACAATCATATCAAAAATTGGGCAGAAGATATGGACAGACACTTCTCCAATGAAGACATACAAATGGCTATCAGACACATGAAAAAATGTTCATCATCACTAGCCATCAGGGAGATTCAAATTAAAACTACATTAAGATATCACCTTACACCAGTTAGAATGGCTAAAATTAGCAAGACAGGAAACAACATGTGTTGGAGAGGATGTGGAGAAAGGGGAACCCTCTTACACTGTTGGTGGGAATGCAAGTTGGTGCAGCCTCTTTGGAGAACAGTGTGGAGATTCCTCAAGAAATTAAAAATAGAGCTATGACCCTGAAATTGCACTCCTGGGTGTTTTCCCCAAAGGTACAGATGTAGTGAAAAAAAGGGCCATCTGTACCCCAATGTTTATAGCAGCAATGGCCACGGTCGCCAAACTGTGGAAAGAACGAAGATGCCCTTCAATGGACGAATGGATAAGGAAGATGTGGTCCATATACACTATGGAGTATTATGCCTCCATGAGAAAGGACGAATACCCAACTTTTGTAGCAACATGGACGGGACTGGAAGAGATTATGCAGAGTGAAATAAGTCAAGCAGAGACAGTCAATTATCATATGGTTTCATTTATTTGTGGAGCATAACAAGTAGCATGGAGGACATGGGGAATTAGAGAGGAGAAGGGAATTGGGAGAAATTGGAATGGGAGGTGAACCATGAGAGACTATGGACTCTGAAAAACAATCTGAGGGTTTTGAAGGGGCAGGGGTGGGAGGTTGGGGTACCAGGTGGTTGGTATTATAGAGGGCATGGATTTCATGGTGCACTGGGTGTGGTGCAAAAATAATGAATACTGTTATGCTGAAAATAAAAAATAAATTTTAAAAAAATAATGAAATAAAATAAAATTTTTAAAAAAAGCAAGGGATATTATCCCAAAGAAACTCACAAATAAAACTTTTAGAGACTTAGAAAAGAAATGAATACCAAGAGAACGAGAAGACAGACCAAAAAGAAGGAGAAGATATTTGTAAATCACATGTCTTATAAAAGAATCCTATAAAATATACAAGGAACTCTTAAGGATCAACATTAAAAAAAAATTGATCAACCTGATTTAAAAATGGGGAAAAAAGCTTAGTAGACACACCGATAATGAAGATTATGCCATAATGAAGATTATGCCGATAATGCCCACAAAAATGGGCATTTACAATGCATCTTCAAAACTTTCCCTTTAATGGGAAACTTAGCTTTATAGAATCCAAACATTAAAAGGTTAAAAACAAATTTCTATCTTGTTGTCATTATAACACAAAACAGTTAAGTCAAGGAAATCCATTCATACTTCAGGACCTTCTCCTCCAGGAACCAGCATTGTTATATTATTTCCATTTAGCAAAACTTGATCTAATTTAGTGATCCTTCTTCCTTCTGGTGTCAGGTAAGTATATGCAAAGATGTTCAATGTCATACTTGGTTAGGGAATTATAACTTCAAACAACAATAAAATACCAAAATGCACCTGTTAAGATGCCCCAAATGCAGAACGGTGATGACACCAAATCTTGGTGAGGATAGGGAACCCTAGGAATTCTGCTGGAGGGAACACAAAATGGTATAGCCACTTCAGAAAACAGTTTGGTAGTTTCTAAAAAAAAAAAAATTAAATAGACACTTAACATAGAATCTGTTGATCAAACTTCATGGTATATACTCTAGTGATCCAAAACCTATATACACACAAATGCCTACACATGCATGCGTGTAGAAATTTTATTCATTATTTCCCACAAATTGGAAGCAACCACCATGTCCTTCCTAAGTGGGTGGGCAAAGGAACCATGCTAATACTCCTATAATGGAATATTATTTAGTGATAAAAAGCAATGACCTGTCCAGCCATGAAAAATCATGAAAGAACCTTAAACGCATATTCCCAAGTGAAAGAAGACAATATAAAAGGACTACATGCTGTGTGATTCCAACTCTGTGACACTTTGGAGGACAACACTAGAGATACAGTAAAAAGATCAGTGGCTGTCTGAGATTTGGGAGGAGAGGGGGATGAGCGGGTAGAACACAGGGGATTTTGGAGCAGAAACTATTCTGTATGATTATCTTGGTGGTTAAATGTCATATTAGTCAGGGTTCTCCAAAGAAGAAGAACTTGCATGGTGTGTGTGTCTGTGTGTGTGTGCACGTGCATGCATGTAACGGGGAACTGACTCACACCACAGGGGTGTGTGTGTGTGTGTGTGTGTGTGCACATGTGCATGTGTGTAACAGGGAATTGACTCACACCACAGTGGAGGCTGAGGAGTCCCACAATCTTCTGCCTACAAACTAAAAACCCAAGAAAGCTGGGGTGACTCAGCCCCACACCCAGGACTTGGGGACCAGGAAACCAGTTATATAGAATCTAGTCCAAGTATCAGGAGATGAGATGAGGTGTCCCAGATCAATGGTGAAAAGCCAGGGCAAATTCTTCCTTCCTCTGCCTCTTATTCTATTCATGCCCTCAACAGATTAGGTGAGGCCCACCCACACAGGGGAGAGCAATCTATTTTTCTGAGTCCATCAATTTTAATACTAATTTCATCTGGAACACACTCACAGATACATCCAGAAATAATGTTTAATCTGGGCACTGTGTGGCCAATCAGATGGGCACATAAATTTAGCCATCACAAATAACAAACCCCGGGTCAACATGACATATGAATCTCCTTAAACCATACTTAACCTCCAATAAGGACAATAAGAAGGTCATATTTCTACCTGACTCTAACATGATATAACAATCTGACACTCAACAGAAAATGTGCCAACACCATCCTCAGAAGAGGAGGTAAGTGGGGCGCCTGGGTGGCTCAGTGGGTTAAGCCGCTGCCTTCGGCTCAGGTCATGATCTCAGGTCCTGGGATCGAGTCCCGCGTCGGGCTCCCTGCTCAGCAGAGAGCCTGCTTCCCTCTCTCTCTCTCTGCCTGCCTCTCTGCCTACTTGTGATCTCTCTCTGTCAAATAAATAAATAAAATCTAAAAAAAAAAAAAAAAAAAAAGAAGAGGAGGTAAGGTCCTTGAGTAATATAACTTAATGTAAAATTAATAATGCTTATGTACTAGGACATAAAATCAGTACATCTTAATGTTAAGTGATAATAATAGAGTAACCCCACCACCCCCACACACATTCATAACAAAAAAAAAAAAAAAAAGAATAAATACCCCAGACACTTGTAGTCCTCATTTCTGTACCTGGTCACATGATTGTAGCTGGTATTGGTGCCTTCTTCCCCTACCCGTTCTGTATTCCCTTCACCTTGAGTAGGCACCTCAGTCAGTTGTGGTTCTTCATCTGGTGGGGTGACCCACGGCTTCATTCCTGAATGGTCTGGGTCACTGGCAGTCCTGCCTGGATTGGGTTGTTGTAAGTTTTCTATTGAACCCAATCCCAGAGCATTAGGCTTTGCAAGCGCTGCCTTAGGGGACCCCCTGTATTCCAGATACACACACCTCCTCATCTTCACTGTGGAACTGTAGTTCCTGGTGCAAATAGTCCCCTTGGTGGTCAGAGCCAATAAAACTGACCTCCCTGACTGTTGATTCAGAGACATGAGGAGCCCACAGTGCCAAATGGTGGTGTTAACTCATGTTTAAATGGAATTGTTTTGTCTCCCAGTGGAAGCATTCATCTCTTTGGAGCTAAGGCCGGCAGGGCATAAGGTTATGGGAACACTAAATTCTCATGGGGGTCATGATGGTCCTACTTCCATTTTGACCCCTTGATTCCTACACCTATGAGCCTTCAATGTGGAGGAAGCAGCACCATGTATCAGATACTGACTCAGGTCACATATGGCACCCCTGGAGAACCCTGGCCCAGGACGAGTTTTGCCTGCAAGTTATAGCTGCCCAGGCAGCACAGTAACTGAGTTTTCAAACTTCATTGTTCTACTAAGCCAACTGCTTCAGGATGGTGGGGAACATGGGAAGATCATGACTTCCACCACTGTGGGCCCATTGCCACTCTTGGTGTGCTGTGATATGGGTTTATTGATCAGGAGCAGTGCTGTGTGGAATACCATGCCAATGGATAGGCATTCTGTAAGTCCAGAGATAATGGTTTTGGCAGAAGTGTTCATGTGGGGAAGACAAGTCTGTATCCTGAGCAAGTGTCTATTTCAGTAAGCACACAATGCTGCCCCTCCATATGGAAGCTATCCTGTGTTATCAATCTGCTACCAACCAGCTGGTTTATCACCTGGGGGAATGGGCCATATTTGAGACAGGCTGGACTCTGCTGCTGGAAGATTGAGCACTCCATGGTGAGCATGGCCAGGTTGGCCTTGGTGAATGGAAGTTCACATTGCTGAGCACAGGCATAACTTCCATCATGCCACCATGGGCCCTCTGTTGTTAAGTTCCTTGGGCAATGATGAGGGCGGCTGGGGAGACTGGCTGACTCGTATCCACGGAACGGATCATCTTATGTACTTAAGTATCAAAATCCTCATTTGTGGAGGTTATTCTCTGCTGAGAATTCACATCAACACAAATACCTTCACATTTCTGACCCATTCAGAGAAGCCTGTCTGTATTCCTCTTCCCCATATTTCCTTACGACTGATTTTCCAATCCTGCACCTTTTAGGTCCCCCACCATCCAGCCAAACCATTGGCCACAGACCACAATCCAGTATAAAACCACAGGTCTGGCTATTTATCCTTCTAGGAATTTATCTTTCAACCAGGTGAACTGCCTGAAGTTCTGTCCACGGGGAGGATTCTCTTTACCACAGTCCCACAGGATGTCCCAGAGAGGGTTTTTTGTGCTGTGGCAGCCCACTTTTGGGTCTGTAGAGTAAGCAGAACCATCTGTAAATCAGGACTGCGTCTTCCCTACCTTTGTCAATGAATCATAGGGAACTCCTCGAGAGGTTCTATGTGCACATGGGGAGAGAAAGCAGCGTAGCAGGAGTGGGGACCATGGGTATTTGGATCACGTTTCCATGTCACTTATGTGTACCTCCAGGATCTGCTCTGTACTGATGATATAAATATAAATATAAATATAAATATAAATATATATATATATATATACTCCCCTTGGATGATGGGGTGCTGTTGAGCAAGCCCCACTTTGTGGCTTCATGAGTAAGGTAGCACTCAGTTCATGGTGGACAGCTGAGGTCACCTGGTAACTTAGTGGTCATGGTCAAGTGTTTAGTATCTTGGCCCAGAAGCTGGCAAAGAGCTGTTTCTCGGAAGAAGAGTAGTTATCTGGTGGATGATAGAAGGGCCTTGTTCCAAAATCCTCAAAGCCTGTTCTTTGATGCACCTATAAGGGCCTTCAAAAGGCTCTGAACAGCAACCCTCTCTGCCCCTGGATCTTCAAGCATCATATGGCCCAAATGGAGCATCGCAGGTCCGAGAAGCTGACCAGCTCAGACAGCAGCTTGGACCTCCTGCAGACCCTTCTCTTGTTCTGCGTCTCACTCTAAACTAGCAGCTTTTTGTGTGGTTCAGCAACAAGTCATGAGTCACATACTCAAATGAGGAACATGTACCCTCCAAAATCCAAAGAAGGCCACCAGGTATCACATCTCTTTCATGGTTGTGGGAGGAGTCAGATATAATTACAACTTGCCTTCATCTGAGAAGGGATCTCTCATCATGCCCCACACCACTGGACCTCTAGAAATCTCACCTAGGTAAAAGCCCTCTGCATTTTGTCCCATTTATTTCCCACTTCCGACACACAAAGGTCTCATGTGAATCTGGAGTAGTAAGTTACTACTTGTTTCTCACTAGGTTCAGTAAACGTAATGTCATCAGCATAATGGGCTAGTGAGATGTCCTGTGGAAGGTAGGGGCCATCAAGACCCCTGAGAACTAAATGAGGTTGGAGAGTTGATATGCCCCAAGGTAGGACAGTGAAGATGCATCATTGGCCTTGCCAGTTGAGAAAGCTTTCCTGGTGTGGGCCTGATGGACAGGTATGTAGATGGAGACATCGGATGGATCAATGGCTGCCTGCTGGGTACCAGAGGATGAGGGAAATCACTCAAGCAATGAAACCACATCTGCTACGGCACCTGCCTTATGGAATCACTGTCTGGTTAAGGACACAATAATCCACTGCCATTCTCCAAGCCACATAGAATGTCCTTGATGGGTGCGCAGACCCCCCCCCCCAGTCCCTCCAGGAATGTAGTGGTTCTCTTGCTTTTCTACTTTCCTAGGTAGATGCAGTAGTTCTAATGGCTCTCACTTGGCCTCTCCTGCAGCCTTAGAGTCACTCCCCAGGTCAGGGGAAAAAGGTAAGGATTCTGCTAGATGCTAAGTTATGTTTATTCCAAATATACCTTCCAGAAGTGGGGGAATAACCACAGGAATAGTCACGAAATAAAACCAAAGCAAGCAGAAGGAAGGGAATTATAAAAGCAGAAATGAATAAGATAGAAAAAAGAAAAATAGAGAAAAGCAAAGGAAATAAACTGATTCTTTGGAAAGATCAGTAAAATTGATAAACTTCTAGTAACTGGTGAAAAGACAGAGAGAGAAAGAGAGAGAGAACTCTCAAATTATCCATATCTGGAATTTGGGGCATCACTACAGACCCTGCGGACATAACAATGGTAGTAAGAAAATTCTGTGAATGATTCCACCCACATACATTTGATAATTTAGGGAAAATAGACCAATTCTCAATAAACCCCCTACTTAAACGAGAAATTCACACAATCATCCAATATAGGACACATCATTCAAATAGCCCAAAATCTATTAAAGCTATTTAATCCATAATTGAAAAAACTTCGGAAACCCAAATCTCTTGGTCCAGATGTTTTCACTGGGAATTCTACCAATATTTATAGAAGAATTAGCACCAATACAAAATCCCTTCCAGAAAGTTGAAGAGGGAATAAATATTTCCCAATTCATCTTATAAAGCTCGTATTATCTTGATGTGAGAACCAGACTCTTCACTCTGGGGAACACACCGATGGTCACTGGAGGGGAGAGGTTGGGGTGTGGGGGGGAAGCAGGGGTGAGGATGAAGGTGTGCACTTGTGATGAGCACCAGTTTGTGTATGGGAATGTTGAATCACTGCACTGTACACCTGAAACTAATATAACACTGCATGTTAACTAAATGGAATTTAAATACAATTAAAAAAAACCCCGACTGCACAAACAAGGAAAACTGTAGATCCATAGTGCTCATAAACATAGATGTACAAATCCTTAACAAAACCTTAGCCAGTAAAATTTGACAATATAGCAAAAGAATTGTACACAGCATCCAAGAGGGTTTTGTGCCAGGGATGGCAAGCCTAGGCATCTGTCCAAGTGAAATTACAGCTTAAATCCCTGCACCCATTGGCACATCATGGTTTATGGCAGCTTCATTTGTAATAGCTGTAAACGAATCAACCAATTTTTTAAAAAGATTTTATTTATTTATTTGACAGATAGAGATCACAAGTAGGCAGAGAGAGAGAGAGAGAGGAGAGGAAGGATCCTGCCTGAGCAGAGAGCCTGATGTGGGGCTCGGTCCCAGGACCTTGGGATCATGACCTGAGCCAAAGGCAGAAGATTTAACCCATTGAGCCACGCAGGTGCCCTGGAATCAACTAAATTTTTTAGAAACTTTTTAGAATAAGAAAATGGTTAAGCAAAGCATAGCGTGTCGATACTGTGGACCACTATTCCACAGTCAAATGCATAGACAGTTGCTGCGTGCAGGTACTCTGACAGATCTCAAAGACACGATGCTGAATGAAAAAAGCTCATCTTAGAGGTGGCTTTTGAAGGGCGCATAGTGTATGAGTTTGTTTATATAGCATTCTTGAAATGAAAAAAAATGAAAGAAAAAAAAAGGAGATGGGTAAGTGATTGCCAGTTTGTAGGGCTGGTGGATGGGGCGGGATGAGGAAGGAGGTGTGTGTGACTGGGAAAGGGAGGCAGGGGGAAGATCTTTGTGGTGATGGATCAAGTGTGTATCCAGATTTTGGTGAAGGCTATATGCGTCATCCATGTGTTGTACCAATGTCAGTCTCCTGGTTCTGTTGTTTGTAAGATGTAACCAGTTGGGAAAACTGAATGAAGATTACATTGAGCCTCTTTGCTCTACTTTTGCAACTTTCTAGTGATCTCTAATTATTTCAAAACAAAACATTGTAAAAAGTAATGTGCTAAAATAGTAAAAATGTCTGTATAGAAGTGCTGTTTTGTTCTGAGAATGCTCACTTGTTCAAGACATTTCAACTTTAAGGAAGTCATTTTATCATTGGTAACATAATAAGAGAAGCATAATATTTGGAGATTATATTTCAGGAAGAATTTAATGTAACTTTTGATACACTGCGTTAGAAATATTACTCTGCTGAATAATATTAGCTCACTTTTGAGACAGGTTAACCATGTGCATATAAATCTAGTAATTGAAGAGTAATGTTAGGACAGAAAAGCAGTCTCTAAAGATAGACGATATCATGCTATAGGGAATTTTTCATTAATTTAGGCAACTTTGCAGAGCTCTGATGTCAAGATAACTGATAAGTCCAATGCTCCTGAGATTTAATGAAGAATATAAAACATTTACAGAGTAAATTGAGGTGAATGTATTCAGTGCTGGACTCAGAGTTGCAGACCTGGTGGAGAATTGAGCCTGCATGGTGATATATTTTCTGAGAGATTCTGAAGAGATTTGGTGACATTTCCAAATTTGCCCAGGACCAGGGACTGCGTCAAGTCCAAGACTACTCAGTCCCTGATCCATGATCTTCCCTGAGAGCCACCCTCTGTTCCTCCCCCTACGTCCCCCTGTGTCCTCACACACTGGCTTCATGCCTGTGTGCTCTCTGCCAGATTTGGGGCTGTGGACAGTGTGTCCCCTACACATGCCTGATGGTAGGCTGAGTCTGTCTCTCTCCCAAGAACCAGCCCTCAATGAGTCCCATTATAGCTAACAAGATTCTCTGCAGCTTAAAATACTTTAGTCAGAAGAAAGAAAAATATTTTAGAAGTCTCTAATTGGAGCGATCTCAATCACATATTTTTCACCACCAGCCTTTGTATTCCAAGCTCTTGTAAGCCCAGTTATTCTGAGACACATTTTTACGGAGAAAGGAGAGGGTAGTTTTTTTTTCCTACTTTAATTGTACCCCTTCGGTCCTCAGACATGTTATTACTGAGTGCTCAAGACGAAAAACATTCATGTGTTCATATTTACATTTGGGAATATTTACTTTAAAAGTTCCCTTTTAGGGATACCTGGGGGCTCAGTCAGTTAAAACACCTGACTTTGGCTCCAGTCATGATCTTGGGGTCCTGGGATCGAGTCCCACATTGGGCTCCCTGCTCGGTGAGAAGCCTACTTCTCCCTCTCCCCACTCATGCTCCCTTTCTCTCTCAAATAAAAAATAAATAAAATCTTTTTTTTTAAATGCTGTTTTAATGCATCCCCACTAATAAAGTCATGATAATATCTTCTGTAACAAGGCAGGATAGGGGACTGTTATTTCTCTGTAATCTCTAATGTGATTAGGGCTGGGCAAGTTGTGGGCGTTGGATCAGTGTGAGCCTGAGACAGTGCCTGGAAACCAGGTCTGGGATGCACCCACTGGGCAGCCGGCCTCCAAGGCTGGGCCCTCCAACTGTACCATAACCGGCTGAGCCCAGAGCCCATTCGGCTCACATACGCTATGATTCTGTCCCACTACTGCTTAGGGGAATCAAAATGACTTAAAAAGTAGCTTAGGAAGAAAACTCTGCTTGACCTAATATGGGAGAGGATTACTCTTCCCTATTTTGAGTACTTTCCCTAAAATACCTACGTGCAGTTTTCTGGTTGTCCAAGCATTTTTCATGAGCTCAGTGGGGAGATGCAGGGGGCTGTTTCCATGTGCTTTTTCTCTGCCAACTGTCATAGAAGAAAACGCTGTAATGATTCTGCTTTTGCAACATGACCTGAATAACCAGCTTGTGTGGCGTTCACATGTTCTCAGGGTGTAATCTCAATTCCAGTTCTGTGGGGAACGAACCACATGAGCCCCCTGGAGTCTGTCTCATCAGTACTAAGAAGAAAATTGAGAGCACATGGCTGGAAGCACTGAGAGTTCCCTGCTTGCTTCAGTGAACTGTTTGGGAATCAGGAATGAACTTGCCAACTGCACGACCGACTGTTACATTCTGGAGTCATGACTTCATGCTGGTAATGGATGAGGGGACAGATCCTACCTTGCTGGCGCTTCTGATGGTCAGCTAAGGAGGCACAAGCCTTGGACTCAGCAGATGCAATACCCCAACCCAAGACGCAATTATGAACATGCGGGGCAAAGGTAAAGGAGCAGTGGCATTTTGTCGTGATGACAGTAGACTTCTCCAGTGGTTACTGGAGAGTGTGGGCATAGTGGCCTTGCTGGCTGGATGGGGGAGGGGGCATGTCTGGGGCAGCTAAGCTGGATTATCAGTGTCCTGGGCTGTGTTGTGGCTGATCCCTTGGCATACTATTTTATAGGACCTGGTTGCAACTTGAACTAGCAACCTCTGTTGCTTTCACTTATGAACCATGTGATCTCCTGCTTCATGAATACTTTCTTCAACTGAGTTGAGGACCCTGGATTTGGACATTGTCAGACCCACTGGAGGTCTGCTTCCATCAGCAGGCACAACAGTGGCCCCACTGCATGGAGGCTGAGACTGTATTCTGGTATCCCAGTCTCTGCAAATCCCTGGGCAAGTTGAGGGGAAATGGGTCATGGGATGGGCAGAAGGCACCCATTCCAGCTATCAGTGGTTCCTAGGTCTTAGTCTCCTTACATTCTATATCTTATCAAATTAATGAGGCAGCAGTAATACCGCACTGGCTGGACCATAAAGGTCCCCAGAAATGGAGGTCTGGTTTGGGTCACTGGGTAAAGAAGGGAATGAGTGAAGTGTTACCTGGAAGCGAAGTGAGCATGGGGCAGGGAGCAGCTGAAGGGCATCACGTCATAATGCCAGGACTGTTGCAGAAGAACATGCTGACTCATATTTACTTCCTTGCTCCAGAACTAACTTCCCTGGCCCTCCCCTTGCTTTGTGAAGCCACTTATGTAAGCACTTCCTTGGGGATGGTTAAACTCACCATTACTCTGCGGGTTTCAGAGGATGTTCCTGCAACCATCTTGGAGGAGAGAACTGGATGGTGCCCAGTGATGCCAGGACTGGGGCAGGACACAGAGGTGTTGCAGTCTTTACTGTTTGAAAGATAACTGTACCGTGTTAATCATGAACACTTATAATTTCTGGAATTCTAAGTGTATATAAGAATGTGTGTGAATTTGGGGAAAGGCATGCTTGTTAATTTTTTGACTGTGCAGCCCCTACCTTCCTCCTGGCTTGGAGGAAATTCCCCAGATGTGATCTCCTATTGAGAATCAACATGCTGCCTGCCACTATGAACTTCGCTTCAGTCCCCTTCCAGGTGTATGTGTGTGTGTGTGGGGAGGGGTGGCTCACGCTCTGTCCTCGGGGACTTTAAAAAAATTTTTTTTCCCTCTCACCATCTTTACTTTTTATTCTCATTTTGTGATGAGAGCACTGGGTGTTAGACATGACTAATGAATCATTGAACACTGCATCAAAAAGTAATGATATACTCTATGTTGGCTAACTGAACATAATTAAAAAATAAAAAATAGAATTAGGATAAAGAGAACACTGACATAAGATTGAGCCCTTAGCAAGTTTTTGAATGCACTGTATTTATTCATAGGCAAGACGCAGTACAGCAGATCTCTAGACTTAAGTCAACCAGCAGCCCTGAACCTTGTGCCTTTGACTAAATCCTCTTCGTCTTCCCTCCCCGAGCCTCCGGCCTCCACCATCCCACCCTCTGCTTCTCTTAGTCCAGCTGTTCAATATTCCTCACACACTCGAGATTGTGCCATTTTATCCCCCCTGGCTGTGGCTTAGTTCACTTAGCAGGCTGTCCCTCACGCTCCCCTGGGTTGTCGCAAGTGGCAGAACTTCCTTCTTGTGAAGGCAGAATGGCATCCGGTGATATACACACCCCACATCTCCATCCATCTCTTCCACTGGGGGTCCTTTGTGCTGTTTCCATGTCCTCCCAGTGGTGAATAGTGCGGGATTGCAGACATCTTTATGAGACCCTAAGGCCAATTCCTTTGGCTGTGCACTTCGCGGCGGAGGACACTCCTCAAAAAGTTAAAAATAGCTCCGGGTTGACACTAACTGGACAGAGATAAAGGGGGTGGCAGGCTCTCTCCAAGAGGCTACTATGGCCCTATGTCCCTGTACCGCACCAACCTGACTCAGAGTGTTTAGTCTCTACTCATCTCCCAAGCAAAGTCCTTCAGCTCCCTGCTGGTTCTGTGAGCTCACTGTATCCTTTACTAAATCCTCCTTTTATGAAGAAAAATTGTCAGATTATGTTGTTCACAGCTAAGAACCCTTCCTGCCACAAGGAAGTGCAGCATCTATAGTCTGGGGTTTACTGGGGTTGCGATTTGGGACCGATCTCGCAGTTTCATGACTGAGGAAATCACGGCATATGTCCCTCAAGAGCTGTAAGTTAAAACAGAAGTTGAGTCACACAATGATGGAACGAAGAGGAGTTCTGTTGCTCTGGGGTTTTGATAAACACTTCAAGAACCTGAAGGACATCAAAGGGCTTCGGAGAATTTCAGTCATGTCCCAAGGGCATTTTCATACATGTCTTCCCCATCCTCAGTTGGGAAATCTGTAATGCCATTAAGTTATTTATTTTCAGGAACTTTCTGAGCCTGAAACTCTATCTCCAGGGAACGCCAACCTCTCCCTGGAACAAAAATCCTTCCCATCAAAGGCTGTGTGGGTGGGGTCCTGGGATCCTGCTCTCACAGGTGCCTCTGTGGGATCTGATTTTTGCCATCTGTCCTTCATCACTGGAGGAGGCTCTGGCACAAAACTTCGCTATTGAGTATGACGCTGGAATGCCCATGACTTGAGTCAGGTGAGGATTTGGGACAAATATGAGTCTTTACACTCTTTCTGGCAGTGAGAGAAGAAACTCAAAGCTTGTTCTGAGTGAGATGGGGGCCAATTAGAGGAGATGACAGGGTCACTGCTGAGGACGGGAACATTGACAGCAATGGCGGGTCGCAGGAGGCACTTGCTGTGGCCAGATATCCTGAGTCCTTCACTGCGTGAATCCTCTCAGCCTCCCTTTGAGTTGGATGCATTATTACCCCATTTTACAGATGGGGAGCCAACGGAGTGGTTAAATGACTTGTCCAAGGTTGCACACCTGCTGTGAAGAGTTGATGGTCAGAGTAGCCATTTCAGTGTTAATTTGACTTTTTAAACTATGTGCCTATATTATTTTTGTGATGAAAATTTTTTTCAGATTTTGTATCAGTGTATTTATTTATCAAAGCATCAAAAGATTTTAAAATCTTCCTAAAATTCAAGATTTTGACATTTTTAGAAATTTTAGTTTATTTTTTTTTAATTTCTTTTCAGTGTTGTGACTAAAATTTTTTTTAAAATCCCAGTTGAATAGAGGTTTATTTGCTTCCTTTATATTTTGTGGGGCCTAAAAGTTGCAGTATTATGCTTGCAAAAGTTGATGCAAAATTCAATCCAAAGATCTCTATCATGCAGTATTTTGAATTGGCGTTATAGGACTGGACACAAGCTATTAGAAGTGACCTTCTTGTTAGCCAGAACTCCTTGAATTTAATTCTATTCAGGAATCTCAGCTATTGCCTTAATGCATCTTTAAATAGAATTACCAGAATGGCTGGGCACAACCCTACTTGAAACATGACTTGTCTAATTTCTTCTACTTAGTTAAGCAGTACATATTACAGCAGATATCAAGCTGATTTTCAATTAAGTAAGATCTAGTAAAACAAGGACTAACATACACTGGATTAACTTGTGTGTTGTTTTAGTTTTGTTTTGTTTCCTTGTTTTTCCTTTGAGGAATTTCTTATCTATTTTTTTCTCAAAGGAAAGCAGGAAACATGTTAAATGAAGATTATCCATATTATAAGATCTGGAATTTGGATGAAAAAGGCTTTATAAATAACGTTTCTTTTTGAAATATTTGTAATAATTCAAGTAATTCCTCATAGCCAGTTGTATCATCTAGAGAAACAAGTTTCCAATTTTCCGTATTTCATACTTATGGAATATTATGTAATATGATGCAGTCTGCTTTATGGGATGAAGCATGAATTTAAATCAATGACTATGGATAATAATGTGCCTTCATTTCTTCTATAGAGATAACATACATGTTTCAAGAGTTGAGCCTTACTGACTGTACACAGGCATATCTTTTTGGAAGAGGAGTAGTGAGTCTGATGAATAGAATAAAGGTTTAGAAATGGATTTTGGCTAATACACACATGTATTATGAAAATGATTTTATTCTATTCTCTAAAACATTATGTATGAGTCTTTTCCCTGGAAATACTTCTTATGCGAGTCAGGCTTCTTCACATATATGCTAATAGATAATGTTCAGTGTGTTACAAACCTAATTTGGTTAATATTTTTTGAGTTTATATTCCAGTTACCCCATTTCAATTTTTATAGATTATAAGATATAAAAACACATGAAACTCTGCATTTTGCCTTGTGTGGACTGTCCATGCATGAGCACTACCAATTTTAGCCTATAGTGCCTTCCCAATGTGTCTAAGAAAAAAACAAAGTCTGGGGCGCCTGGGTGGCTCAGTGGTTTAAGCCTCTGCCTTCAGCTCAGGTCATGATCCCAGGGTCCTGGGATTGAGTACCACATTGGGCTCTCTGCTGGGCAGGAAGCCTGCTTCCTCCTCTCTCTCTCTCTCTCTCTCTGCCTGCCTCTCTGTATACTTGTGATCTCCCTGTCAAATAAATAAAAAATCTTAAAAAAAAATAATGTCTGCACTTACATGCAGAAATTCCTCCATCCCTTCCAGAAAGTAAATATTGATCAACATGCATATGTAATAAGAAAGCTTTTTAAAATGTGCCTTTGAAATTTAGTGGTCTGTACAAATGTTTGTAGGGTAATACATTTGACGAATGTGACTAGTTTATGGTACCAGAGGCTTTGTGGTCAGGTGGTTGAATGTCTTCCTCAAAACGTTTGGGTGAAGTCACACCTGTGAAACTTACATGGGAGACGTGTCCAGCAGGGATGTCCTCTCTGATGACAATACTGCCAGTGGTTATCTTAGTCTCTTAAATTCAAACAGGTAATTGATTGATGCTCCCAAACCATCTATGTGTGGCTCTTCAAGTTTACACCAAGTCCCCCAGGACCTAAGGTTTAATCCCAACGTCTGTGTGTGTGTGTGTGTGTGTGTGTGTGTGTGTGTGCATTCAATACAGCTGAAGAGTACACGGAAATGTGTTTTTCACTTGATATGGAGATTAACAGGAGACTATAAAAGGGTAGAGATCACCTCGAAACACCTGCTGTCTAAACATCATTATTAGAAGCTAGGTTCCCATGTGATATTCAAAAATCATCAGCAAGTAATCATATTATCAGCTTTAGATCTTAAACTCTTTTATAAGATAACTTCCATATAAAAGAATCACACTAATTCAATTTCACTCATGTCAGAATGCATTGTCCCCAATACAGTGCAAATTGCCAGAATCATGCCACAGAATTAAACAGCCAGATACAATAATTGGAAGAATTCACTTTCCAAACATTCTTCCTCTCTCTGTGGCTCTTACGTTTCTTCTTTCTGATGTCTCATTTCTTTTCTTGGCAAGCCCTCCACATAACACAAAGCTTATTTTGTGAATCCCTGTAATCTGGATGTCCATCTCTTCTCTCATTCTTCCCAGTACTTCTGAGGACAGAGTCACTGCTGATGGCAGCACTGGCTGTTTGTACCATGCTCTTTTGTATTCCCTTCTTTGGAGTGGCATTCAGCTGAGCTGGTAGCTCCATAAGGAAGATGTGTCCTTCTGCCTGTGTGTGTTGGGGAGAAAGGGGGATTACTGTAATTGTTTTTATTCTAAAATAAATGCTCAAAACTTCAGCCCAAATTGTATACAGTTTCCTTGGCATTAACAGTGACACTTAAATATCGTATTGAAACCATCCATGGTCTGGAAGGAAAAGGTTTTAAGGGTCTCTTGCCCCTGTGGTTCTCCTAACCTTCACTGAAATCAGTAAAACATTGATGTTCACTCCAGAGTTTTATACTTTTAAACAGTATTGGCTTTCTGATACGAAGTCAGATGTTAAGACCTTGGAGCATGGACTGTGGTGAGAGACAAACTATTAAATGCTACTGGTTTAACTTTATAATACAAATTTTTATTTTACCAGCTTTATTGATATATGATTCACATGTGCACCTGCTTGAAGTGCTCAATTCAGTAGTTTCTAGTATATTCACAGAGAAGGCAATCATCCCCACAGTTAATTTCAGGACTTTTTCATCACCTCAAAAAGGAATCCTGTAACCTTGGGAGATGACCCCACATCTCCTCAAGCCCCTGAGACTAAGTCACTACTAATTAACTTTGTTCAAATCTCAGAAATGTTCATGAGTCAACACTTTCATATAAATCTCCAACTGTCTCTGCCAGTACTATTTCAATTTAAGAACTTTATTTTTGAGCATTTTGGGGTTTCTAGAAACACTGAGCAGAATGTACAGAGTTCCCATACACTCCCCTCACCCTCACAACACCTCCATCCCCTTTTTCCTATTTTTAACATGTTGTATGAGTGGTACATTTGTTACAGTTGATGGGCCAATATTGAAACATTGTTGTTAATTAAAATTTACATTAGGGCTCACTCTTTGTGTTGTACAATCTAGGGGCCTTAACAAATGCATGATGTCATGTATCCACCATCATAGTCTCCTACAGAGTGTCGCTGCCCTAAAATTTCCTCCAATCCCCCTATTCATCATTCCTTCCCTTGTCCTCAGCTCCTGGCAGCCACTGATCTTTTTACCATCTTTATAGTTTTGCTTTTTCCACGATGCCATATGGTTGGGAAAATATAGCATGTAGCCTTTTCAGACAGGCTTCTTACACTTACCAATATACTTCTAGTGTTCCTCTATGCTCTATGTTCTATTTTGCTTGGCAGCTCTTTTTTTTTTTTTTAATTGAGACAACACTGTTGTCTGTATATTGCCTTGGCTTACCCATTCATCTATTGAGGGTAGATGCGAAGGAGTATGATTGCTGATCATATGACTAGAGTAACTTTAATCTTATAAGAGTTTGGCAGCCTGTCTTCCAAAGCAGCCATATCATTTTGCAGATTCACCGGTCTGTGGTTTTCTAGCAGTGTTTAATTTAGTGAAATCCAAATTATCAATTTTTCCCTTCAAGAAGTGTGGTTTTTGTGTTGTGTCTAAAAATCGTTGCCCAGCCCTGGATGACCTAGATTTTTCTTCTCTGTTAAATACCTTTGTGTTTTACATTTAGGTCTGTGGTCCTTTTCAAGTTAATTTTTGTGAGAGACAGCCTTGCCTCTGCTCCTCTACTAAAGATCAGTTGACTATATATGTGTAGGCCTGTTTCTGGGCTCTCTGTTCAGCTCCATTGATCTCATCATTCATTCTTTTGCCAATAACACAGTCTTGATTACTGTAATTTTAGAGTGCATGTGGATGTTGGGTGGTGGCAGTCCTCCAACTTTGCTCTTCTCCTTCAATATTATGCTGGCTCTTCCCGTTTTTAATGAACTTTGGAATACGTTTGTCAATATCCAGAAAATAACATGTTGGGGTTTTGATCTAGATTCATTGGATCAATAGACCAAGTTAGGGAGAAGTGACATCTTAACACTTTTTGATCTTCCTATAAAAGGGAGACGAAATATCTCTCCATTTATTAAAATGTCCTTTTCATCGTGTCAATCTTATGTCTATTTTGTTAGGTTTATACCTAAGTATTTCATTCTTTTGGTGCTAATGTAAATGATGTGTTTTTAATTCAAAACCCAAGTGTATATTGCTGGTATATTAGAAAGCAATCAACTTTTATATATGAAAATATACCCTGCAATCTTGCCATAATTGTTTTTTGTTACCAGAATTTTTTGTTGATTGTCTCAGATGCTCTGCATAGATGATCACGTCATCTAGGAAAAAAGATAGTTTATTTCTTCTTTTCCAGTCTACATATTTTTTATGACAATTTTCATTGTCAAATGCTCTTTCCACATCTACTGATATGATCAGTCAGTTTTTCTTCTTTAGTCTGTTGAAATGGCAAATTTTACTAATCAAATTGCTAACATCAAACCAGTCTTGCATACCTGGAATAAATCCCTCTTGGTCTTGGTTCTTTTCATATGTTATTGGATTTGATTTGCTAATATTTTTTTGAAGATGTTGGTTTCTATACCCATGAAAGATATTTGTCTGAATGTTTCCTTTTTAAATAATATTTTATACCTTTTTTGATTTTAGGATAATGTCAACCTTGTAAAATACATTTATAGGTATTCATTTTGGTTCTATTTTTTTTTTGAAGAGATTTTACTGAATAAGCATAATTTTATCCCCTAAAATGTTTGGTAGAATTCACCAATGAACCCATCTGGCCCTAGTGTTTTCTGCGTGGCAGATTATTAATGACTGATTCAAGTTCTTCAGTAGACCTAGGCCTTTTCAGATTGTCTCTTTCTCTTCATGTGAGTTTTGGTGCTGGAACAGATGCATATGTATGCAAAAAAAAAAAAACTATATAAAGACTTCATACCTTTCACATATATTAACTTAAAATGCATCATGGAAATAAATATAATCAGTGGAACTTTATCAAAATGAAGTACTTCTGCTCTAGCAGAAAGATACTGTTGATAGAGTGGCAAGTCAAACCATGGTCTGGGAAAAAATATTTGCAAAGACATGTATCTGATAAAGGGCTAGTACCCAAAATATACAAATATCATTTAATTCTTGGAACTCTGGAGCACCACCATATTTTTGAAAAATAAAAAAAATTACAAACATATAATAATTAGGGGCACCTGGGTGGCTCAGTAGGTTAAAGCCTCTGCCTTCGGCTCAGGTCATGATCCCGGGGTCCTGGGATGGAGCCCTGCATCAGGCTCTCTGCTCAGCGGGGAGCCTACTTCCCTTCCTCTCTCTCTGCCTGCCTCTCTGCCTACCTGTGATCTCTGTCTGTCAAATAAATAAATAAAATATTTAAAAAACCCACAAATATATAATAATTATAGAAATAAATAACAAACTGGTATTTAGAATTAATTTTTGAATGTGATATAAAAAGCTGTTCTTTGATTTGTTTTCACATAAGGCAGATGCAGCGTTTTGCTTGTTTCATTAAAACTATGTAATTTGATAATATTTTTTAGTCTCATTGGTGGTCTACTGATCCCATGTTAACTTTTATTAATTTCAATAATAATGATTCCCAATGTAGCACTTACAGAGGCATGACCCATTCATATTTTTCAAAAAGATTTTATTCATTTGACAGAGGGGCTGGAGGAGAGGCAGAGGCAGAGGGAGAAGCAGACTTGCACTGAGCGGGGAGCCAGGCATCAGGCTCCATCCCACGACCCTGAGATCATGAACCCGAGCTGACACCAAGAGTCCGATGCTGAACTGACTGAGCCCTGGGGCCTGGCCCATTTGTATTTTCAAATATGAGCAAGGACTTCCCTTGGGATGAATCTTTGGTGACCACAGACTCCTCCCTGGGTCTTAACCAATAAAGTAACTTACATGTATTAATAAATCTTTAATTAACTGACTGTAATACCATAGATACTGAAAGTGTGATCCATGAGTTTGGCTTCAGAAGGAAGAATAGTTTGAAAATAATGAAATAAGTCCATATTCTGGTCGCCGATACTCACATGATGCATTAGAAAAGCTTGAGGGTGTCTCCTCTAATGTCTCTTGCTAACGCTGACAGACAGCTCCATCTGGTGGGGCTCAGCCTCAAGCCCAGGAATGCAAGATTTCCTCATGAGGAACTTGAATTAAAACGGTTCTTTTTTACCATTATCCTTCTTTGGTTTTGAAAAGTCTGTTTTGACACAGGAACAGCTTTTTCATTCATGTAAGCTCTTGACTTTTGTGTTGCTTTGTGTGTGTTATGAGTGTGAAATAATGGAACAGGGACAGGGTGCAAACTTCAGAAATGGTGGGTGTCACCTTCATCACTCCCAAGTGTGGGTGGGAGGAAGCAGGAAGCAGTGTTGCTGGGGACGTTGGGAGGGAGGGAGGTGTCCTGGGACGCTGCTGTGGGGTTGGCAGTGGCTTTTGTCCTGGGCTTATCTTATCTGGGACCATCCAAAGCACGTCAATAAAAAAAAAATACTTTTGCAGTTCACCTAGCTTTACAGGCTACGAGGCTCCCAAGCACAAGGGCACACACTTGCTGCTAACTTTCCCTTGTCTTGGAAGAAAGCATACTTAACAGAGAATCCTTCCAGAGTTCTGGATTCCTAAATCCTCTCAGCCTCAACCGAGGGGCATGGCTCTGAGCAAAGGAGAGGCCGTGCAAAATAAGGTTTAACACAGGACACCTACAAAGATGGAGAATTTACATTGGCTTTCTTGACTTTAACTTCATAAGAACCATGTAAAATAGGCATGTTTTTAAAACGTCTCCTTTACTTATTTATTTGAGAGAGTGAGTGGGGGTGCATTTGCATGACTGGGGGGAGGAGTGGAGGAGGAAGGAGAGGGAGAAGGTATCTCAAGCGGACTCCCCATTGAGCATGAAACTTGTCGCAGGGCTTGATTTCAGGACCCTGAGGTCATGACCTGAGCCCGAATCAAGACTCGGATGTTTTACTGATGGAACTGCCCAGCACGACCCCCCAGCGCTAGCTGTTTCCAGCAATCTGCAGAGACGGGATGCAGTTCTACCCACAGTTTGGTTTGGTTGTCAGAAACGATGACACTACATAGACACACAGACACACATACACATACACCCACACCCTGAGAGGATGGGAAAAGGTTCATACTCACATACGAGACTTTCCGGGGAAAGCAAGGAAGGCTTCCCAAGCTGGTGCTCATATCGGTAAAAGGGGGATATTATGAGGGAAAAGTACATTGGCAATGATTTTACTTTTTGGGTTCTGGTTAGCTTCAGAAGTGTGTTATTTATATTATTTTTGTATGACTATTTTAATACTCACTAAAATACCCTTTGTTAACAAACCCATCCACATAAATAGAACTAAATTAAAGTCAGGCCAATGCATGAACCAATGATCCCTGGGATTCGAGAAGGACACCAAGTATCTAATTAAACCAGGGAAAATCTAAATTGTTCTTGGTGCTTAAGATTCTTTTTGTTTTTTTAATTTTTATTATTTTTTTATTTCTTTTCAGTGTTCCAGAATTCAGTGCTTAAGATTCTTTTAATAAAAAGGAAGTTCAGTGTCTGAGGGGCCCTCCGCGATTGTGAGCAGCACCCCAGAACTGGACCTGAGTCGGGAGGGCTCAGGCAGTCTCTGCAGGACTCCTCCCTGTCCCCGGGGCCCTGCAGGTGCCCATCCTTTCCCCTGCAAAGCCCTTCCCAGTGTTGCACTATATGTATGCATTTTCCGATGACTACTTTTATTTTAGAGAATACTGGGCACAGCTTAACACCTCCTGGTTACAATCCATTTACCTGTCATGATCCTGGTACTGTGACACCCAGCAGGTTCTCTGGGAGCCCCTGGCGGCTGTCAGGATTCCCCAAACCCCCCTAGAGGACAGGGGCACCATGCAGATTGAACAGCACCTGGACAGCTTTACAGAAGGCCAAGCCACAGCGGAGTACTGAGGGCATGCTTTTTATTTACAACTCTTGTCCAATTCCTTCTAAAGGACAGAGAAGAAAGAATTAACCCCAGGAATCCACAAAGATGGGGACAGGGGAGGCAGATGCCTTCTGAGAAGTAAATTGCCTTTCAGTTTCTATATTTGATAGATTGTTATTTGGTCCAATATAAACACCACCATGAGAATAGCTTTTGTTCTTGTAATTACACTGCTGCTGCCTGGTCCCCCTTGGTGGGGGACATCAGTGACTGAATGCATACATTGTAATTACCTCCGCATCCTAAAGTGAACACAAGCTTCAAGTAAATCACGTTTCCTTTTTGTTTACTTCTGTTAATATATTAGTAGGAAAGAAAATTACTCTCTAATGACTTTTGAACTGAAAGTAATGAATAAATAAAATAAATAATAGTATTTGATTATGGAGCCATTGTGTGCTCAGACTTTTTGTACAGGCATCTGAAAAGTCATAATGAGACTTAAAATGCCTTTATTCGCTTATTTCAACAGATGTCAATTTACATTTTGGAATACACTTAACTATACTCAGAGTATGGCAGATATAATCACAAACACCAAGAAAAAATTTGGAATTTTCCCAGAATAATTTATGGAAACATTAAGTCGTGCTTCTGCTGCCCACATTTCCCCTCCTCTCTTGTTTTATTCTGGTAACCTGGTTCTGTCAGACGTAGCCGGGGGACCCCGCACTGGCCTCCACATAGGAGATGCCCCAGGCCCGCTGTCTTCAGGAGCAACTCCGGTGTGTCTGAGGGTGAGGGGAGAGGGGAGCCGTCGGGGCAAGGGACAGCGGTGGCCAAGGAGGTGACAAGGTCTCAGAAGGAATGTGGTGTGTGCACCTGCAGAGAGGCACAGGGATGGGGCTCCCTGGAACTCAGCACGGGGGTTGGGGGGGAACCCTGGTGTGGCTCTGGAGCTGAAAAGGATGGATTAGACAAGAAGGATGGGGGTTTCACCCTCTCCCACACTGGAGTCTGGAATCTCACCCAAGTGCGTTTATAGGAGGAAAAAAAACCCCATAAAATGCTATAACATTTCCTATACCCTGAGCTTTGGAAGTCAAAGCCAACACCTGTGCCCCAGCCTGTGATACTCTGACTACTCCCGTGCATATCTGTCCCTCTTACTTGTCCTTGGCTTTGCTCACCTCTACCAGCTTCCTGTATGTCACCACCTCGGAGTTGGGATGCCCAGTGCACCATTTCCAACATCCCCTCATTCAATATTCCAAGTGTCAGCTACATTTTCTACCCTTCCATCTCAACTGCTCCAGCGCCCCCGCCTCAAGGACGTCTGTGTCACTGGGAAGCCAGACCTTGCATTTTGGGACTGGTTTCCAGTAGTTCCTTCCTCCTTGTTCAGGTGAGTCTCCACCATCCACAGACACTAGGCTCCCTTTCTGGCATGTGCCCCCCACAGTTTAGATCCTTTCTGCCTCCTCATATTTGCCTCCCTGCTGGACCGAGCCCCACCTAGCACCAATGCAGACCTTCCTGTAAACAAAACAGGAAAAGCAAATCTAGGCACTGAGCTCACCAGACTCTCCCAAAGTGTTTGGTCCCTCACCAGCAACATTCCACCATGCTGGGATCTCAGCACAGTTTCCAGCAGGCTCCTTGCTCTGTGTCTGTGACAGCTCCCCACCAACAAGCCTCCTGCTCCTCCTCCACTGGTGGCTTTACCTCCTAATTCATTAAGAAAATAAAAGCACTTGGCAGATTCTCTCTCAACAGGTCCTCCTCTTACTGGCAACTGCCCATATCGTCTGCCAACACTTTGAAGGATAAAGTTCCCCTCCACCTTCCTGCTCTGGGTCACTTGCCCCCTCACCGCATCATGACCTCCTGTCTTCAATCACTTTTGCTCTGTCTGGCATCACCGGAAGTCCTCTCTAAACCAGCTTATCCCCAACACAATATAGTCATGTTCTGGAATCTTCTAAAACATCTGTTGTAAAACCACCCATTTCCAAGCCTCTACTTTCTGAATTCCCTTTCTTTTCCTCGGGAGAGTGTTTACAAAATCATCACCCATGTTTGCTGTGTCCACTCTCTCCAGCCCTTCCTAGTTCTTCACTTTACTCAGATCTGGCTGGCGTCCTGATGCTCCTGCAAAGTCACGGCTGCCCATGGCCTCTATATTGCCAGGCACAAGGGACACATTCCCGCCTCATTTCACTCAGCCAGTGCATGGGGACGCACCCAGCTAAACACTCTGGCCTTCCGAAAATGTTCACCTATCGTGCGTGGAAGCAAATGAACACCAGCCAAATGAGGACAAACTCATTATCCAGAGCTCGTGCCAGCGAGGGAGTCAGCCCCCATCGCTTGGGTCTAGCAGAGACTCAAAGGCAGATGGGCATATGGGGGAACTTTCTGGTGGAGCAAAAAGAAGGTTCAGTGTAACCCCGAGCAGCAGCCGCTGGGGGCAGGTGCACAAGCAGGTGCACATCTGGGGGGTGGGGGTTGGGGAGCATGGCTGGCTTTCTCTGGTTGGTCGTAAAGTGGACATGGGACCAAAAGTCAGGAAAGCTGCCAGTTACCAGTCAACTCTTGGCTGTTTTGGCTTCACCATTACAGAAGTTATTGTTGGGCTTCCTGCATTATTAATAGAGTTACGAGTCTGCCTTACAGTGGGCGGCCTTACTGGGCCAGGTAGAGAGAAGGGGCTAGCTTCCTTGACAGGTCATGGAGGTTTGGAGTCAGTGCTTTTTGTCTATGGTCTGGCCATGGGCCATTTGAATATTTGGTCTCAGTGTCTTCAAGAGTCTTGTGTGCTCCCGACTGCCTTACCCAGCTGCCCTTCTCTGTGGTCTTCCCTGCCTTTCTGTAAATAGTGAGATCTCATGGGGAGAAAGCTTTTGTCCTCTGTTGATACCCCTTTCTTGGGGGCCCTCTACAATCCCATAACTTTTCACCTGAGTTTGAGAGGTTGGTGTCCTTTAAGCCTGTGTTCTCTGAGGTGCCAGGGTTTATTCCTGAAGCCTCTCCCCAGAGCTCCAGACCCAGATGTGCCCCTGCCTGTGTCACCTGCCTGGACGGCCTCATTTCACCTGGGAAACACCCCAGGTTACTGAGTCACTTGTCAAACTCGGACCTCGAACTGCTTCTTTTGGTTCTCAGTCCTCTAGGATCTCCATGACCTTTGGGATTTTCATTATTTATGAACGATGAGTGGTTTTGGAAGCAATATGAGCAGATTAAAGACAATGCCAAATCATCCCGGTGTGTGTGAGAAGTGACAGGCGCTCCTGCCCGCTTCCCTCGGTGCCTCCTCAGGAACACACAGCTGTGCCTCCTGCCTCAGGTCCTGGTGGCTCCTGAGTGTTCCAGGATGATGCTTGCCCAGGTGAAAGCAGGCATGGCCTGGGAAGAGGCTGGGAGGGGATCCAAGGTTGCCTTGAAATCAGGGAAATCACTGTTTTTTTTTTTTTTTTCCTGTGTATCTTTAAACTGGTGCACCTTTGGAAATGCTCCTTTGAATTAAAATCACAGTCATACCTATTTTGAGGGAATCTCATTTAAATAGAGCTTCAGACTCCCCTAATTTTTTTTTCTTTAGTAAAAATAAGTTTTTTGAGTCATCATACCTAAGTAATGACTGTCACTGGAGCTTATGCTTTTGGGGGCATGGAAAAGAATCAGGCTCTTTGTTCTTTGACACGCTGCTTCCCCATTTGGCTACCCTTTCTCCCCACTTCGATTTTGACTTCCCTAATTTTAATTGAATGCTGAGAGTCCAGTTAAAATTTCACACCCCTTGAAAACCTTTCTAGATCCTTTAAATCATGTGTTTTTTCCTAGTTATGTCTTAATATCAGCTGGTTTGTACCTCTACAATGTTAATGAACACTATCTTCTATGTTCTGGTAGACGTCTGTCAACTCCGTTGCTCTGTGGCCTTCTTGAGGACAGGTGGGATGCCTTAGTCATCTTTGGCCCAAGTTCAACACTTGTTCTGGTTCAAAATACTAAGTAGAATACGTCTTTTGACTTGAATAACACTGAATCTTTGTTCATTTAAAATTCATTTTTCCAGGTCTACAGGTACAAGGTGCTGGAGGGACACAATATTGTTTAGAAGTAAAAAATTGGTGAATACGCTTATGAAATCAATTTCCTCCCAGCTTTCCCTCACTCAGAGTTGCAAATATCTCCATTTCAGGTATTTGGTTCATTCTTTTTATATATATATATTTTATTTTATTTATTTTCAGCATAACAGTATTCATTATTTTTTCACCGCACCCAGTGCTCCATGCACTCCGTGCCCTCTATGATACCCACCACCTGGTACCCCAACCTCCCACCACCACCCCCCCACCACTTCAAACCTGTCAGATTGTTTTTCAGAGTCCATAGTCTCTCATGGTTTTTGACGGTATCCACCAGTCAGTGCAGTTTCAATGAACTTGCTTGCTAGGGAAAGAGCCCCTTTATAGAAGATGCTGAGACTTGGAGGAGGACAGCTATGGGGAGGGGAGAGAAGAAGCAGAGGTGTACAAGCAACCTTCCCAGGAACAGAGGGAAGGAAGGATGGTTCTCTTCCAGGACAACAGTGGGAAGAGCCAGGGTGGGGAGGTGGTGCTGAGGGATGGTGTTCCAACATTCAGGAAAGATGGAGATTTACACTCACATCTCAGCTTCACACGAGAGCCCATTACCAGACCTGCACACAGAGTGCTGGGCCTTAACTACCCTAGGAGAAATAGGAGTTCGAAATTACAATGACATACAACAAATATGGGTCTAAGAGTTTTTAACATAGAAGCATAACAAATATGCTAAGTATTGTAAAATCCTGGCTCTTAGGAGCCCAGATAAAAGCAGGGAAGAGGTTGCAGAGCTCCTGCTTGAAAGTGTCCAGTGATCCTGTTTGTGCATTCATGAAGGTGACCCTCCCTTCATGCACCAGAGTTTATTGACTGGCCCATGCAGTATGATTTACACTGGCTTTGTTAAAGTACAATTTTCAAAAATTAAACCCATGACTCTCATGCAAATATAAAATGAGTATATGTCATAGATTTAATTGGCTCTTTAATAAGAACTGGCATGATGGTAATGCTGGCTGGAGAGATCAGGTTGGAGTGGGAGCCTTTACAGGAGCTGGAGGAAAGAATTCTTCTGTAAAATCATTAATTTAAGTAAAAAAAAAAACCCACCTAATTTTCTGTAGTTACAACTAGCTAAAATCCTGAACTTCGGGGTTTTTTTTTTTTCTCTCAGAAAGGAATTTGTACCCACTGGACAAAGTTCCTGTGGATTGCTGCCAGACAAGAACCATTTCTCTGCAATTGAGGACCAAGGCTTCCAGAGTTCTATCACAGCACTGGCAATATTAAACAGCAAGACAAAGAAGCAAAAGTGCATGCCTGCAGAGTCAGATAACCCTCAAGCAGACCTGGTAATCAATTTTAGCTTGACCCCGAGAAAGAGCCAGCTGAAATCTTTTAGCTTCTCCCCAGGTGTTTGGATAGTTTTTCTTAATGCCAATTTACAAGGGGTTTTCTCTTGCTCATCTGACCCACAAGTGTCTGGAGACTAAGTGTTCCTGGGGAGGAGATACCCAGATGTATTCTCCAGCTGCCCCACAGTAACAGTGAATCTTGAAACTGTTCACATGATTAAAAAAAAAAAAAAAAAGCCAGACTGAGTAGGGTGTGACTCTGAGTGAGGCCAGAAACTGCTCTCAGAAAGCATGGTATTGATGAAATGTCACATGCTCCAGGGAGCTGCATCATTGGAGAGAGTGAAACTTTTGCTGATACAAGGCAGTTCAGCACTTTCTGTCTTCTGATAATCCTGAGGCCCATGTTAACACCATACCCAAAATCCATAGGCACGTTGTGCTTTCTCAAGGGTCTGCCATGTGTGCTGAGCAACCATCATGCTTAAAACATGAACTTAATGGCTTTACTTTGAACATGTTTAAAGGGAAGTATGGAAATAGTTTCTTAAATAATATCTGTATATAGGACTCAGTTGCACAAAGCAGATGACATTCCTGGACACTGCAGCTCTCCCAGGTACCATAAAAGACAGAGGCAAGACAAAGATATCAAGGGACGGTGCTCAGGAGAGAATACCCCTGTGACCAGTGTGATGATTTGACCAACTCCAAAGTTATTCTTATCTCACCACTAAAACACATTTTCTTCTTTATTGCCGATGTTACAGAAGAAAACGTTTTTCTCCACCCTCTTAGACTCTGTCCCGGAGGGTTGCAAATTAAACTAACAAGATACAATTTAATGGGAGATAAGATGTACAATTTTTATTAATCTTTTATTATGTATTAGAGTCCACAAAAAAGGAGTGAAACTCAAAGAACCAGTTAGACACGGGGGCTTATATCCATTTTTAACAAAGGAAAGGGGTTTGGGCTTTGAGGGATGACACGTGATAGGAAAGTGCCTACGAAATGGATGAGAGAAATATATGGTGGGTAAGAGTTGTCTTGGTAAGGTCTGTTTATGGACGTGTCTCAGCGCAGACCCTCTCTTCTTCCTGGTACAGAATCAGATATACTTTCTAAATAGAAGGTAAAGCTCTGATTTTAGGCAGAAAAGGGAAAGGAAGATTCTTTCTGCCTCTGTTGATTTTCAACTGCTTTTAGCTCAGAACAGTCTTGATGTTAACGAGGTATATTTTGGGGGGTGGCATATCCTGATCCCCTTCCCTAATATTTCAGCTCCTTTCAATACATGAGGAGGGAAGGATCTGTTTTCTGTCCTATGACAGGAAGGATCAGTTTTGCTCCCATTGTCAGGAATCCTTTCTGAGTGTTTATTAGTGAAGTCACATTATGTTCTTTAATTCCACCATGTGTCCGCAAAGAGGATAGGTTCCCAGATGCTGTCATTCTCAAGATATAATCCCAATGAGCTTCTTGTTTTCATTTTAGTGCTAGAATTCTACAGAATTTGTGCTTAGTGTGGTGGTTTGTTTTTCTATGTGTAAGACAGACACTACAGCCACTTTTCCATTAGCACCCTGGGCTGGGTTGCTCAGGAGCCATGGGACAGGCTGCTCCTTCTCTATGCCACTGTTGAACTCCAAGTCTTCTCTCTCCTTTTATGCTATCGGTGTGTGTGTGGTGGTAGAACAGCATAGCGCAGAAAGAATAAGTGGGGTGTGTAACCTGGTGCCTTGAAATGTTTCTTAGGAAGTTGTTTTGTTTTGTTTTGTTTTCCTGCAGCACAGAGGACACCTTGGAACACCTCACTGAAGAAGTACCATCTGACCATGTGCGTTTGGGAATTCCAACAGTAAAAATCATAATGCTCATTGGCTAATATTTTACATTCTCTCTCTCTCTCTCTCTCTCTCTCTCTCTTTTTGGTAAGAAAGTATTTCTTTCTAAGCAACTTCAGTATGGTATAATTGAAATGAACTAAGCCACATGTTTTGAAGTGTGTGATTTGACAATTTTTTTATATATGTGTATATGTATAAGCATCATTTTCACAATCTAGAAAATGAATATATAACCATCTCCCCAAAGATATTTCTTGCTCCTTTATAAACATTTCTGCTCCCTGTCCTTGCCATGCTCATCAGTGGACCAGGACTGATCTACTTTCTATGCTGTAGTTTGGTTTGTGTTGCATGGAGAATTTGACACGGAGTCACAAATACTTGTTATGTTTCACCTGGTTTCTTCTACCGTGGGTGAGGATGTTGTGACTCCTCCTCTCCTTGTGCTTGTCTACACATGTATTTTTACTGTTGTGCGTTCCACTGTACATACACCCCAATTTATGTACTGAGGGATACTTCATCTATTGACAGATGTTTGTGTTGTTCCCAGGTTGGGCTAGTTATAAAAAAAACACAAACATTTGCTATCGTCTGAGAGAGAGAAAGCAAGAGCATGAGCAGGGGGAGTGACAGAGGGAGGAGCAGGGTCCCCACTGAACAGGAACCCAGGGTTGGCTTATCCTATCATGACCTGAGCAGAAGGCAGACTCTTCAGCAACTGAGCCCTGGGCGCCCCGTCATCTGCCTGTTTAGTTGTAGCTGGTACGCGTGTCTATAAAGTAATTCCATTGTGAATGTTCTTTACATCTCCCCAACATCTGTGACTCTGAGCATCTTTTCCTGCACTAGTCAGCACTCTATCCATCTTGGGGGAAGCTTCTCTTCAAAGTTGTCCCCTTTTTTGAAAAGTTTGGTTGTTCAATTATTACTTTTTTTTTAAGATTTTTATTTATTTGACAGACAGAAATCACAAGTAGGCAGAGAGGCAGGCAGAGAGAGAGAGGAGGAAGCAGGCGTCCCGCTGAGCAGAGAAACCAATGGGAGGCTCGATCCCAGGACCTTGGAACACCTCACTGAAGAAGTACCATCTGACCATGTGCCTTTGGGAATTCCAACAGTAAAAATCATAATGCTCATTGGCTAATATTTTACATTTTCTCTCTCTCTCTCTCTCTCTCTCTCTCTTTTTTTTTTTTTTGGTAAGAAAGTATTTCTTTCTAAGCAACTTCAGTATGGTATAATTGAAATCTGCCCATCACTTTGATAATGTGATCATGACCTGAGCTGAAGGCAGAGGCTTTAACCCACTGAGCCACCCACTGCCCCTATTACTTTTTTTTTAAGATTTTATTTATTTATTTGACAGACAGAGAGATCACAAGTAGGCAGAGAGTCAGGCAGAGAGAGAGAGGGAAGTAGGCTCTTTGCTCAGCAGGGATGCTGAGGCAGATCCGGGGCTCGATCCCAGGACCCTGGGATCATGAACTGAGCCAAAGGCAGTGGCTTAATCCACTGAGCCACCCAGGCACCCCGATTATGCTTTTTTATTGAGGCATAATTGATACACTTTGACCTTATATTAGCTTCAGATGTATACAAGAATGATTCAATATTTGTACTTATTGTAGAGTGGTCATCGTACTAAATCTAGTTTAAACCTACACCACGCAGAGTGCACACAGTTTTCTTTTTCCTGGGAGGAGAACTTTAAAAATTTACTTACTTTTTTTTTTTTTTTTTTTTTTTTGAGTTACTTATTTACTTTCCAGTGGGCGGAGGGGCAGAGGGGAAGGGAAAGAGAGAATCTCAAGCAGACTCCTTGCTGAGTGAGGAGCCCACACAGCCGCTCCACCGGGGCTGGATGCCACAGCCCGTGAGATCAGGACCTGAGCCGCAGTGCTGAGTCAGGCGCCCGGCTGACTGAGTCACCCAGGCGCCCCTCATGAGTTTCTTTCTCAGCAACTTCCAAATCTATGACACGTTGTTGTTGGGAGGCTTTTGTATACTATTGTAGTCTTCTTACCAGAAATTGGTCTGTTCAGATTTTATTATTGAGTTTGAAGAGTTATTTATGTATCGAGTTTTTAAAAAATCAAATCTGTTACTTGCGAGTATCTTTGACTGGTTCATGATTTCTGTTCTTATTTTCCTAACTGACCGCTTTTTTCAAAGAACAGACTTTTTCATCTTGGTAAAATCTAATTTATTGACTTTTCTTATACATAGTGATTTTGGTGTCATATCTAAGAAATATTTGCCTAATACCAAGGAACAACAAATGTCAGACAAGTTGTGGAGAAAGGGGAACCCTCTTACACTGTTGGTGGAAATGCAAGTTGGTACAACTTTGGAAATCAGTGGCTTTTTAAACGAGGTTCCTTAAAAAATTAAAATAGAGCTGCCTTATGACCCAGCAATTGCACTACTGGATATTTGTCCCAAAGATAGAGATGTGGTGAAAGGCAGAGCCATATGCACCCCAATGTTCATGGCAGAAATGTCTACAATAGCTAAAATGTGGAAAGAGCCAAGATAACCTTCAGCAGATGAATGGATAAAGAAGATGTGATCCATATACACAATGGAATATTACTCAGCCATCAGAAAGGATGAAAAAACAAATTAATCATCAACATGGATGGGACTGGAGGAGATTATGTTGAGTGAAGTAAGTCAAGCAGAGAGAGTCAATTATCATAGGGTTTCACTTATTTGTGGAGCATAAGAAATAGCATGGAGGGCATTAGGAGAAGGAAGGGGAAAATAAAGGGGGAGAGGTTGAAGGGGGAAATGAACCATGAGAGACTATAGACTCTGGGAAACAAAATGAGTGTTTTGGAGGGGCAGGGGTGGGGGATGGGTTGGCCTGGCGGTGGGTATTAAGGAGGGCACAGATTGCGTGGAGCACTGGGTGTTCTATGCAAACAAGGAATCATGGAACACGACATCAAAAACTAATGGCACACTGTACGGTGACTAACATAACACAATATTAAATATATATATATATATATATATATATATATATATATATATATATATTTTCTTAATTCAAGGTCATAAAATTTTTCTCCTATATTTTCTTCCAGGAGTTGTATTGTTTAACTTTTAAATTTAGGTCTATGATCCATTTTGAGCTAGTTTTTGTATAAAGTATGAAATATAAATGGAAGTTTATTTTTAAAAAGTTGACATAAGGATCAAATTGCTCCAGTACTAGTTCTTGAAAATTCCATCCCTTTTCTACTAAATTGTCTTTATGCCTCATAATGAGCCTCCAAATCATTACTCTTATGTCATAAGATTTTCCCAAACCCAGCCAGATTCCCATCTTGAAAAATCCACCTTAAACTATTTGAGTTCACACTCCAAACCCTACAAATATACTCCCACATCCCTGCATCTGACTATGGCTAAGAGTCTGTCAAGATGGTCTTCTTGTTTGATGCTGGAGGTTTGATTAACTCAGGTGTGCTTCACTGAGAAATTACCAACTGACAAATTCTAGTCCCATCTGATAATTTCCCTATTCCATGCTGATGTAATTATTAAGGAATGTGTTTGGTTGGGAGATGTCATGTTTAGTTGCAGTTCTTTTTGTCAGTTGTTATTTCCATAGGGAATGTTTGTATCACAGCTTAGAATTTCCCATTGTGAAAAGGTCTTATAGTGGCTTCTGAAAAGTACCTTGGTCAAAGTCTCACTTCTCTTTCATTTTTAAATTAGAATTCCTCACACTTTAGTAGTTAATCTGCATTTCATAGGAATGTTTCTCACTTTTAATTGTTTATTCATACAAAAATACTCTTGAGGAACATCCATCTGTAACAACTAGAAACTATAGGACTGTAGGACCCAAACCCCTAACATTTTATCCTGCCGTCCCTAGGCAAGGGACACTACAGAATAGAAGCTATGGTAGGATAGATTAAATACTTGGGGTAGACGTGGGTGACCCAAAATGTATTAGGTTATTAAATATGTTCTTAGGAGACTCTTAGTTATTTCTATTACTAATAACATGCATTTATGGAATTATCATTATCTTACTGGCCCTGGCCATTTTCCATGAAGAATTTTTATAAAAGACAGGTGATTTTATTTTCACATTGGGCGTGTGCCAACTGAGGTTTGCAGCACTCTGGTGAGGCCCAGAGCAACAAGGCACCATGTCAAGGCTTGTTGGACTACGTACCATCTTTGTCCACAGAGCCCCACTCAGGAACCTCACGTCTGCTGAAACTGATCTGGCCCTCTCTGCCCAGTGCTGACCGGCAGCTTTCTTTATTTCTTCTTGCTTCTTGTATACAATCTAGGTCATGGCCTGGAGGAGTTGCCCGAGGGGTTATTTACCATACACCTCAGGAAACCCCTCATGTGTGTTCTTCAGTCTGTGGCCATGGCACTGGCAGTGGTCTGGGCTCTCTCCTTCACTGTCACCTTGTAGCTGCTGTATTGGGGAGCCCTGGCAGCTGCTGCACAGTCAGGCATGACAGTCTAGACTTGTTCCTGCTCTGGACACGTCACAATCTGAAAATTAAATGCACACCTCTTACAGGTCGAATAGAAATGGAATTTTCTTCTCTACACTCTTTATCTGCAATGTAGGTTCTCAAACCTGGGCTGCTGTGAGCCCTTTGTCTTGTTTCTGTCTGCCATGTGTACCCACGCTAGGGGGTGACTTTGGTCCCCAGACCCTTCTCACATTATCCACCCACCAAGTGTCTTCAACCATGTGTTGGTTCTGAGGAATAAAATCTGACTTTCCTGGTGGTGAGTACTAAGGAGGGAACCTATTGCATGGAGAACTAGGTGTGGTGCATAAACAGTGAATTCTGGAACACTGAAAAATAAGTTAAATTAAAAAAAAAATCCAACTTTCCAAAAATCCCAAGGAAGGAGTAGCTTCCTTTCAGCTACTCACTGGCATGTTATAGACTTTGTGAGCCCAGCTTTTCTTCTCACTGTTTGGAGATTAATTCTGTAATTCCTTCATTCTTCAGAACCATAGTTATCCACGTGGGAATTCAACAATCTCTTCAAGCCACTTTGAACCACATTGGGTAGGAAATATTCTTCTGAAGATTGGAAGACCTAGTTGGTGGGTGGATTGGATTTCCCTGAATCTTCCATAATAATATTCTCTGCTTCACTGTGCTGAGAAATAAGTTTGCGATGAGGCCATCTGGAGTTCTGAAACACAATTGTTGACATGTATAAAAATTTCTCATAGCTGTTTTTCTTGAAGTAACCTGATTTTCTTATGATTAATTCCAATGAGTAAAACAGTATTATGTATTTAATAACCTAACAGATTTTCAGCTTCGAAGTCATGAGCATGCCTATGGAAAGGAACATTTCATCAGAGATGAGAATGGTAAGTATTTAGGATGGCAGTTGTCATTTAGGGATTTTTTTCTGAGAAAAAAGTTTGGTTAACCTTTTCTGTAAAGGGTCAGATGGTATATATTTTAGGCCTTGGAAGACATATTGTATCTGTTGTAACTACTGAATTCTGGCATTGTGGGATGAGAACAGCCCTAGACTATACGCAATGACTGCATGTGAGTGCGTCTCCACTAAAATACCATTTTTTAATTTTTAATTTTACTTTAAGTTTGTTTGTTTTTTATTTTTTAAAAGATTTTATTTATTTATTTGGCAGACAGAGAGAGAGAGACAGTGAGAAAGGGAATAAAAGCAGGGGTATCAGGAGAGGGAGAAGCAGGCTTCCCAACAAACAGGGAGCCCAGTGTGCATATGGATCCCAGGACCCCAGGATCATGACCTGAGCTGAAGGCAGATGCTTAACAACTGAGCCATCCAGGTGCCCCCAAACATCAGTTTTTAAAAGATTTTATTACTTATTTATTTAGAGAGAGTGTGCGTGCAAGCGGGGGGAGGAGCTGAAGAAGGAGAGGGAGAGAATCTCAAGCAGGCCCCCCACTGAGCAGAGAACCCAATGTGGGGCTCAATCTTAGGACCCTGGGGTCATGATCTGAGCCAAAGTCAGGTGCTCAACCATATGAGCCACTCAGGAGCTCCCTCAAGAAAACATTATTAAGACAGAGGCAAACCAGATTTGGCCCTCGGGCCAGAGTTCACTGACCTTGGCCCTAGACAGACTGTGAAGTATCGTGTTAATCTCTGATGCTCTCCATGACCTCTTTTTTAAAGATCATCTCCTCAGCACACCTGATGTAGAGTTGGCAGATTTATGTCTAGCACACATATATCCCCCAAACTATGTGATTCTCTGCAACTCAAATTTACGTAGATGTGCTGCATTTTCCCTGGCAACCCTGCTCCAGTGATCTTTTATTTGCACGCATCACCCTTCCTTGGGGCTTGATGTCCTTCCCCAGACCAAAGCTAAGGATCTGAGGAGGGAGATTTTAAGGCAACACTGCCTACCTTTCAGTGAGTTGCCTTTGTTATGTGAGTTGCCTTTGTTACGTGTTCAAAACGATAATGAGGAAAAGGAAACAAGGTTTTTATCTTATGCTAAGTATTAGCAAGTCTGTGCTGAAACAAGAAAAATTCCAGGGTTCAGAAGTTCATTTCCATTCCCTGAAAACCTGCCCTGCTCACAGGTACTGATTATTTCTATGTAAGGTTAATCCCAGTGGAGGCTGCGTGGAGGGCAGTATTTCAGGAGGAGAGGTCACAAAGGACAGCAATAAGATACTTTACACATCAGCGGTGACAGCATCAGACGCCTTGGCAGATTCTGCCCATCACGGCCCTCTCGTCTCTAACATCCCAATTATTTTTGTTAATTCAGTATAAAAATTTCAGAGACACCCTACTTGCCTACTCTGGTTGATTAGTAACTAAGGCATTGTTGGAGATCATGTGTGGGAGAATATAGAAGGCAGTTTGCTGATTTCACAAGATTAAGGGATTTCATAGCTCATCTTAAAGGACGTTCTGCTTTGTACTCGAGTTCAAATTACATTCCAGGTTGGCTCTGAAAGGGATAGAATTGTTTTCCAGAAAATGTTGTCAAAGTTCTGCTTGGCTGTGAGAAGTTAGTTCTCATGTTCTCTGGCGTGTGAGAGAACACTCTGTCTTTCCCCATAAACACTGAGGGAAGGCAAAGAGGCTCGGGGGGCTTCTGACGCTGAAGGTAATGAAAGGCGTCTTCATACCTCTGTTGTTCGGCACCATTAACCTTCCTGGTAGTTGAAACACGTGGAAGGGGGAGGGAAGTAAGAAGCAGAGCCTGCTGTATTTTCTGGCAGGAACAATTTCTTAAGCCCTACTTCGAGGCACCACTTTTAAATCACACTTTTCTAAATCAGCCACAGCTGATACAATCATTTCTTCTGATATTGCCTGTGGATAGAAAGTGTGCCCAGTGCTATACAGGTGGCCATTTGTTACATATTCATGTGACTGATATAGTCCATCATGCTGTAACAGTCCATCATGATGTAACAACAAAAAAGAGTGTGTTAAAGACAGACCATGTGAGATTCAATTACAATTCAGTCGTTTTAAACTGACAGGCCAGAAAAGGATTTAATTCTCCAAATATGAAGCCACTCTCTGGAAATAAGATGTGCAAACCCAGAACGAGATGCAGAGTAATGTCACAGGATAATTACAACACAAATAAAATGAACCCAGTCTTATAAGTGCGCATAAAGAAAGAGTTATCATCTGTTTCATCAGTGACCTGGTACTTTTCATCCACAGGCAAGAGCAGGGTGTGTGTGTGTGTGTGTGTGTGTGTTTGTGTGCAGGCTATAGGTCATTATTAACATTTTCTTATTCCAATTATTCTTTGTGCATACAGGCATGCATTTCAGTGATAAGAGAAGAATATTTAGAAAAGCACTTTAACAAAAGTAGTTATCTTTGCAAAAGCTAAAATTTCCTATAATTAAAAGGCAAGTCATCAAGCTGGGCTCTCTGTAGTTTCACCGGAAACATCTTGGCCATGAGACTTTTCGAAGCAGACACTTCTGCCATGTTACTAATTGGCCATAAGGCAATTTTGCCATAAAAGATAAAATCACAAAAAATGAAAGAGACACATTCATTGAAAAGGACAACACGAAACATGAAAAATCCATAGCAAAATTCAAAACACTTTGATGTGAAGTGCAAAATATTTGAATACACTTAAAATGTGTGTAGATTCATGGCAACACTGCATATAACTTACTTGATTTTCTGGATTGTACCTAAACACTTGTCTTTAACATCTTTGTTCATACTTTTTTTTTCTCTTCTTTTTTGCCTGTCAAGTTGTCTCCTCATTGGGTATCACATTTTTTTTCCCACTAAAATTCTGTCCTTCATTACGAGGAGTATCAGTTTCCAAAGACCGGGACACATATTTGTAACTGAGTTCTGTGGCATGTGTGAAAGCCTTCCACACTGTTGTTTGCTCTTGGCTTATTGCCAATGTATGTCCATCAACAGACGTTCCAAAGCTCTACGGGCAATGTCGGTTCGGATTCGTGCCACTCCATGCATGGACCACTGTGGGGGTTAAGATTTACATGCTGTGACAATGAGAGCAGCGTGTCAACGGAGACATGAAACCAAACTGTCAAACCAAACTGTCCTTTAAATTTTTTATGGCAAAATTGCTTCCCTGCTGGTTGTGCAGCAACAATGCTTGCTGTGAACACACTTGCAGCCAGGACATCTGCTACACAGATGACTTAAGGAGAAGATACCACAGTCTAGGCTCACGGCACCTACAGCATTGTCCAGGGGCATTTCAGAGCTCTCTGTTGCAAATTCGATTCGCTTTTCCATCTACCTGAATTATGCGGCTATTGTTCAAGCTGAATTATAAAAATGTTAAATGCGACTAATATTTAAATTAAATGAGATGGAAAGAAAGCAAGACGTCTCAAAGTTCTGGATACAATGGTACGTAGAAATGGGGAGAACATGAAGGTGAACCTGGATCTGCCATCCTGGCTCTTGATCTGCCTTTGGCTGTGAGATTTGCTTTGGTCAATGGAGTGCTCGCCAAGGTGCTGGAGGAAGGGCTTGGAGCAGACTTGCATCTTCTCCTGCATCTCCTCTTGCTTCCACATCCCATTGTAAGAGGTGCTGGGCTTGTTGGCTGGGCTTGTTGAAGCATCCCAGTTGGGGCCATTCTAGATCGGCCAACATCCAGCATCCCCAACACCGGTGAGGTGAGACAGGAGCACCTGCTTGAGCCCGCCGTGGCCTTGAGCCTGGGAAGCTCAGTCTGGCGGTGTCTCCTGCTGAGGTCTGAGGCTGTTCAACAGCATTACTAGAAGTAACGAACTGATGAGCAGCTTATGGATGTTTTGTCAGTCACATTTCTGTCTGCAATCCCCTTAACTGTTATCATCTTGTTCTTCTACTCTCTCTCCCCCTGCCCAGCCCTAAGCAAGAGATAGTCTAGTTTCTGTCTCTATAGACTTGTCTTTTCTGAGAAACTCTTATCAATGGGCTTATATTACACGTGGTCCTTGGGGCCGACCTTCACTTAGCATGTTTTCAGGGTTCCTCCAAACACTTCAGTAGTATTTCTTCCCCACTCAACATTTTAATGACTGAAATTCATCCAAATCAAGTTCTGTAAGTCTACTAAAGCTACAACTTTTGTATCGATGAAGCTATATTTTCTTTCTTATTTTTTTTTCTGGGATAAAATATGCATAACATGAAGTTCACCATTGTAATCATTTTTAGGCATGTAATTCGGGGGCATTTCATTCACGATGCTGTGCAACCCTCACCACCATACCTTCCAGAACTTTCTCATCTTCCCCAGCTGAAACTCTGTATGCATGAACCACTGTATCTCTATGTTCCCTCCCCACAGCCTCTGGTGATCACTAATCTACTTTCTGTCTCTTCACTTGTCTCTTAGAGAAGTGGGATCATATCCTGTTTGGTTTCTTGGGACCAGCTTGTTTAACTCAGCATGATGCCTTCAGGGTTTTCATATGTTGGAGCATATATCAGAAGTTCCTTGCTATTAAAGGTGAGATAGTATTTAATTGTCTGCATAGACCACATTTTGTTTATCCACTCATGTGTTGATGGGCATCTGGGTTGTCTTCACCTTTTGGCTCTTGTGAGTAATACTGCTACAAACATTTGTGTTCAAGTTCGTGTGGGGGCACATTTTCTTATCTCTCATATGTGTAGCTGGTAGTCACACTGTTATAGTCACTCCATATTTAATCACTGGAAGAACCCCCATACTGTGTCCCAAAGCAGCTGTGCCAGGTTACATTCCCACCAGGGATGGGCAAGGACTCCTAGTATACTTCTTCACCAATGTTTATTATTCCCTGTCCTACTACTATTATTATTATTATTATTATTATTATTATTATGGTGAGTCTCAGTATTCTTAAATTTGAAACAGTTTGGAGCATGCTTTATTGTCAAAATAAGTTTCAAATACAAATTTATCAAAAATGGTAACATTTCATCACCAGTGATTACAACAATATAAATTGCATTTATGAGCATCATTTCCTTAAAGCACATTAAACCTTTTAACAACAACAACAAAGGATAGAACCAATACAATTTCTTATCCAAGTATCAACCTAAAAGAGAAAAAAAATGCAGCAATGTTCATGCTTCCTGACTTTCTGAAGAGCAAACTTTATGATTCCTGATGGCAGGATACAAAACATGGTATAGAGGCACTATCAGGGCCTTCTGGTAGATGTCCCACTGAGACCAGAGCCAATTGTATTCTCAACTAAATTTAGAAAGTGTGTTTTATACCTGGAATTGGATGCTCAGGATGTCATTATTACTTGTCTTACCCTGTAATAAAATCAATACTTCACACTGCCCACATTTTCTTTTCTCTTCTTTCTTTAATTTTTATTACATTAAAAAATATTTGGAGGAGGAGTCAAGATGGCAGAGAAGTAGCAGGCTGAGACTACTTCAGCTAGCTGGAGATCAGCTAGATAGCTTATCTAAAGATTGCAAACACCTGAAAATCCATCGGCAGATGGAAGAGAAGAAGAACAGCAATTCTGGAAACAGAAAAACAACCACTTTCTGAAAGGTAGGACTGGCGGAGAAGTGAATCCAAAGCGACGGAAAGATAGACCCCGGGGGGAGGGGCCAGATCCCAGCAAGTGGCAGAGCAACGGCGCACAACCAGGACTTTTAAAAGTCTGTTCCGATAAGGGACATCGCTCCAGACGCTAAACCGGGACGAAGCCCACGTGGGGTCAACGTGGCCTCAGGTCCTGCAGGGTCACAGAAGGATCGGGGGTGTCTGAGTGTCGCAGAGCTTGCGGGTATTGGAACGGGAAAGCCAGCTACAGAGACAGAGCTGACAGTAAGCTCACAGCTCGGGGTTACCTTGAAACGGTCGCAGGCTCGGTGAGCTCGGAGCGCGGCGGGAAGTCAGGCAGACAGGAGTAACTGGGCGCTGTTCTCTGAGGGCGCACTGAGGAGTGGGGCCCTGAGCTCTCGGCTCTTCCGGGCTGGAGACCAGGAGGCCGCCATTTGTATTCCCGTCCTCCGGAACTCTACGGAAAGTGCTCAGGGAACAAAAGCTCCTGAAAGCAAACCCAAGCGGATTACTCACCCCGGCCCCTGGTAAGGGCGGTGCAATTCCGCCTGGGGCAAAGACACTTGAGAATCACTACAACAGGCCCCTCCCCCAGAAGATCAACAAGAAATCCAGCCGAGACCAAGTTCACCTACCAAGGAGTGCGGTTTCAATACCAAGGAGAGCAGCACAATTCCAGAGGAGGCGAAAGCAAAGCACGGAACTCATGGCTTTTTCCCTGTGATTTTTTTTAGTCTTGCAGTTAATTTAATTTTTTTCTTTTTCATTTTTTGTTTTTTTTCTCGCCTTCTCGTAAATTTTTTTTTAACTTTTACCTTTTTCTTTTTTAACGTTTTTAACTAGTTTATCCAATATATATACTTTTTTCTTTTTTATATGTTTCTTATTTGTTTTCTTTTTTTTTAACTCTTTTCTTTTCTTTTTTTTTTCTTTCTTCCTTTTTGAACCTCTTTTTATCCCCTTTCTCCCCCCTCACGATTTGGGATCTCTTCTAATTTGGTTAAAGCATATTTTCCTGGGGTTGTTGCCACCCTTTTAGTATTTTACTTGCTCCTTCATATACTCTTATCTGGACAAAATGACAAGACAGAAAAATTCAACACAAAAAAAAGAACAAGAGTCAGTACCGAAGGCTAGGGACCTAATCAATACAGACATTGGTAATATGTCAGATCTAGAGTTCAAAATGACAATTCTCAAGGTTCTAGCTGGGCTCGAAAAAGGCATGGAAGATATTAGAGAAACACTCTCGAGAGATATAAAAGCCCTTTCTGGAGAAGTAAAAGAACTAAAATCTAACCAAGTTGAAATCAAAAAAGCTATTAATGAAGTGCAATCAAAAATGGAGGCTCTCACTGCTAGGATAAATGAGGCAGAAGAAAGAATTAGTGATATAGAAGACCAAATGACAGAGAATAAAGAAGCTGAGCAAAAGAGGGACAAACAGCTACTGGACCATGAGGGGAGAATTCGAGAGATAAGTGACACCATGAGACGAAACAACATTAGAATAATTGGGATTCCAGAAGAAGAAGAAAGAGAGAGGGGAGCAGAAGGTATACTGGAGAGAATTATTGGGGAGAATTTCCCCAATATGGCAAAGGGAACGAGCATCAAAATTCAGGAGGTTCAGAGAACGTCCCTCAAAATCAATAAGAATAGGCCCACACCCCGTCACCTAATAGTAAAATTTACAAGTCTCAGTGACAAAGAGAAAATCCTGAAAGCAGCCCGGGAAAAGAAGTCTGTAACATACAATGGTAAAAATATTTGGTTGGCAGCGGACTTATCCACAGAGACCTGGCAGGCCAGAAAGAGCTGGCATGATATTTTCAGAGCACTAAACGAGAAAAACATGCAGCCAAGAATACTATATCCAGCTAGGCTCTCATTGAAAATAGAAGGAGAGATTAAAAGCTTCCAGGACAAACAAAAACTGAAAGAATTTGCAAACACCAAACCAGCTCTACAGGAAATATTGAAAGGGGTCCTCTTCAAAGAGAGAGCCTACAAGTGGTAGATCATAAAGGAACAGAGACCATATACAGGAACAGTCACCTTACAGGCAATACAATGGCACTAAATTCATATCTCTCAATAGTTACCCTGAATGTTAATGGGCTAAATGCTCCTGTCAAAAGACACAGGTTATCAGAATGGATAAAAAAACAAAACCCATCTATATGTTGCCTCCAAGAAACTCATTTTAAGCCCGAAGACACCTCCAGATTTAAAGTGAGGGGGTGGAAAAGAATTTACCATGCTAATGGACATCAGAAGAAAGCAGGAGTGGCAATCCTTATATCAGATCAATTAGATTTTAAGCCAAAGACTATAATAAGAGATGAGGAAGGACACTATATCATACTCAAACGGTCTGTCCAACAAGAAGATTTAACAATTTTAAATATCTATGCCCCCAACGTGGGAGCAGCCAACTATATAAACCAATTAATAACAAAATCAAAGAAACACATCAACAATAATACAATAATAGTAGGGGACTTTAACACTTCCCTCACTGAAATGGACAGATCATCCAAGCAAAAGATCAGCAAGGAAATAAAAGCCTTAAACGACACACTGGACCAGATGGACATCACAGATATATTCAGAACATTTCATCTCAAAGCAACAGAATACACATTCTTCTCTAGTGCACATGGAACATTCTCCAGAATAGATCACATCCTCGGTCCTAAAGCAGGACTCAACCGGTATCAAAAGAGTGGGATCATTCCCTGCATATTTTCAGACCACAATGCTCTAAAGCTAGAACTCAACCACAAAAGGAAGTTTGGAAAGAACCCAAATACATGGAGACTAAACAGCATCCTTCTAAAGAATGAATGGGTCAACCGGGAAATTAAAGAAGAATTGAAAAAATCATGCAAACAAATGACAATGAAAATACAACGGTTCAAAATCTGTGGGACACAACAAAGGCAGTCCTGAGAGGAAAATATATAGCGGTACAAGCCTTTCTCAAGAAACAAGAAAGGTCTCAGGTACACAACCTAACCCTACACCTAAAGGAGCTGGAGAAAGAACAAGAAAGAAACCCTAAGCCCAGTCGGAGAAGAGAAATCGTAAAGATCAGAGCAGAAATCAATGAAATAGAAACCAAAAAAACAATAGAACAAATCAACGAAACTAGGAGCTGGTTCTTTGAAAGAATTAATAAAATTGAGAAACCCCTGGCCCGACTTATCAAAAAGAAAAGAGAAAGGACCCAAATAAATAAAATCATGAATGAAAGAGGAGAGATCACAACTAACACCAAAGAAATACAAACTATTATAAGAACATACTATGAGCAACTCTACGCCAATAAATTTGACAATCTGGAAGAAATGGATGCATTCCTAGAAACATATAAATTACCACAAATGAACCAGGAAGAAATAGAAAGCCTGAACAGACCCATAACCAGTAAGGAGATTGAAACAGTCATTAAAAATCTCCAAACAAACAAAAGCCCAGGGCCAGACGGCTTCCCGGGGGAATTCTACCAAAACATTTAAAGAAGAACTAATTCCTATTCTCCTGAAACTGTTCCAAAAAATAGAAATGGAAGGAAAACTTCCAAACTCTTTTTATGAGGCCAGCATCACCTTGATTCCAAAACCAGACAAGGATCTTATCAAAAAAGAGAGCTATAGACCAATATCCTTGATGAACACAGATGCAAAAATACTCAACAAAATACTAGCCAATAGGATTCAACAGTACATTAAAAGGATTATTCACCACGACCAAGTGGGATTTATTCCAGGGCTGCAAGTTTGGTTCAACATCCGCAAATCAATCAATGTGATACAACACATCAATAAAAGAAAGAACAAGAACCATATGATACTCTCAATAGATGCTGAAAAAGCATTTGACAAAGTACAGCATCCCTTCCTGATCAAAACTCTTCAAAGTGTAGGGATAGAGGGCACATACCTCAATATCATCAAAGCCATCTATGAAAAACCCACCGCAAATATCATTCTCAATGGAGAAAAACTGAAAGCTTTTCCGCTAAGGTCAGGAACACGGCAGGGATGTCCATTATAACCACTGCTATTCAACATAGTACTAGAGGTCCTAGCCTCAGCAATCAGACAACAAAAGGAAATTAAAGGCATCCAAATCGGCAAAGAAGAAGTCAAATTATCACTCTTCGCAGATGATATGATACTATATGTGGAAAACCCAAAAGACTCCACTCCAAAACTGCTAGAACTTATACAGGAATTCAGTAAAGTGTCAGGATATAAAATCAATGCACAGAAATCAGTTGCATTTCTCTACACCAACAGCAAGACAGAAGAAAGAGAAATTAAGGAGTCAATCCCATTTACAATTGCACCCAAAACCATAAGATACCTAGGAATAAACCTAACCAAAGAGGCACAGAATCTATACTCAGAAAACTATGAAGTACTCATAAAAGAAATTGAGGAAGACACAAAGAAATGGAAAAATGTTCCATGCTCCTGGATTGGAAGAAAAAATATTGTGAAAATGTCTATGCTACCTAAAGCAATCTACACATTTAATGCATTTCCTATCAAAGTAGCATCCATCTTTTTCAAAGAAATGGAACAAATAATTCTAAAATTTATATGGAACCAGAAAAGACCTCGAATAACCAAAGGGATATTGAAAAAGAAAGCCAGTGTTGGTGGCATCACAATTCCGGACTTCAAGCTCTACTACAAAGCTGTCATCATCAAGACAGCATGGTACTGGCACAAAAACAGACACATAGATCAATGGAACAGAATAGAGAGCCCAGAAATAGACCCTCAACTCTACAGTCAACTAATCTTCGACAAAGCAGGAAAGAATGTCCAATGGAAAAAAGACAGCCTCTTCAATAAATGGTGCTGGGAAAATTGGACAGCCACATGCAGAAAAATGAAATTGGACCATTTCCTTACACCACACACAAAAATAGACTCAAAATGGATGAAGGACCTCAATGTGTGAAAGGAATCCATCAAAATCCTTGAGGAGAACACAGGCAGCAACCTCTTCGACCTCTGCCGCAGCAACATCTTCCTAAGAACAACGCAAAAGGCAAGGGAAGCAAGGGCAAAAATGAACTATTGGGATTTCATCAAGATCAAAAGCTTTTGCACAGCAAAGGAAACAGTTAACAAAATCAAAAGACAACTGACAGAATGGGAGAAGATATTTGCAAACGACATATGAGATAAAGGACTAGTGTCCAGAATCTATAAGGAACTTAGCAAACTCAACACCCAAAGAACAAATAATCCAATCAAGAAATGGGCAGAGGACATGAACAGACATTTCTGCAAAGAAGACATCCAGATGGCCAATAGACACATGAAAAAGTGCTCCATATCACTCGGCATCAGGGAAATACAAATCAAAACCACAATGAGATATCACCTCACACCAGTCCGAATGGCTAAAATCAACAAGTCAGGAAATGACAGATGCTGGCGAGGATGCGGAGAAAGGGGAACCCTCCTACACTGTTGGTGGAAATGCAAGCTGGTGCAGCCACTCTGGAAAATAGCATGGAGGTTCCTCAAAATGCTGAAAATAGAACTGCCCTATGACCCAGCAATTGCACTATTGGGTATTTACCCTAAAGATACAAACGTAGTGGTCCAAAGGGGCACGTGCACCCGAATGTTTATAGCAGAAATGTCCACAATAGCCAAACTATGGAAAGAACCTAGATGTCCATCAACAGATGAATGGATCAAGAAGATGTGGTATATATACACAATGGAATACTATGCAGCCATGAAAAGAAATGGAATCTTGCCATTTGCGACAACATGGATGGAACTAGAGCGTATCATGCTTAGTGAAATAAGTCAAGCAGAGAAAGACAACTATCATATGATCTCCCTGATATGAGGAAGTGGTGATGCGACATGGGGGCTTAAGTGGGTAGGAGAAGAATAAATGAAACAAGATGGGATTGGGAGGGAGACAAGTGACTCTTAATCTCACAAAACAAACTGAGGGTTGCTGGGGGTGGGGGTTTGGGAGAAGGGGGTGGGATTATGGACATTGGGGAGGGTATGTGCTTTGGTGAGTGCTGTGAAGTGTGTAAACCTGGTGATTCACAGACCTGTACCCCTGGGGATAAAAATATATGTTTATAAAAAATAAAAAATTAAAAAATATATTTAATTTTTTTATTTGGGAGGGAGAGAGATACAGTGAGGGACCATGAGAGGGGGAATGTCAGAGGAGAAGCAGACATCCTGCTGAGCAGAAAGCTCCATATGGGACTCTATCCTTAGACTCAATCCTGACCTGAGCTGAAAGCAGTCACTCAATGGACTGAGCCACCCAGGCGCCTTTTTTTTTTTTTTTTTTTTTACATTTTCTTAACTTGTTTGTGGTGACCATGATTTAGAGATTAAGTATGTGCTTCTGAAAAAAGGAGTTTCTTAATTTTTCACCATTAAGCCTAACAATTTCAATAGCTAAACTCATAAAAATGTTAAACTCCCTTTTGGGTTCTATCCAAACTCTCCTCAAACTGCAGTATATTAACTGGCATCTGATTTTGCCCTAAAAGCTCATTTAGCAATGAATCTCTCAAGACAAATGGATTTATTTATTTATTTATTTATTTATTTATTTATTTATTTTCACTTTCCATATTGATAGATATATAATTTAGAGTTTGAATATATAAAATTATATTTCAAATTCGTGCCCCTTCCAGTAGGAGGACTCTAAAAATTCTTATGTCAAGCTCAGATGTTGATTTTAATCTTAAGTGGAAAAAAAAAAAACAACTTTTTAGATACATTCCAAGCTGCCTCCTTCCTCCTGGCCCCAAAGAAGTAAGGGGAAAAAATCAGAGGTAGCTTTCCTGCCTTCCTTAAAATTAGAAATTTGGTTGCAAATATACAACTAGATCTCTGTAATTTTTTTAAAAAAGAAGAAGAGAACTGTTTGTGGAAACTCATGTCATTGACTCTGTGAATATATCTGCCAGTGGGTTGTGACTAGAGGAAATCCTAGCATCTGCCTTCTTTCCCCAAGGGTGTGCTTTCGTCTCTGCCATCCATTGGCAAGTGAAGGATTGGTGTTGGGGAAGGTAGTGCCTGAACTGGGGGAGTCCTTGCTGCCTGACTCTGGGGGCCATCTTAATTTTAAGCTTCTCTGATTCCATCCAAGCCAGAACATCAGGGAAACTGTGTGTGATGATCTGGGAGTAATCATGTGGAATGCTTCCTCACACACTCTGGGGAATACCACACAGTATTGTTTTTATACTCCAAGTTCTTGGTGGGGGATTATTTTAGGTTGTCTTAGACACCAGTGGTCGTCACAAAAGGTCCTACCGGGTTGAAGCAGACTGAATTTGTAAGAAGTATGAGGTTGACTTTCTTGTAGCTGAGATTTATGTAATCAGATGCACAACCCTTTGGCTATTAAAACCACGGCTTTCCAAGGACTAATTACATGGAACACAGCTCATCAGAGAGAACCTGGAAAGATACTGTGCAGTATGCCCTATATCACATGTGGGACATTTATTCTCGCTGGAATCTGTTTCTCAATAATTGTTCTTCAGGATTTGTTGCTCAGGGGCTTATGGGAAAAATCACTCCTAATAGAAATACTATTATATTTTATTCACAGCATTCTAACTTTCAGAGGATTTAATGACAAATCTGTTCTCACTATGAGGGTAAAGTTAAATGTATTTCTAGACTTAAATAAAACATGCAGAAATAAGAATTTATAGGGAAGAAATTGCTGAATGGAGAGAGGAATTAATGGCATCATGTTTTAGTCTGTGGACAGGCTTCAGAAGAATCTTCACTGTGGTGGGCAAATTGGTCATTCCTCCGCTCAAGGACAGAGGGGACCCAGGTGTTCAGGGAGGACAGAGGACATTGGCAGGAAATGCTAGGGGCTTGGTTTCCCTTGGAGTATTTCCATAGACAGTCTGTGTGCAGTGACATACACGAGCATCTACACCACTCCAAACGTGAGCAGTCATTTCTTACCTTCTGTTGTGACTCATGCTGAGATTAAGTTCTCTTTTGAGTTTGGTACAAACTCTGATGGCCGTGTGCACGCACAGTCTGGGGGTCTGAATCATCAGCTCTAGCAATGTGCCAGATTCCATCTCCACATTTTTTTTTCATCTTTCCTACTTAAAATAGCAAAGAGCTACGGAGAAGGGTCAGGGAATGGAATGCGTTTGCTCCCAGTTGTTGGTGGTCCCTGGGCTTGCATGCCCTCTTCTCCCAGCCCAGAGCTCCCAGCGACATGCACGCCTGATCCAGTGCCCTCCATGGAGAGGACCTTATGGAACAGACCAGGAGGCTGAGTCTCCCAGGTATTGAGCAGCTGGCAAGGGCCCAAGGCTGTTGCTGGCTCCCAAGGTGTCTCTGCAGCTGGTCTGCACTGCGGTCTCCAGACTTCTGTGGGGGCTTTAAACCCCAGATTCCCTCATGGTTCTAGGTCAGGCTGTGGTTCCCATGACACAAACCAAACAACTGAAAGACAAGCCACTCAGTCTCCTCCTGGAGGACACAGCCAGAGAGGGAGGAATGGATACACCGCACAGGTCACATGCTCGCAGGGCTCTGCTCTGGGCAGTGCACACCCTGGCTGCCCTTGTTCTGGGAGGTCATGCCGTGACCCCAGTGCTGATGTCCAGTCTGGCATTCTTTTATTTTTTTTTAAGATTTTATTTATTTATTTGACAGAGAGAGAGAGAGAACAATCAGAGGGAGTGGCAGAGGGAGAGGGAGAGCCAGACTTTCTGCTGAGCAGGGATCCCCACTTGGGCCCCGATCCTAAGATTCTGGGATCACGACCTGAGACCAATGCAGACACTTAACCAACTGAGCTACCCAGGTGCCCTGGTCCAGCATCCTTTTAAAAAGAAAACCACAAGCCCCAAATGCAGTGATTTATGCTAGACCAAGCCACCAAACCAGGGCTTAATACCTAACCTAATCAAAGTTTCAACCTCCCCCAGAAATATAGTCTTAACTGATCAATCCGGGCTTCTCTGGTCAACATAAAAAATGTATAAAGGTAATCTGTCACATGGGTTCTCTTCAACCCCCAAAGCAAGATGAAGTAACCCACCTAATAAGACCCTTTTTCCCTTAAGGAAGGTGATCCTACCCCAAATAATCCTTCTTTTTTTTTTTTTTTTTTCGTTTTCTGTTTATGACTCCCTCGTCCTTAAAAAACCTTTCCCATTCTAGAGCCCTTTGGAATTCCCCTCTGGTTTGCTAGATGGGATGTTGCTGGATTGCTGAATCAATTAATAAAGTCAAATAGACTTTAAAATTTACTCAGTTGAATTTTTGTTAACATCTCAATGCTGTGCTTTGCAGGGGGAAGGCCACCCAGGGGTCTCACTCCCTCCTGTTGCTGGGTCTCATCTGACTTGTAAAAACCCATCCTAATCCCTGCTCAAGTGATTTACCACCACTCTCCTTTCTGGCTTTATTGGTATCAATTACTGAGGTGCTTACCAAGGCATTTTAAATGGGTTTCCTGTGAACCACTGAGTACAGGTTTGTTTGTTTTTTTTTAATTTCAGTGTTCCAAATGAGTATAGTTTTCACAGGGTGACAAATTCTCCATTGCTGAGACATTGTCTCTGTGAGAAGGTGTTCTCAGAGTTGTGAACCTGGCTTCCAATCCTGGCTTGCTGTGTGACTCTGGACACACTCCTAACCCTCTCTGAGGTCCAGCCTATGTGTCAACAGGGCTTAGTATTTACTTCAGAGGAATGTTGTGAGCATTTATTTAGGCTAAGTATACACACAGTTACCATGCTTGGTTTATCGGTTGTTTAAAAAATGTATTAGACTCTTGATGTAAATCGTTAATTTGTATTTGCTTTACAAAGTTAGAAATAAAATGTCCCAGTCCCAGGACTCCTGGCAGGCCCGGGGGGAAGTGTCTGATGAAGGTCATTGCAATGCCTGTGGCTTTTTTGCAAGGTTCTAAACACACCTTCTGAACAGGTTTTGTTGTCACCGCCTTTTGCTGGGGTGGGGAGAGGGCAGAGTGTTCCTGATTCCCAGGGTCCAAGTGAGGGTGGAGGAAGCCTAAAGTCGAGATCAGAATCTCTGTTTTTGGTCCAATTCTCAGTCCTTCCAGCTGTTAATACTATTGGCAAAGTTATTTAAATTTTCCATTTCTGGTTTTGTCCTCCCCACCTCCCAGGCAAAATAACCATAAAAAAACACCTTTTCTGCTTGCTGTGCTCTCAGGCAAGTGGGGGTCTGCTAAAGGTTAAAGCTCCTTTCGTACTCTGGGCGGCACAAGGATGCCTGGAGCCTGTTTCCCCATCTCAGCACATTTGTCACAAGTCGGATGTTTTAGGACCGTATTGATTTGTGACGTCACGCTCGTAACTCCGGGATTTACACCTGCTAGGGGCCCTTTCAGGGAGGAGACAGGCCACTAACTTGCCAACTGAGTTCCAGGTCACAGGTCTTGAAACGCTTCTCCCTCCATGGGCTTCTGGTTTTTTATCTTTATGCTGTGAAGCCCCCGCCCCCTTTGATATGCTTTTCCTTTAATACGCCATCATTAAAAAAATATGCTCTTTGGGGAACTGTTATGAGAGAATCTGAGTGGAAAGCAACGCACATACAGTAGACAGGAGTTGTTTCAGAAGCTTTCATTCTTCAATTAAATCTATTCAGCGCACCTACTCGGTATAAGTTCAGCTCGGCATGGCATTTGGAACAACATTCCCTCTGCCAAGGTGGAGTTTGTGGTTTTATCTGTCTGTCGGTCTTAGCCCTCAAACCTCCAAGCAGGGCTGTCCATAGTAAAATGCTGGCCCATAGCTCAAGTGGGGGAAGGGTTTAAAATAAAATTTAAAAAAAAAAATATATATATATATATATATTTTTTTTTTTTAATGTGTGTGTGTGTATATATATATACACACACACACACACACACACACCCGGAACTTATTGAGCTAGAAGTGGCCACAGATCTCCGCCAGAGATAGCGAGGTGTTTTTGCTTGAATCATTAAATGAGTTCAGAAGACAAGAAGTCTTCTTTACAACAGTTTTCCATACACGTAAACGTCCTCTTCCAACTGATTAGCTGTTTCTCTCCCAGCTTCCCCTTTCCCACTAGGGACACCCACACGCGCGCACAGGCACACCCGCGCACCCACCCCCAAGCCGCAGGAGACCGTTCCCTGGCGCCAGGGTGGACGCTCCTTGGACTGCGGCGGGCCGGCCGGGCGGTCGCTGGGAGCCCCTCGCATGAGCGAACCTGGCTGGAGGCGGGGCCCCAGGGTACCTAGCGCAGCGGGGGCGTCAGGCAGGCCTGGGTCCGCGCGCACTTCCGCCCGCCGCCGCCAGGGGCGCCAGGGGCCGTGCGGGGCCGCAGCGTGGGCGCGGGTCGCGCCAGGGTGGGTGTGGCCGCAGGTGGGGCTGCAGTCCCGCAGAGTGCGCGGGCCGGCGGAGCGCGCGGGCCGGCGGAGCGCACCAAGCAGGCGGTGCCACCCGGGCCAGGAGCTTGTGGGCGGGCCTGCGCCGAGCCGCCGGACGCCTCGGGAGCAGGGCGCGGGGCCATGGGGCCGGGCACGGCGGCCTTCCTCGGGATGCTCTTGGTCTGGGCGGCGCGGCCCTGGAGCCCGGCGGCGGCGGGGGAAGCTCGTGAGTACGCCTGTCCTCCGGGAACTTGCCCGGCTCTTGGGATTCGTGCTCTTCTGAGCGCGCGGGTTTGCAGAGGCACCGCTGCGGGTTGCGGGGAAGAAGCGTCCCGAGGCAGCGCGCCGCGTCCCAGCGCCCGCAGCGGGGCTCGCCGGGCTTTTCCCTCCCGCCAAGTCGCAAGCACAGTTAACTGGGTATTTGCGGTGTTCCTGCCGGGAGCGGAGTCTTTTGGGGACAGCCCAAGTTCTGGCCGAGCCCAGGCGCGCTCGAGAACAGGCAGGGGGCTGGCGCCCGAGAGGGGCCAGGCCGGCGGGGCCGTGTCTCTCAGGCGCTGGAGGTGCGGGCTGCGGGAGCCAGGTTCGCGCGCGGCGGGTCCTGCATTAGCGCGTCTGCAGTGCGCGCCCTGCGGAGTCCGCGCCCTGGAGCCCGCATCCCGCCCCGGACGGGCCCCGCAGCTCGGGGAGACCAGACCCCTCGCGTCCCCGGGGAGTGCAGCCTGCCTTCCGCGCTCGCGTCAGGTCCGTCTCCGCTGGGTGATGGGTGCAGAGCTCGTCGAGGCCAGAGCCTGCGGCCCAGGGAGAGCTCGGGCTGATCCCGTCCAAAGACGCCGCTGCACGTCCAGAGGTTCGGCCCTCCGGGAATTTCACTCTGAACGTCAGGAAAAGTTGGAAGATTGTTGCTCAGACTGAAATCGCCATCCGAGGCTTTTCTTCCCTTAAAGGGTTTTAAGAAAGTCCCTCTTGTCTTCTCTCCTGGCCCCTATTCCTTTCAAGAAAAAGAAAAGAAAAGAAAAAACAAAAACAAAACAAACAAACAAACAGATCAGGTGTAGGTCAAGCTGGTGCGTGTTTCAAGAAAGCGCTGGCAGGTTCGTTCAGAAACTGACCTTGCTGGGGGTGTCCGGATTCAGCCCTTGCAAGGCAGCCAGACTCTGCCCTCACCGGGAAGTTGGCTACAGTGAAAAAGCTTTGCACCTGAAGTCACTGTCCCACTCCTTCATCCGTGGATGCTGGAGGGCCGTGATGTTTTTGTGGTATCATCAGCTAGTATTAGCTCATTTAATGTCATATTGGGTATGAGTCACTCCTCAAAATGAGCCTTAATCTCTTTTCAGCAAATACTGCCCTGTGTTTCAGACACAATTTTAATTTAGCTTGGTATGACAACTGCTCTGAATTAATTAAAATGGGGGAATTTAGGTAAAATCAGATCTTCAGATCCTGCAATAGAGCTCTTGTCATTTTGCTAAGAAATTAAAAACGACCACTACTAACGATTCATTGATATCAGTAAATTGTAGGATGATTCACTTCCTACTCTGAGGTACCATTAAAAAGTCACTGGAGGTTACTCCTACTTAAAGGAAAAGATGCTTCAAAAATCCTTCCTGTGAGGGAGAGCAGAGTGCTGTGTTGACTTTCTCATCTCCGTGGTGCTGATTACAGTGTATTGGCAAGATCGGTTGTTGTGGTATTTATTTTCACTTCGTGTTTTACTCCCTGAAACTCACGGAGGTATCAGGCTCTTTCACACTGAACATCCTTCTTCAGAATCTTGTGCTCTGGGATGTTCTGTGTCTGAATATCCATGCAGACACTTGGGTCAGAGACGAGCTGGGTGTCCAGGCTCAGCCCCTCTGGGTCTCGGGCTGACTGTCCAAGTGCTGATGCTAGTCTGTGCTTCTCAGCCTGTGTGTTTAGGTATATTTAGTACTCTTATGAAAAGTTCAGTAAATTCAAGGGCGCATGTACATTTGCAATGGAAGGATTCTTAGACACTCAGGTTAAAGTCCTTGATCAGATCACCACAGAGATGACACCTTCATGCACTGAGTATATGTTTAAATGACTTTGCAGATTTAAAGATTCATAGAGGCCATGCAGATGGCCTTTGATAATTTATCAGTAATTTCATCTGGCCACATCATCTGTAAAAGTAGAAATAAATGGTCAATGAATCTCATGTCTAGATTCACTAGTTTGACCAAATCAGTGTTTCTTTAACTCCTGCATATTTGGGGCATGTGTGTTGTAATGTGTGTACAAGCAAAATACGTCAGCACGTATTTGCAATCCATTATTACGAAGTCAAGGTAGAGGGGTCTTTCTTGTTCTGCCCCAACATTTGAGAAATTCTCGAGGAGTTTGCTGGCAGCGTGGGGTTTAAGGTACAAACAAGAAATCTTGAAATGAATATTGCTGAAGTCTTCTGTTGGCTATCCTCCTTGCCCCACTCCCCGCCCCGTTTTAGTGTTTTCAAAACTCAAATAATCCTTTCAGATAGAACTTTAAAATGAACAAACATGAAATATTCTTGAGCACTAGCTAGAAATTAATGAGAGTTGTATATGAGTAAAAAAAGACAAAGGTCTTTGCCCATGTAGACCCAAAGACAGAGTTACTCTCTTTAGAGCAAGTTGTCAGTAGTAAAGCAGCCAGCCAGGGGTCAGCCTTGGCAAGGTTCCAGCCTAACAGAACCTCTCAAGGAACAGGACTTGTTTGAAAGATTTGACATCTCAGAGATTACACATGTGTGGTACAAACATTTCTAATGAGTGAGAAATTTTATATCAGGAAGGTGATACATGGGAGGGAAAATATTTCTAATAGCCATGACTGTGGGCTTATTTTGTTGCTCTGTATTCTCTGTCTTTTTGAAGATAAAACAAGCTGCATTCTGCAAAACAGGGCTTAGGACCTGAGTTTTTAAAAACGTGAACATCTCCATGGTCTGCCTTCTAGAACCCTCTGTCCTGAGTCAAGATGAGTGTTCTAATACGGATCCATCCTCTTAAATAACTCAAGAAGGAAGTTAGGATATAGATTCCAAGTTAGAGACCTGCTTTCTGGAAGTTGCTATGTAGGCTGTTGTTGGCTCCTTTACTTCCTACCAAGAGCCACAAATGGAAGAAGGTGATAGCTATTTGCTTTAGAATTATGCTGGTGAGCCCACGATTCCTTTATGAATTCCAAGACCCTTTGGGAGAGAGAAGAGATATAATCTGAGTATGAAAATGTCAACATTTGGGTTGTTGTTAACCAGTTTCTCAGATTGTGCTTTGCTCTGAAGGGTCATGTATATGCCCTCCCCACTTGGGAACAACACAATTGGAAGGTAATTCACAGCTGAATTATTTTCCCCATGTAAGTAAAGTATAAGCTAGGGCTGACAGCTGCTGCCCCCTTTCCATCTCCACCAGAAAAGGACCCAAGCATATGTGAGAAACTTCAGTCGTTGATGGGATTATTTGACACATGTGATGACATTTTTACAGATCCAGGATTCTGTTTAGTGAGTATGACTGACTTGTTTTCACTTTGTTAAAGCTCAGTGCTTGTAATTTTCTCTAGAAGCTTCCTCTGAATCCTTCCTTTCCAAAGTGCCCTTCTTGTTGCAAGAAAGAAGGATATATTTCTGGTCCACTACAGGTGGGGTCCACACTTCTGTTCTAGGAGTGATTTTCTGAATTTGTTTTCATATACTGTCCTCTTCCACAGTAAATTCCTACATACATAGGAGAGATGTCTGTCCATGACTGGGGGTGTGGACCAAGCCCATTTTAATGGCAGCCATGGGAAACCAAACCATGGTCTCCATGGGCCTCATAGTGTTGCCACCTCAGCTGGAAGATTTGTACCAGAGTTGAACCCTTCCTTCATCGAAGTCTTGGCTTCTTTATGTGCGGAAGCCATACTGTGTTTTCCTTGATGCAGGTACGTGAATATAATCCTGTAATAGAAATGATCACACAGTATTACCCCTTTAAAATATAAATAATGTGTCTGATTTGGTATAATATTGAGGCCCTTGTAGTCTTCAAATCACCCTAACCTGGTGACACGATGAGCCTTTGTAATCTGGAATAAAATATATGGCTGCAGAACCTGGTAACTGGACATAAATCACAAGCATGTATTTATTTTTTAGAGAGAGTGAGCAGGCACACATGTGGGAGGGGCAGAGGGAGAAGCAAAGAATCCCATGCAGATCCCCCACTCAACACAGAGCCCCACGTGAGGCTCAATCCCCCAGCCCTGAGATCATGACCTGAGCCAAAATCAAGAGTTGGTCACTCTACTGACTGCACCGCGTGGGCGCCCAATGAGCTTTCATTTAAGTAAACGTATTTGTCATGTATCTCTTCTCGAGGGTTTTGTTTTTCAGGAGCCTTGTTCTTTTAGCCGACATAGACTCTTGTAATTACTTGCTAAGTGTCGTTGACATTCTTTGTTACTTTGTAACACGATACATTCTTTGTTACACGATCTCTGGGCAGGCTGTGAGGGTAAGAGGCTCTATATGATCTGTCAAGGCATTTCAATCTTGACCAGTGTGGGCTAAACACCTTCCAGGGTTTTCACTGGTTCTGGCTTCTCTTTGCCTCAATAGCCTGCTCTGTGTTTGTCTGGAGGGAGCCCAGTCTTCTGCATTCATCAGCTGGGGCAGGAAGGGAGCCTGTCAGAGGGGTGCCCCTGGTGTGGTGAATGGGGGGTCTGCTCCTACAGCAGTGACGTGTGTTGGGCAAAATGAGCAGGGAATATATGGGTGTGTGCTGTAGCACAGCAGAGTTCAAACAGTCTGGAAAGAGCCCATGACCAGTTAACAGACCCATATTTATAGCGTTTGAATGCACTTCCCAGAAATACTGAGGTGGTGAGGATGCTTTTGGGAACACGGAGAAAACAAACCAAAAACTCACACAGTCCGTGGTGATCCTCAACACAGAGTGGTGGGCAAGAGCAGAGCCAGCTGTTCCAATTCTGGGAGACCCCCTATGCAGAACAGACAGAACAGCCCGAAGATACGTCATCAGGGACCCTCTGAGCCCTGGAAGGAGGTTTTGGGCAGAGGACAGGAGGTCATGAAAATCTGCTTTTTCAAGTTGATTTTGGGGGAAAAAAACCCAAATCATTCAAAAATACTTCATAAAGGACCTATTCACTAACAGAAACCTTTCAATGAACTGAGCAAATTTCAAGTTGAATTTTCCCCCTTAAATCAAAATTAGTCTTTGACTAAAAAAATATACAATAGTTCCAACAATTTGAAAGTAGCAGAGCCAAGGGCCTCTCCCCACTAACTTTCTAGAGCCTTGAAGGCTTGGCTTCAACATATGAAATGCTTCAGAGTGACTTCTGCAGGATCCCACTTCCCCAGCCACCCCTGGCCACTGTTGTGCTGCTGCCTTCAGCACAGGCTGGTTTGTGTTGAGTAACTTTTAAAGACTGAATTATTTATGTTAGCCTATTTCTGAGAGGCTTTAGACCATCCAAACAGACATACCTGTTATTCCTTGTTTGAATTCTATGGCATAGGATGACATGTTTTAAAGATGTCTTTTATCACGTGTTGAGAAAAATTATACACAACTTGTAAATACTGTGGAAAGAGAGGACGACAGCATGACCTTTGTACTGTCCCTCCGAGCATTGTTCCATAGGCCCACATGATTGTCTAATTCTTCTGGATAAGGCAGCATGGCCAACTTGATCATTTCCCGTTTGATCAGAGCTTAGACACTAAGACCGTACATGTTACACTGATTTATTTTCAGATACAAGTGGTAACTATGAAGGTTTATTGCCCTGTCGCACTGCTGTAGGACAAGAAATCGTGTCATGTATCTCATCTGGGTGGGGTCTTTTACTACTGTTGAGTACTGTGGGTTAGACAGTTGTGGGGGATGTTTGGTATAGGTATTGGGTTACTCATGCAGAGAAATGTGGAGAAGTCTGCTTCCTGAACTGGAGAATAAATTTGGCACTTGTTATTTTCAGGGACTATGACAAGCTGTAAGTTTTTGGCTTCCCGAGTAGGGCTGAGATGTGGCTTTTGCAGAATCTGTGGTTTGGGGTTCTGTCCCCAATTTAGTGGTTGTTGCCAGGGAGAAGGAATTTCCAGGCCATGCATTCACAGGACCACTGGGGGGCCGGGGCTGGCGGCCCTCATGTGGGGCTGTGGGCTCGGTGACCTCCCGAAGGGCTGAGACCCAGCACTCCCCTGCTCGGTCACTGTCCTCCCCTTGTACCCTGGCTTGGGCTGCTCAGATGCCCCGGGCATTTTCTCTGGGGCTTGTGAGCCCACAGTTAAGTTGCCAGCTCAGATGACCATGGGCGTAACCTGCTCCCTGGGGACATTAAATCAGGCCTTGCCTGCAGGACTGACGGCTCCAGTTAGTTCTTATTTTAATGTCTGCAAGACCCCAGGACAACCAGAGAGCTCGACATGGGAAGCTAAGCGCCTGGCGTGGGAGTGCTGCCCGGCCCAGCAGGGGCAGCATGTCCTGCGTGTGCGTGTTGGCGCGTGTGTGTGCCCATGGGTGTGCCCATCGGCGTGTGTGCATGTCCATGTGTGTGCATGTCTGAGGGTGTGCGCGTCTGAGCGTGCACCTGTGTCGGTGTGTATGTGACCACCCATGTGTGTGTTGGCATGTGTGCATGTCGGTGTGTGTGCGTGTCTGCACATGTGCGTGTGTCGGTGTGTGCGTGTCAGTGCGTGTGCACGTCGGTGTGTGTGTCCATGTGTGTGCATGTGTCAGGGCATGTGTGTGTCCACACGTGTGCATGTCTCTGTGTGTCCACTTGTGTGCGTGTCAGTGCATGTGTGTGTTGGCACGTTTGCATGTGTCAGTGCTTGTGTGCATGTCGGTACGTGTGCATGTCCGTACGTGTGCATGTCAGCGCGTTTGTGTGTGTCGGTGCATGTGCGTGTGTCGGTGCGTGCTTGTGTGCATGTCGGTGCATGTGTGTGTCCGCACGTGTGCACATCCGTGCGTGTGTGTGTCCATGCATGTGCGTGTCAGTACGAGTGCAGCCAACTCGAGGGTGCGGGTGGGCACGGAGCGCTTCGCAGCCGTCATGCGCAGAGCCTCCGTGAGCCTCATCCTCTCCCCGTTTCTGCCCAGACAGTGAGGCCAAGTGACCGCCTGGGCTGACATGTGGGCTTACGCTGGCCCTGGACTTCCTGTGTAGACCAGTGAGAAACACAGCTGTCAGGACCAGGGCCCTGGCAAGCATCTTTCAGTTTCGAGTGGCAGAAAACCCCATCACATGGACCTACCCCAGGAGGGGAACTGTGGACACCCATCGCTTCATTTTGGTCAGGGCTGGGGCCAGCGGATGAGGCTGTGCTCGGAGGCGCGGGGCGCCGGGTGCTCTGGCGGTGCTCTGTCTGGCAGACCCGCCGCCAAGGTCGGGCTGCCCAGCCACACCACTAGGGACAACAACGCTCCCCCCTGGCTGGACTCCAGCCCTCATCACTTCAGAGCGGTGTGTGCTTACTTACTTGTCCCTTGTTCCAAGCTCCAGGAAAGCAGGGACTTCTTGAGAGGACAGGGGGTAGTTCTGAGAGACAGTGGGCTGTTGAGTATGTAAACAGGCCAATGATTCACTTTCCCAAAACTTCTAGCCAAATCCCCAGATCTGACTCTCTGTATTGTCTCTGCTAGGCTGTGCAGCTGTTCCTACCAGGGGACTGTGACAGGGAGGGGGTTGCCTTCTGACCCACCCAGTGCGGAACCAGGAAGGGATTGGGATTCAATCCCTGACCCGGTGCTTTGCCTGCATCATCCTGACAAGGAAGCGAAATGCACCATCCATTTAGGAAATTTGTTTAGCATCTATGATGAAAGCATTGGCATTCAGGCTCTTATCTGCTTCATATAGCAGATGATCACTTACATGTATGTCTCCTTCATTAGATTTCAAAATTCCTGAAAACAGAATCACATTTATTTGTCCCTACAGCTTGGCTGATGGTGCTAAGTATTACCAAGAAAAGAAGAAATTAATATATTGAAAATATTCTATTTTGAAAGTATACAGAAGCCCTGCACCATCCTCATGGGTGTTTTATAATCATTCTTCAGGTAGCCTAGTAAAAAGTTAATTTTTACACGAGCATCTCTGAGCTCATCATTTGTCCATGGAAAGAACCCACTCACTGATTTCGAATGTTTCCTTTTCTTTTGGTTGAAAAATGCATGACATAATTTCTGGCCTGAGGCCAGGTGTATGGTGCATGTTCTAAAAGCTGCTGGTACCCTAAGGAGACACTGAAAAGGCCAGGTGTCAGGGACACTACCCAAGACCAATGTGCAGGAACGAGGAGGCCTCTGGGCAGGGGCCCTTGGAAGACATGTCTGTTTTCTAGGGAGATCCTATATCAAGCCTGAGCTGGGCTCCATATTCAGGGTGTGAAATAGAGTTGCTTGGGAGCAGTGTGTCACTAGAGGGCCCCAGAAGCCTGGTTCACCCACTAGATGCTTGAAACCATATGTAAGTCCAGTGGGAAAGGCTGACTGTACAACACGGCAGAAGACAGGGAGGCCGAAAGATGGCCCCTGCACCTTAGTGTGGCTGTCCACTGCCATCTGGGCAGCCGGGAGGCTGTGTTCATTTGAGGCACAGCTGTCTCTGGCTTGGAAGCCGTGGACTTGTGGCTAGGAACCCGGCACACCCAGAGTAATCTCCTGTGGGGTCTCAGGCTTGACTACCCTGGTCTGGGCTGGGGGATCTTCCCAGCCAATAAAACCTGCTACTATTATAGAAAATGTTTATGACTCAGGGAATTGAGGGCTTGATGGTGCCTAGAGAATATCTCTACTTTCAAATGAAGATTGCTTTGACCCTGTTTTCAGAATGACGAAGTGGGGGCACTGTTTCCATGGTGCTGACTCCGGCAGCATCCTTTCAAGTAGCACAGAACTAAAACTCAACAAGCATCCTCAAGGCACTGACCATACTTTCATAGAGGTGGGGGAGGGTTAATTGAAGTGTGGTTGGTACCCATGCACAGCATAGTGACTGGATAGTGACTGGCTAGCTCTCTCCTTCATGCTGTGCTTACAGGGAGGGGGACGACCATCTGTCACCAGACAACCCAACTTCCATGCCACTGACTACTCCCAGGCTGTACCCTTGATGCCATGACTTACTCATTTTGGAACTGGAAGCCTCTATCTCCCCCTGCCCTGCTCCCGTTTTTGCCCATCCCCTCTTGCCACCACCAATTTGTTCTTTGTATTCCTGAGTTTCTTTCTGCCTTTGTTCATTTTGTTTTTTTTAGATTCCACCTAGAAAATGAAATAATATGGCATTTGTCTTTTCTGTCTGGCTTATTTCACTTAGCATAATATCTTCTAGGTTCATCCATGCTGTTGCAAATGGCATGATCTCATTCGTTTTTATGGTTTTTATAACCATAATGGATAAAGAGGTGATATGATATATAGGTGTATCACCTCTTCTTTATTCATTCATCTATTGATAGACAGGAAGGTTGTTTCCGTGTTTTGGCTTTTGTAAATAATGTTGGAATAAACTTGCAGGGTACGTGTGTCTTTTCTTTTAGTGTTTTGATATTCTTTAAGTAAATATCTAATAATAGGATTACTGGATCATATGCCATTTAATTTTTTAAAAAGACCTATTTATTTATTTTAGAGATAGAAAGAAGTAGAACCCAAATAGGGAGAAAGGCAGAGGGAGAGGATCTGCGAGCAGATTCCCTGGTGAGCATGGAGCCTGAGGTGGGGCTCCATCTCATAACCCAGGAGATCAAAACCTGACCTAAAACCATGAGTCAGATGTTTAACCAACTGAGCCACCCAGACACCTCTATTTTTAATTTTTTTTTGTGGAGGAACTTAGTACTGTTTCCATAGTGGATTCATGAATGTACATTCCCACCAACAATGCATGAGGGTTCCTTTTTGTCTACATCCTCATGAACACTTGCTATTTCTTGCCTTTTTGAGTTTAACCATTCTGACAGGTGTGAGGTGATATTTCACTGTGGTTTTGATTTGTGTTTCCCTGATGCTGAGTGACCTTGAGCATCTTTTCATGTGTCTGTTGGCCATCTGGATGTCTTCTTTGGAAAAATGTTTATTCAAATCTTCTGCCCATTTTTTTTAAAGATATTTATTTATTTATTTATTTGACAGAGAACACAAGTAGGCAGAGAGGCAGGCAGAGAGAGAGAGAGAGAGAGAGAGAGAGAGAAGCAGGCTCTGCATAGAGCAGAGAGCCCGATGGGGGGCTCAATCCCAGGACCCTGGGATCATGACCTGGGCTGAAGGCATCTTCTGCCCATTTTTAATCACATTATTTATTTATTTATTTGGTGTTGGATTGTATAATCCAACAGATGCTACTTTTTATCTGGTTATTTTTTTTTTCAGAACTCTTCTAGGATACATAGTATCTGGCCATCAATACAGATGGTTCAACATTTGTGATTGTTAAATGAGTGTTAGTCTCCAAGTCAGACATATCTGTATGTACTTTAGGATGCAGTCTCAGTTAAAGAGGGTATGAAGACACCGATGTGGACCCCTAGAGAGGGAGCATTATGGCTTGATTCTGAAAGATTAGAGTTAATGCTCTCTCTTCAATTTGTTCCTGTTCCCTTTTCTTTAATTATTCCACCACTCACTTGTTCAAACCCTCCATGTCTCTAGAACTGATGTGTGATAGTTGTCTCCATGGTTTCCCTGTTGTCAATTTACCTCCTCCTAATCTGGTTTATTTTACTGCCAGAGTAATCTTTCTAAAGACGATCTTACTTTCCCTGGTAGAACTTCCAGTATTTTCTTATATCACACACACACTCCTTGAAAGGTCCCTTCTCTTCACTCACTACTTTCATCTCCTCCTTTAACTGACCTTGAACTACAGATACCTCACTGCACTGACATTCTCACCAGGGCACTCTCTCTCTCTCTCTCTCTCTCACACACACACACACCTGTTTCCATTTCTGTATCCTGATGTCTTGTCTTCCTATTGAATGTGTTTTGCTCCTTCAATCATCCAGGCTCATGGATCCATGTCCAGGAAACACATACCTACAATAAAAATAAGAACAAAACAGCTAGAAGAAACAAAGCATCATGAGGGAGAATCAGAAGAAATGAGAAACTGCACAGATAAAAATAAATGTAGATACTGAGATCAATTTAGAATGTACAATTTGTTGTATAGGTGTAAGGAAATAAAAGATGGAGAGAATGGCGAGAATAAGGATGATCAAAATGATTGAGCAGAATTGAAAAAGAACAGTGTTGAAATGAAATTCTTTTTCGTTGGTGTAAAGAATTCAGTGGCTGCTAACATGGCAAATTAGACACAGGTGGAGAGAGACTTAGCAAATTAGAAGACAGTCATGGAATAAAGAACCAGCATATTCCATAGGGATACAAGAAGGCAAGAAATATGAAAACCAGGCCAAGGGGCAGGGAGAACAAAAGGTCTCTGTGTCAGATAGGAGTTCTGGAAGGAGGAGATGTGGAAAGAAGAAACACTTAAGATGTGTTTCTATGGAAAGGTGATCTATAGAGGCCATCTATAAAAAATTGCCCAGAATTGAAGAGTCACCAATCTTTCGATTCAGGAAGACCTTCAAATCCCTAGTAATACAAAAATATTACCACCCACATCTATACTTTATGTTGGAACTGTTGAACCCCAGAATAGAGAGAAGCTGGTAAAAGTGGTCTGAGAGATGAATGACAAACAATAAAAGCAGGAACGTGAACTCTTAAGTTTGTGAGAGGGAATAATTGCCAGCCAGGAATTGTAGACTTATTGCTTTACAGTTCAAGAATGAAGGTGAGATAAAGACATGCATCAGGTGGTGGGTATTATAGAGGACACGGATTTCATGGAGCACTGGGTGTGGTGAAAAAATAATGGGAGAAGGGCGTGGGATTATAGACATTGGGGAGGGTATGTGCTTTGGTGAGTGCTGTGAAGTGTGTAAACCTGGTGATTCACAGACCTGTAACCCTGGGGATAAAAACATATGTTTATAAAAAATAAAAAATTAAAAAAAAATAATGAATACTGTTTTTCTGAAAATAAATAAATTACTTTTAAAAAAAGGCATGCATAGAAAAAATAAAATCCAAAAGTATGAAAGACCAACAAAGCTTCACTAAAGAAATGTTGATGGGTAAGTTTAGCAAGAAAGGACATGATTAAAGAGGGCAGTACAAGATGTAAAAATCTAGCAACTAGTGTGCAAATCCTATCACACATTTGAGTAACAATAAAGCTGTATGTACAACATCAACGTGCAGTTTGTGCAATGAAAAGAAAGAAGACAAGTCTACATGAGCAGTGGAAAGCCAACATGGAAAGGAGTGACCAGACATAAGGCATTTTATGATCCTTGCATTATTTTGTGGAGGGAATTAAAATCAGTTTGATTGTGGGCTTTGTTAAATTGTAAACCAAAGTGTAGTATAATATTTTAAGGAGGCCCACAAGAAGAATAGTAATAGGAAGTATACCTTTCAAGCCAATAGAATTAAAAAAATGGGCTAGGTGGGGGACAGATTTCAGACTATTCAAAAGAAAGCAAGAAGAGAGGGAAAGAAAAATAAGAAAGTTTTGGATAAAATAGGCAAACAAGTACATAAAATAAACTGTAATGAAGTGATAATGATATAGAGATTTGAAGAAATTATTTCCAGCTTTTATATTTTGGGTATAGAATATATTGGACAATATTATTCAGGCTTTCAGCTATATAGAGAATATTTACATTTTGGGGCACCTGGGTGTCTCAGTGGGTTAAAGCCTCTGTCTTTGGCTTGGGTCATGTTCTCAGGGTCCTGGGATCGAGCCCCGCATTGGGCTCTCTCTGCTCAGCAGGGAGCCTGCTCCCCCACCTCTCTCTGCCTGCCTCTCTGCCTACTTGTGATATGTCTGTCAAATAAATAAATAAAATCTTTAAAAAATAAAGACTATTACATTTTTACTTGACAAAAAAAAAAACCCAAAATTCAAACCCAGCTTTAATAAATTTGAAAGAATTATCAGCTTAAAAGTAGAAGAAATTTTCCTAAAACTGAAAAGGAATAATATTGGATTACAGAAGCTCTTGTTGTGCCGAGTTAAATAAATGGAAAACAATAATGGGAATTGTTGAATGAAGATAGTGGAAGTGGGAAAAACAGTGAAACATGGTCCCAGTTTTGGTCACCAAAGATAATGGTGTAAGCTGATTTGCTCTAATGAAATGAGAGCTGGTTTGACTTCATTGGAACAGTAAGATCAGAAGCAAAAGGAAAAGCAGAAATATGTACAAATTATGAGGGAAAATAACTTTTTCATTGGAAATTTAGTCATGAGTAGGGAGAATGACAAGGGAGAGTAAACTTTTGCTAATGGTCTTTGGGAAATAAGGAAAATTTTTCTCGAGACATTGTTCAAAAATTGAGAGTAAGCATTGTGTTAAAAATAGAAGGATAATCAGAAAAAAATGAACTAAATGAGATATTTTGCATGCTGTGCAACATCGTGAAATTTTTTCCTCTTTAGGAAAAAATGTTTTCTGTTTCATATTTTAATTTGGTTGTATGTCTATTCATTCATTTTCTCTTATCTGATATTGAGAATATTCTTAATTAAACAAAGAAAATGTGTTTATGCTTGAAAGCAGGTGAATGGGATCATTTAAATGTGTGGGTTTTCATCTGATCTCCTTCACTTAGGAACTGCTGTTAGGGTTACAGTGATAATCCTAAGTGTGGCTGTTGGCGCCTTGGGTGGATTTGGGTGGCAGAATTTAATTGGTGCTCATAGCACTTTACTCGTATACTTGCAACGTTATTAAGTTTCAACAATTACTGCTGATAAATTACAGAGGCATTTTTCTACAGGTGTCTGAAATCTTGAGCTATTTCTTATATTTTAAAACAGAAAAAAACATTGGATTTTATCATGCATATTTCTGTTAGAATCTGGAGTTTTCTGAGATTAGCAGATTTGTATCTTTTATAAACTAATTTTAAGTTCTGTGATCTTATATAATGCCTAGATGATGCAGATAGAGAGGATTATAGAAGAAAAGGCAGTATATATACATGGTGTGTTTTGACACATGCTGTGAATTTTAAATCTCTACTAGCTGCTGAACATTTCAGCATTTCCCCTTGTCTTTGACATGAATGCTGTATCTCAGCATGGCTCAAAAGGTTAGTAGAGGAGTGAAAAAAAACCACCTCTTCTGTTGAATTTTGAAAAGAAATGTTTGGTTGCACCCTTGGAAATAACACCAAATAGATATATTACCTTTGTAAATGTGTTTAATGAGATACTGGAAAAAGTAACATTTTATTCAATTGTGATCTGGTTTGTATTTGCTTGATGCACACACACACACACACACACACACACACACACACTTCCTAAAAATGATTGGATTTTCCACTTGTGTAACAGCAGTGGTCTCTAGTTTTGAATAAACATGAACCATTAAACAAAATGATTGTTTTATGGAAATTTTTTGGGCAGAGACCCAAGTTTTCAGTGAACTGTTACTATTTAAATTCAAATAATTTTTATTTAAACATTACATTAAACAGCAATGCTGTCGTGTACCAGGACCTCAGTGGGCTATTACAGAAAATACTTAGCTGTGAGTGGATTGTACTTAAACTTTCAGAATCATCTAATTCCATAATATATCAAATTCCATAGTATAAGAACTTTCCTCCCCCCTATGTATCTTGTATACATTCTTGGAGCTCTACAAAGAAATTACTGCCTTGTGTTTTCCTCCCTCCAACAAAATGGGGAAAACCAGTATTTTGTGGAAGGGTCATGTACAAATATTCATGCTTGGGCTGCATTGATTGTACCTGCTGTCACCAACTGCAGACTCTTTTGAACAACTGTCCTTGTTGACTCTGTCAGAGGAAAGAAGAAGGGAGGGAGGGAGACAAGGAAGAAGGGGAGGATGGGAGGGAGGCAGGAGAGAGAGCAAAAGGCAGGTGGATCTAAATGACAAAGCTTGTGACTAGATGTTCACCAGTGGTCACACCAGATTTTGAACCTCCCAGATGATTATTTAAAGCACAAAATACATATTTCTTTGCAGTGGCATGTATTCTGTTTCTCATTCTCATGAAGCGGTGAGTCTTTAGCTTGGGAATATGCTAGTTATTTTGTATTTATTGTTTAAAATACTTTCCAGTGAAAATGCCCAAATACTAAATATTCTTTCCAAGATAATCAGTTCGAGTCACCTAAGCCTTGTCCTAAAAATTCAACTATTGGTGATAATATTTATGGAAAATAGGATAGGGTGGTGTTGGCTATTTTTAGTTAAAATTTGTCAGTCCTTAAAGTCATGTGGACTTGCCGTAGAAACATTCCTTAAAACATGAATGAACATCTAAATTCTTTCATGTGTCCTTGTAAATTTTTAAAAACTTTGTCCTGTCATTTTCGATGGTCTTACCATCTGATAGTAGAGAGGGAATGAAATAACTTTTTTTCCAAATTTTTGGTGGCGCAAATTGAGAAACTTAAAAAATTTGTCTAAAAGTTTCAAAATAAATTATATATTCCCCCAAGAAATATTTATTAGCTGTTGCTCCATGAAGCAGCTTACGGAAGCACCAGCTATAGAATGAAGCTACATGGTTTAATGAGAATCACAGTATTTTGGTAACGTGTGTGAACAGTGTCTGAACAAAGCAATTAAAAATAGGCACACTCCATTGTTCTGTGGCCATTTTAACAACATGAGTAGAGTCCGTGGGATATTAGACTCTTTCCCTTGAAACGGATAGTTCAGATTTATAGGTCAGCAAGGCAGTTCTCCAGCTGGTGAGCTACAACTAGTTAAATTCTTTTTAAGCTCAAGGTTTAGGGCCACATCAATGCCAACATGAGTTGACAGCTGACTTTCTCAAGTGCGCAGGAGAGGGTTCCGGATTCTTGCAGTCGTGTTTCTTACCTGCTGATTCACCAGCCCTGGTTTAAACGCTACCCAGAGAACACAGCACGGGTGCCCGGCTGCTCCGGTGACAGCAGGTGGCCCATGGAGCTGCTGTGTCCCTAAGTGAAGCCTGCAGGCTTTTCCTATCAGGATGAACTTGGTTGCTTGGGAGGCATGAGCTCAACACCTGTCAAGATGAGATATAACTTAGATATGGACTTCAAAAAGTCGCTCTCCACCTTGTGGCCCCACTGAATTCAGCACATTTATCAGATGCCTGCCCCGTGCTGGGCAGTGTGCTAGAAGCTGAGGAAATAAAGATAAATATTGGTTCTGTACAAGACCTGTGGATCCTCCATGAGAAGCAGGATGAGTCATTAAAAATGATGCCAGTTGTAATGCTGAACCACAGTCACCATTGGGTGTCCATGCCTTTTGCTGAATGTAAGTTCTTTGGAGACCTTAGTGGATAATGATTGAGATCATTAAAATTCTGCCTTTCAAGTGGTGCAAATTGCTGGCTCTTTAGTGCATGGAAGGAGGGCAACCCATGGGAAACCTAGAACAGTTCTCCCTTAGGGCTGAGGTTCCTCTGTGGTTGGGAAGTCACACAGTTTTGCATGATTTTAAAACCAGGAAGGAACAGATTTGAATTTTTCAGCAAAGCACTAGAGCAGAATTTCAGTCTTCTTGACATAGAGCTGGAATAAAATCAGTGTAAAGATGAACTGTTCATGTCTTGTTGCAGGGAAGTTATTTGGATCACAGCCTTTATTCTTTTTATTCTTTGAGTTTTTAAAAGTTAAATTAATTTTTATTCAATTTTTACTCAAGTATAATTAATATACAGTATTCAAGTATAATAAATATGCTAACTTTAGGGGTACAATATAATCATTCAGCCCTTCCATGTATTAATCAGTGCTCATCATGATAAATATATTCTTTTTTTAAAAATTTATTTTCAGCATAACAGTATTCTTTATTTTTGCACCAAACCCAGTGCTCCATGCATTCTGTGCCCTCTCTAAGACCCACCACCTGGTTCTCCCAACCTCCCAGCCCCCGCCAATTCAAACCTTTCAGATTGTTTTTCAGAGTCCATAGTCTCTCATGGTTCACCTCCCCTTCCAATTTCCCCCAATTCCCTTCTCCTCTCTAACTCCCCATGTCCTCCATGCTACTTGTTATGCTCCACAAATAAGTGAAACCATATGATCATTGACTCTCTCTGCTTGACTTATTTCACTCAGCATAATCTCTTCCAGTCCCGTCCATGTTGCTACAAAAGTTGGGTATTCATCCTTTCTGATGGAGGCATAATACTCCATAGTGTATATGGACCACATCTTCCTTATCCATTCGTCCGCTGAAGGGCATTTTGTTTCTTTCCACAGTTTGGCGACCATGGCCATTGCTGCTATAAACATTGGGGTACAGATGGCCCTCCTTTTCATGACATCTGTATCTTTGGGGTAAATACTCAGTAGTGCAATTGCAGGGTCATAGGGAAGCTCTATTTTTAATTTCTTGAGGAATCTCCACACTGTTCTCCAAAGAGGCTGCACCAACTTGCATTCCCACCAACAGTGTAAGAGGGTTCCCCTTTCTCCACATCCTCTCCAACACATGTTGTTTGCTGTCTTGCTAATTTTGGCCATTCTAACTGGTATAAGGTGACAGCCTTTATTCTCAAGTAAATTCTCAGTTGTTGATAAAAAGAAAGCCTTTGCTTTTTAGGAAGCATTATTTTTGGAGCAATTTTAGGTTCTCAGCGAAATTATGCAATGTAAAGGGATTTCCCATATTCCCTCTCTCCCCACACATGCATGGCCTCCCCTATTACCAGCAGTCACCCCACAGTGCTTCCTTCCTTAAAACTGATGAACCTGTTATCACTCAGAGCTCATGATTTATGTGAGGGGTCACTCTGAATGTTGTACCCTCTATTGGACTTGCCAAATGTATAAAGACCTATATCCACCATGACAGTGCCCTACAGAGTAGCTTCACTGCCCTAAGAGTCCCAGCGCTCCACCCTCCCATTCATTCCTGTCTACCTCTTAAACTCTGACAGCTACTGATCTTCTTACTGTCTCTATAATCGCACTTTTTCCAAGTGTGTAGCCTCTTCAAATTGGCTTCTTTCACTTACTAATATGCACTTAAGGTTCCTTCATGTTTTTTCATGGCCTGATAGCTAACTTCTCTTTAGTGCTAAAAAGATCCCTTTGTCTGGTTGTGCCACTGTTTTTTTAGCTATTTGCTGACTAAAGGACACTTTCCTTGACTTCAGGCTTTGGCCATCAGTGAGTAAACCTGCTAGAAATGGCATGTGTGTGTTACTGTGTGGACATAAATTTTCAATTCCTTTGGGTAAATACCAAGGAGTGCAGTGGTTGGAATGCATGGAAGGAGTATACTTAGTTTTCTAAGAACCTGCCAAATTGTTTTCCAAGAAGACTGTACCATTTTGCACTCCCACCAGCAATGGATGAGGGTTCCTGCTGCCCTCTGTCCGTGCCGGCATTTTATGTTGGCCCAGTTTCAGGTGTCGTCCATGCTGATGGGCTTATGGTGGTATCCCATTGTTTTAATTTCCATTTCCCAGATGACAGGTGATGTCAGGTCTCTTGTCATCTGCTTATTTGCCATCTGCACATCTTCTCTGTTGAGGTGCCAGGAAGTCTTTAGACCGATGTTTAAACGGAGTTTTTTTTTTTTTCTTTTTAATTATTGAGTTTAAGAATTCTTTTTATATTTTGGAGAGCGGTTCTTTGCAGATGTATGTTTTGCAAATATTTTCTCCCAGTCTGTGACTTGTCTTTTCATTTTCTTGACAGCGCCTTTCGCAGAGCAGAAAATTCTTTCATCAACACCAGCATGTCAATCCTTTCTATCATAGATCATGCCTTTGGTTTTGCATCTAGAAAGTCATTTGCAAACACAGGTCATCTGGATTTTCTCCTGTGCCATCTTTTGGGAATTTAATTGTTTTGTACTTTACAGTTAGAACTGTGATCTATCTGAGTCAATTTTTGTGAAAGGTGAGAGTCTGTGTCTAGACACTTGATGTCGCACGTAGATGCCCAGTTGTCCCCATGCCATTTGGCGAACAGCCTGTCTTTACTCCATTGGATGACTTTGCTCCTTTGTCAAAGATCGGTCGGCTCTATTGTGTGGGCCCACTTCTGGGCTTTATTCTGTTCCATTGATCCATTTGTCATTTCTTTTGCCAATATCGCATTGTCTTCACTACCACAACTCTGTAGTAGGTCTTGAGCTAGCTGGTGTCAGTCCTCCAATTTAATATTCTGTTGACTGTTCTGGGTAGTTTTTCTCTCCATGTAAACTTTAGAATGGTTTGTTGATATCTACAAAATAATTTGCTGGGATTTTTATGGATTTTCCTTGAATTATAGACAAAATAGGAAGAGCTGACCTCTTGACAGTATTGAATGCTCCTGTCCTTAAATGTAGACTATCTCTCCGTTTATGCAGTTCTTTGATTTTATGCATCAGTGTTTTGTAGCTCTCCTCATACAGATTGTATCTATGTTTTGTTAGATGTATGCCCAAGTATTTCATACTTTTGGATACTCATGTAAATAGTGTTGTGTTGGGTTTTTAAAAAGATTTTATTTAAATATTTGATGCAGAGAGAGATCACAACTAGGCAGAGCAGCAGGCAGAGAGAAAGAAGGAAGCAGGCTCCCTGCTGAGCAGAAAGCCTGATTCGGGGCTCCATCCCAGGACCCTGAGATCATGACCTGAGCTGAAGGCAGAGGCTTTAACTCACTGAGCCATCCAGGCACCCCATGTTGTTGTGTTTTTAATTTCAAATTCAACCTGTTCATTGCTGGTATATAAGAAAAGGTCGACTTTTGTATATTAATCTTATATCTCATGTGCTGCTATAATCGCTTGCTAGTTCCAGGTTTTTGGTCAGTTCTTTTGGATTTTCTACATAGATGATCATGTCATTTGTGAACAAAGATTTCTTCCTTCCCAATCTGTATCCCTTTTATTTCCTCTTCCTGCCTAACTGCATTAATTAAGACATCTAGTCGGATATTGAAAAGGAAGGTGGAGAGAGAACAACCTTGTCTTGCTCCCGATCTCAGTCGGAAAGCTTCAAGTTTCTTACCTTTAGGTGTGATTAAACTTTAGGTTTTTGGAAGATACTCTTTTTAAAGATGAGAAAGCTCCCCTCTGTTCCTTGTTTAAGAGTGTTTACGACAAACAGGTATTGCATTTTGTCAAATACTTTCTTCTGCATCCCTTTATATGATTGTGTGGTTTTCTTTTTTAGCTTGTTGATGTGGGTGATTATATTAATTGCTTTTTGAATGTTGAAGTGGCCTTGCATACCTGGGATGAATTACACCTGCTCTCTTTGTACATTGTTGGATTCAATTTGCTAATACTTTCTTGAGGACTTTGCTTCTATGTGCATAAGAGATGTTAGTCTATGGGTTTTTTGTAATATCTATGACTACTTTTAGTATTAGAGTAATTCTGTTGTCATAAAACAAATTGAAAAATATTCCCTCTGCTTCTGGCTTCTGAAAATATTTGTAGGGAATTGGTAATATTTGTTCCTTAACTATTTGGTAGAATTTGTCACTGAAGCCATCTGGACATGGCACTTTTTGTTTTGGAAAGTTATTAATTATAGATTCAGATTCTTTAATAGATATAGGCCTATACAGATTGTCTTCCTTCTTGTGTGAATTTGGCAGATTGTTTCTTTTAAGGGTTAGTCCATATTTGATAATTAGATTATCAAGTTTGTAGGTGTAGAATTGTCCATTTCTTTATTACCCATTTAATATCTGTGGGATCTAGAGTGATGTTCTTTCTTTGATTTCTATTATTAGTAATTTGTGATCTCTCTCTCTCTCTCTCTCTCTCTAAGCTAGCCTGGCAAGAATCTTTTACTGACCTTTGAAAAGGTCAGTAAATGATTTTGATTTGATTGATTTTGTCCATCGATTTCCTGTTTTCAATTTTATTGATTGGTACTCTAACAAGAAGACTTTTTCAAAAGTGATTTTGTGCTTTTGAGTTGCAGATTTTCTGGAAGATCAAAGCCAGACCATTAATCAGGAACTTCTTTTTATTAACAAATATTTGCCCAGTTACATCTTCTCTACCATTTGGATTCAGCATTTGGAATATATTATTTTGTAATTTAGAATTTTCGAAAAAAATATGTAAGACATTTTACAAATGCTTTGATCTAAAAAAGGAAACACTACCAGTATGAGTTCACTCAGCTGGAGGGAACATGAGGTATTATTTAATTATAAGAACAATAATTATTTCAAATTCATACTTAATAATAGTTGCAATTAATGAGTATTAATTTGATATATCATCCCACTAAAATTAATGGTAAATTGTTTTTGTAGTGTTACTGTTTGACTTACCAAAAAAAAAAGTAAATCCTTCTATGTTGAGGAATAATTTTATAGACAGCATCTGGATCTAGAGATAATCATTAAATAGCTCTCATTTAATGCAGTGAACATAAACCCACCCCTTGAAATAATTCACAACATAGGTTACGATAGGAAAGCCAGCCTAGAAGTAAAAACAAGAGTGCTTAACTTCGGACTATGCTAATGGGTAGGCAAGCACTCTCTGCATGAGAGAGATAAATAAATTAGCCAGGAACTTGGTGTAATTTGCCTTTTCTGACTTGGTTCTCACAGAGATATGACTGTATTCTATTACTGGCATGCACAACTTATTGGAACAGACAAGAAATCTGAAATCACCTCTGCTTTCCTTTAGCTGGGCTCCTAACAGGTTGGGCTTTGAGGATCATGAAACTAAGCAGCTCAAACTTGCAGTTGTTCAAACTCATGGGATGCCCAGTTGGTGCCAAGTGTAGTCTCACAATGGGTAATGGCTGGTCTGAGGACACAGCAGCACACATTTTCAGGGTAAGTGAGGGTGGGGGTGGCTGAGATGGGCTTGGAGAATTAGGCATGGGTCCTTAGAGCATCTTGTATGCGATGCTTACAGAATGTCCCGTCGCTTCTAGGGGGACATTACCATCGCACACACATGCACGGGTGTGTGTACCTGAGGGTTGGAGACTGGCCAGTGCCCCTGAATCCTGGCCAAGGTCAGTACCACCGTCCAAAGTGCTGACAGCATGGATTGGAGCCTGTATGGAGTGGGACTCTGTAAGCACACACCTTAGGAAGGGAGGCATGGGTGCCCCAGACGTTCACAAAGTTCTCAGTGGCCTTGATGGGCCACCAGGGATCGGGGAATATTGGAGCAGCAGCCTAGATCTGGACCTCATTCCTCCTGATGGAGAGAGATTCCCAGATACCTTCAGGCTTTTCTGAGTCCAGATGTCCTCGCTGGTCCAGTGGCCAAGGGACACCCCTGGGTGGGCCTGGGCCTTGATTCCAGCTGCCCACCTGGGAGGAGCAAGTAGAGCCAGAGGTGGAGGGGAATTTAGGTCATACTCTCTGTTCTACTCCAGGGACTGGAGTCCATTGTGATATGCTAAAGGATGAAAAACAAGCAACAAACAAACAAACATGAATTTTCTGTGTTGAGGAATGTTTAATCTCATCCAGAAGATAAGGCATCTTGAAAAGACACCACTTGCACATAATTGAGTACAAACTGAATTTGAAGTGTCGAAGAAACCAGAACAAATGTATTACAGACAGGCTGTGGCTAACCGACAGAGTCTGTTTGGGCTTCTTTTCTGTCTGTGGGGAAGGGTAGATTTAAGTAGTTTTAGAAGGAGATTAAGAGCTCAGCTAGAGTGGGAGGACTAAGTCAGCTCTATTTTCTCCAGTTGTGGGAAGTTCCAAATTTCTAAGATTTTACCTGGAAAAAATATATCTAATTTTAAAAAACAGAAGCTGGAAGATTGTTTTATAATCTCAGTCTAAGGCTGTTCTTCTGGTAAGACATACAATAGGCTTTTGATTAAAATGGCATTGTAATAGATGCACCTAGTGAGACAAGGTTTGAGTATTTCATAAATATGGATTTATTATATCAGAATGCACATAAGGGCGTCTCTGGCACTCTGATCTGAGTCATACATAAATCGTGAACAATTGTGGTGTCTTTGTTTTTTCTCTAAAACCCATGACAATGGACCATCACTTTTCCTTTAGCATTCTTAAGCCTCTCTGAGAACCTCACTTGGAGTACATTTGAGCCACTGAAGGATGAGTGCATTTCAAAATTAATATTATTCCATGGACTCACTCTCATTAATACAGCTGGTTATTATGAAGGGAAATAAAATTGCTTTATCTTACTTAACTGCAATACTCTCTATTTTCATATGTTAATTCTCATAAGCTTATTATTTGTACTCAACTTGCTTTCCCCTCTAAGTGATAAATAGTAGTTGTTTAAAATTGTTTTGCCATCTCACTTGTCAAAATCCACACTTTGTGAATAATTCTTTTTTAAAAAAATTTTATTTATCTGTTTGAGACAGAGATCATAATCAGGCAGAGAGGCAGGCTCACCACTGAGCAGGGAGCCTGATGTGGGGTTCAATCCCAGGACCCTGGGATCATGACCTGAGCCAAAGGCAGAGGCTTTCACCCACCGAGCCACCAGGTGCCCCATAATTCTTGTACCTTTGAAAGATTTCAGGAATCATCTCTTTTTTTTGATAGAAATAATATCAGATTATTCATGAGAATGATACTCATTTAGTGGGATTCACATGTTTTGTAATGATGTGAAGAAAAAAGAAAATTAAATTGGGTCTTGACAATTTTTGCTTCAGCAATCGTGGTAGGAAATCTAAACATTTCAGGTTGAAAACAGTAGTTAATGGAGGTTTGGGATGGTTCTGGAGGCTTCACCTTACATGGATTAAATTCAGTTAGAAACATGCTGAATGCCTGGGAAACACTGTCCAAATCCTGAACCTCTCCTCTCCGGTACCTTATAAGGATGTGACCACCTTGTTTTTGACCACACAAGTCCTTGACTTCTACTATGTTGGAGTAAATTGGAACACTGGTTTTGAAGCCTCTAAGTTAGGGTTATAAAAAAATTGTCATTTAAAAATAAATTTTATAAATTGTTCTTCCAAAGAAAGATTATAGCACAAATGCTATTACTTCTTCTTCTTCTTCTTCTTTTTTTTTTTTAATTTTAAAAGACTAAGCTTCATATGCCTTCTTTGAAGAAAGAATAAAAAAATGACAATATGGTTTGGAACATAGAACACTGCCTTTTACATCTCTCTATGGGGAACATGTCCTTATATCTTTTGAAGGAACTTAGTAAGTGTTGACTTGTCTTAGCAGAGTGAGAATAATAAAAACAAATACTTTCAACCCTCAGCAGTCCTCTCAGTGTGTGAGTCCCCACTGTATTCCCTGCCATGTTGCTGTGTGAGTTCCATTGTATTATTGTGTAATGGCCCATTTTACAGTTGTGGGGGTTGACTCCCCATTGCATAATTGTGTGATATCATCACTGTCCAGTCGTGTGATTCCCCATTGAACTGAGGAGAGAACCGAGGCTTAGAGAAGAGTGAGTGACACCCAAGAGTCGGCAAGGCTGGTGAATGCCAGTCCCACCCAAGTCCAGTTGCAAAATCTATGCTAGCTTCAGTGGTGAGATGACAACAGTGTGAGCAGAGGGGACTAGCATCAAGACAGAACCCTAAAGGAGACTGTGTGGGGCCAGGGCTGGGAAGAGAGCAGGTTTCCCTAGAAACACAATTAATGGGAATAGCCCTCTCTTGCCGTGAATCTGCTGTTTGATTTCAAGGTGGTGGTGAGGTCCCTGGGACCCCCTGTGTACAGGGAGACTAATGCAGGTCTGTTCTGCTCAACGTGCTAGACCCTGAGAGACTTCTAGGCTAATACTAGAGTTAGCTCCATTAACTATGACCTGTAGATAACACCCCTCTTCTGGAATTTTCTGAAGTACTAACCATACCCCAGTCATAGGCCACCACTTCATGCTGCCTATGCACACACCCATCATGGGGGCTTCCTAGGCCTTCCAGTGCCACAGACCACTTTGGGGCTTTGCTGAAGTCTGTGTCCCCTTCTCATAGCAATGGTTATAAATGCATTATGTATTTATATATATGCCAGTTACAGTGAAGGGCTGATATCAATAAATCAGAAATTGTAATGTAATGTCTCCTTTGTTATTAGCTCATTAAATAACAAAATCTAGTGCTGAGTCAAAAACGATTATTTGGAAGTAAGGAGGAACATAAATGATACTTCTAGATATTGTGACAATGATTGCTATAAGACGGTCTATAACTTATGATGGTAACAAACAAAAAAGCATGGGCACTACTGAGGATGCTGTGGTTTATCTATGTTCATGATTAAAGAAAATGCTGAATTTTAGCTGGAGGCTTAATGAAAATAAAGATGTAGTTTTAATCTGTCTTCGCAGGCTCCTTAAATCAGATCCGTACCCCATGTTATGAACTGCTGAGTCATGGTTCCCCAATTCAGTTTCTATGAAAAACCCTCTTGGGCCTTTGATTGGACTTCTAATGAGTCTTTAGCTCAAACTGGGGATGACTGAGCATTTAAAAATGCCGTCTTCCTGTCTGTGATTACGGGAGTCTGTATTTTACTCAGTTTTTCTTTAATGTCATTCAGTACATTTTTTATAATAATCCCCATAAATGTTCTGCACAGCTTTGTAAGATTCATTCTTAGATACTTTGTGTATTTTTTTATTATTTGCTATTCTCATTATCGTCAGACCCCAGCTAGAGTTTAAGATGAAATTGGTTTTGGGATGTTGAGCTATTAAACCAGTCACTGACTTTTGGACTTTCTGCCTCTGCAGTCGTATCATCTGGAAGTGATGGCAGTCATTTTGTTTTGTTTTGTTTTGTTTTGTTTTCTGTTTCTTTCCCAATTCTCTGCTTTTAATTCTTAAATGTTCTCTTATGTACTGTAGGACTTTGAGAGTGGCTTTCAGCAGAAGCTGTGATGTCTATGAAAGTATTCTTCCTGATTTTAAAGGAAATTCTTCTAACAGTTCTCCACTGAGGGGCAGTGGGCTGGAACCAACTTTTAGCAGCCAGCAAGAGCCATTCGTTCACTTTTCATGAATTTTGTAAGCCAGTTGTTAAAACACAGTCATTATTAAAGATTAAGTTGTATAAAGTTATAGTTAAGTAAATCATGTTAAAAACAAAGGTAAATTCTCCAAACTCACCACGTACTACTCTCTTTCATGGCATCTCACTCTTGTCTATGCTCTTGAGGTTATTTTAATCTCTTAATCTGTACGGTGGAAACACAGTATAATGAAGTGACATGTGTGACCCTCTTACCCTTGCGATGGTTGGTGATATCACACTGACATCTGGGAATTGCCCATGATGGGAGTATGTACACCACAGAAGATGGTGAATGCTACCAATCAGGGGTTTTATTTTCTTCAATACCGACTAACACACCTCTGATCAAGACTGATGTTTGCCATAGGTTTTAGCATTTTCTTGGCCTCTTAACTAAAAGCAAGGAAAGGAGGGAAGAGAGGAGGGAGAGGAAGAAGGAAGCAGGAAGGGAGGGAGGGAAGAAGTCAGGAATGCCTGGAACAGGGGGTTAATCTGAATCTGGGATTTTCCACACAGATCGCTGTGATGCCGCGCTGGCGTCCACATTGCCACGAGAGTCCTTCAGCTGCTCGTCGCAGCTGTCCAGGAGCCATGGCCCGGGGTTCGCAAGTCTTAATCGCAGAGATGGTGAGTCTGATGCTGTCTTGCTGTTAGCCCATGCTGAGTCTTTCTCAGAGAGAGTAATGACCATTCTTACTTAATATTCATTCTTGTGGCTCGAAGAGTAATTATATCGCAGTTGGATGGAAGTGAAGAAGCAGGTTCAGCATTGTATCATTTCTAGCTTCCTACATCTGTAGCATTCTTCTTTTCTGTTGGTTCTGACGTTTCCCTTCCCTGCTGATGGTTGGCAAGTGGTCATAAATGAGATCCGAATCAGAAGGGAATTACTGGAGGCTCCGGATTATTGTCATCCCTTTTTAGTTTCAGAGCACCCCACGGATGGATGACTAGCAAATGTGCTTATTGTGGGTAACTAAAACGACAAACACGGGGCTCCTGGGTGGCTCAGTGATCTCGGGGTCCTGGAATCAAGCCCCATATCTGGCTCCCTGCTCAGTGGGGAGCCTGCTTCTCCCTCTCCTCCCAGCTCCTGCTCTTTCTTCTATCTCTCTCACTCTTTCTCTCAAATAAATAATCAAAGTCTTAAAAAAAAAAAAAAAACAACAAATGAATGAGCCAATGTCACAGGCACTGGGGACACCCAGCAAGCCACTGGCTGGCACCAGTGAGATGGGAAGCTGCCATGGGGTAGTGATGGGGAAAGAGCCCCATCCCAGGACCTGGCCTGGAAGGAGCCGGGGCAAAGCCTTCTGTTGAAAATAGATTCCGATCGTACCTGTGGGAAGAGAGCTGAAGGCCTCCTTTCTTGTGGGGAGGGGTGTTCATTCATTCATTCTTGCTCCTTGACTATCATGGATGAAGTTGCTTTCACTTTTGCACAAATAATAGTTTAGCAGACTGAGTAATATAAGCACTGAAAATGCCAATGTTTTACTACCTTGGAAAGGGATAGATTAACTTTTTTGGTGAATGATCCATCCAGAAAGTAAAATTTTAAATTGACTGTGCCCCCCCCCCAAAAAAAATTGACTGTGTCCCATGTAAATGTGAATTCTGAAGATTATTATGATGGAATGAAGCATTTGCCTCCCTTTATTCAGTATTTCTAAGATCACAGTTTAAGTATAGCTTGAATTTTATTGTGTCCTCAAAAGTCATGTGCAGGAACCCCACAAGAGTCAAATAGACTGATAGGACCCCTTAAGGAGACGGTGGAGGATTTTGGTGAGTTTTGAGGGTGGAAAGATCACACTGCTGAGGACCACCTTCATGACCTTTTACTATGAAGAACAATTTCTGGCCAGATATTTCCTCCTCTAGATAGTTATGAAGCATCAGTCATGATGACTTTCAGTCCTCTGGTGAAAATAGCCTCTCACTGAAGCCAGTTTTCAATTAATAATTAAATGATCAAATTTACTATTTTTGGTCTGGTGGTTCCTCTAATATCAGCTTAAGATCTAAACTTTCCAATGGTTGCCCAAAGACTGTAAAAACCAAATAAGCACCATCCTTAATTAGTTTAAAGGATCCCAAGGGGCCTGTGTATTGTGTTTCTGATTTGCATATACAGAATATCTTTATGATTCAGGCCTCTGGTCTTGTCAGTGTGGTGGCACTGGGAAGTTTATAAGCATCAGAAGGGAAAATCTCAGTGTTTAAGATGAATTTATTTCCATTATACTTAATTAAATAATTAATAACTTAGACTATCATAAGCAACCATTGTAAAATTATAAATATCAAATGTATTTACTATAGTCAGATCACTCTTTGCAGATTTAACTTAAATTTTTAAGAGCATGGCAATCAACTGAGAGGTTCTTTCTTGTGGCTGTTGCTACTGTGATTGTACACAATACATCATTCATTAAATATTACTTCATTTTACTATCTGATTTCATACCCATCCCTAAGGCAGGATTCAGACAGCATGGTTTGTCAATGTTCCTTCTGAAGGATTATCTATGCCTATTTTCTGTTGAAAGCCGGCATCCCAGAGGCATCTAGGTGCCTTTGGTTGGGCGCATGATCCTGGGGTTCCTGGATTGAGCCCTGCACCAGGCTGCCTGCTCATAGAAGAGCCTGCTTCTCCCTCTGCCCCTCACTCCTCTTGTGTTCTCTCTGTCTCTCTTTTTCTCTCAAATAAATAAATAAATAAAATCTAAAAAAATAAATAAATAAAGTCAACATCTCAGATTCTTTCCTGGAATTTCTTTTGACTTAGTATATGTTGGAGAACAGATTAATTCACTTCAGTTTAGGATATTATGATGTAAATTGTGGATTGTATAAAATATGGAGGATTATAATAATGATGACAATGATTCTTCCTATATAGTAGTTGTAGCTTTTTGAAAATTTGGTGCAAGATCTGGTGATGGAAGCCATGTTAGACAACTTGATTATATGATTAAAATGTCCTCGGTCTATATTATGGTACCTGGAGGTTGTAAAGAAGGTAGTCTGTCTTACCTCCCTATTTTGCCCAGCAGTCTTTGAGCTTTCAATATTCTTACGGAAAAGTAGAACTATCTGAACCCTTATGGCTCCTACCAGGGAATTTGTATGTAGCTGATCATTGCATCTACCTGATGTATAAGGTAGTAAGACAACAGTCAGTACATAAATTTTCTTTATTTTTATTATTTTTAAAGATTTGGTTTACTTATTTTAGAGAGACAGAGAATGTGAATGAGGCAAGGAGCAGAGGGAGAAGGACTAGCAGACTCTACAATGAGCATGAAGCCCGACATGGGGCTTGATCTCACGCCCTCCAGATCACGACTTGAGTGGAGAGTAACACCTGAGAATTTGTTTAAGAAGAAAGGCTGTGATTCAGATCACTTCCCTAAGAAAAGGCATAAACACTTTATCTTTACATTGATTTTCCATCCAGCCATGTTCATCCTCATTGCCCCCCTAGGAATTTCCTTTTTTTTCTTTCCAGGGCCCCTGGCTAAGGATTTGCCCCTGGCTAAGGTAGCCTTCCTGTCTGCCAAAGTGGTGAGGTCCAGTTAGCAATCTGTCCCGAGGCACCTGGGATCCCTGATGGGTCACAGGCACCATATTGAAATTGACACAGGAGTCCTGAACTTCTCCTTTAACCTGTGACTCAGGAGGACTATAGCCAGGGACAAGGGCTGCTGGGACCTCTCCGGGCCCCCCGTGGTCAGCTGTTCTGCTGCCTTGAATGCGAAGGGAGACCTGCCCGGACTAGGTGCTGATGGGGGGATGGTGATCCCAGGGCCCCCTGTTCTCTTTCCTGCCATCCTTGCAGCCCAACTGTTGTCCTGTTGCTGTGTTCCTCTGAGGAAAACGGGGGAGTGGGCTTTGCTCTGACATGTTCACGTGCCATCCTTTGAATGCACCCCCCCCACTGTGCTGCTCATCACATCACGTGACGCTCAAGCCTCCCCATTTTTGCATTCATTACCATACTCTGTTTCCTACAGCAGGTAATCGGTCCACGAATCTTTTCATCAGAGTCTCTCATGGCATGATTACGAACAGTTAGGAATTAAGCCATACAGTGTCCTTCAAGAGAATGAAAATTTTAGCATCAATGGGATTTTCTTTCTTTTTCCCCAGAGGCATTTGGCTGACTGAGCAGTCACAAATGGGTGGCTAATTTAGTTGTCATGGTTTTGTCTTCCGAGTAGCGCCCCCTGCATTTCCTGACATGATCCTCCACCATACTGGATTTTTTAAAAAGGAGGCATTGCCTTGAGAGCGTGCAGCTGAGCTCCTGTCAGGAGCAGTGGGCTGGCCTGGTCTCCTGCCCTTCTGAGGCCCTGGGCTTCCCACGGGTCTGCCCACAGCAGAGGGAGGTGCTCCTGTTCCGAGGGCATTGGAGGTGATCTGATATCCTGTCTGTTCTGTGTGAGTCAGGGGGCCACTGAGAGGATGCCCTTCTAGAATTAGGGCATGTCCCAGAGCCACACTCCTTGTAAACACAGAGATTTCACAGGACATGAATGAGCTCAGTCACACATTTTATTCGGTCATAAATGAAGGATTTATGACCTGTTTGGATCGTGATAGGCTTGTTGGGCAATTCTTGTTCTGTTTCCACAGTGGGAAATCGGCAGAACCGTCTCATGTTTTGCCGGGACAGAACTTCCAACGAGTTGGAGCTGAGAGCCTCCGGTCAGATCTCAGTGGGTCTCCACTACATGTTCAGGAGTCTGTGTGAGGACAGCAAAACAAAACACACAGGACTGACCCATTTTTGTCTGTTTTATGCAGACAGAGCTGCAGTCAGAACACTCGGTGCCTAAGGGCATGGAAATCTGTCCCTGGGGAGGTCACATGTGAATGCCTGTAGGGCACTTTCTCTTCCTCAAGATCACTGGCACTTAAAGCAAACTCAGGGTGACAGGTGTGCATCGAGCATGTATTTTCATTTGACTTTCGAAGGGTTTACCAAGCCATTTCAGGCATTGCACGTAGGAACCTGGCTCGCACTGAGACAGCTGTGGTAAGCGTTTCCCTCCGGGTGCCCTTCATGGGAAATGTCATCTTCTCCTGGCTGAGGCTCCTAGTGCAGTGCAGGAAGCACACAGGCAGGGGAGCTGAGGGCCCTCGAGGCAGGGCTTCTGGGCCTACTCCATCCTGATCCCTGGAAGGCTACCTGAACACAGCTGGTGCTACCTCTTGAGGAACCAGAGTTGTAGCAAATGCCTTAATGCCCTCATTAACAGCAGCATCTGACCCAGGCTTCAGCGCGTTCAGCCCTAGGATCCCTGAGTGGGGAGGTCAGGAGGACCTCAACACCATCGCCAGAGCCTGTCTGCCTGCTGGCCCCTCTTTCCTGAGGATGCCCATCACCTACCTGGGAACACCTCTTGCCTTCCTGGGAACACCTATGACCTTCCTGGGGATGCCTGTCATCTTCCTGGGGCAGGCAGTGATGGGCTCCTGCTTCTCTCCTGCCCTTCCCACTCCTGCTCGGCCCTGCTTAGAACTCAGAGTGAATGAGGAAAGAACACCATTGCTGGATGTGATCCCCTCCCAGACAATGGAGTATTGATTGTGGGGGGGGGGGCACTCCCCTTGGCAACAATTGTAGCAGAGCCATTTACGTGCTCGGCATAGACACTCTGAAGATGGGTAGGTCTGTTCACTTCCAACTAACTTGACTTCTGCTCTGTGGGTACCTTTTCTCCCTCCAAGTTCAAGTTAGTTAACACATAGTACAGTGTTAGTTTCAGGCTAAAGTTCAGTGATTCGTCATTGCGAATGACACCCAGGGCTCATCACATCGTGTGACCCCCTTTGTTCCCATCACCCCATTACCCCATCCCCTGCCCACCTCCCCTTCCAGCCACCCTGATTTCCTGGAGCGAAGAGTCTCTTACGGCTGCTCTCATGCTTGCTGAAGCTTGAAGAAAGCATGAGGTTTGGTTCTTCGCCCCCGGGGTCATGTTCTCTGCATAAAGCCAACAGTTCACCTGAGCACGTGTTCCATGAGCACCAGGGGCTGTGGTCACTGTCATCACCATTAGTGGACAGAGCAATTCAGGCCCCGCTGAGAGTTTCCTAGCCAACCTTTCCTCTCCCCAAGGAAGTGTCCCTGCCGCTGTCAGGGCCACTAAAGCGGGGACAAGCAGTCACACAGGATTAACTAGAGACAAAACCGTTCCAACAGATCAATTTAAATACAGTCTGACTGGTGGTCAGCAGACAATCTTGAATAAGTGAGGAACTGCAGGGGGATGTCTGTACAAGGGGTCGAGAGTGGAAGGGGGCCAAGCTTTCATCCAACACCCTCACAGGAACCTCTGTGAGGAAGACAGTGCTCTGTCTTCCTCATTGGCAGGGCAGGGACTGTCACGCTGGTCCCTCTTGCTGGGTGTGGGGCTTGTGGGGTCCCACATGGGGTTCTGGGCGAGGTCCTTGGCCCATCACGCATGCATGACAAGTTTGACTTTCTTTGCCATCTTACCTTTGTCTCGGAAGAAGTGCAGGCAACAGACCTTCAGTGATAAGGTCACTGGAAATCTCAGCGCCAGGGCTGTGGCCCCTCATGCACCTGGAAGCTGCGGTGGGGACAGTGGTTGTAACAGCGACTGTCATCCAGCACCCAGCAGCCCGTGGGAGGGATGACCCTGGGTGCTGCACATGTCCTCCTGCCATGCCTCCCTCACTGCTGCAACACACAGCTAGCACACTGTCCCCAGGAGGGAGAAAGATGTTCTGTGTGGGGTGACCTTTCAGGCTCTGCAGTTTGCTCTATGCAGGTGGGCCCCCCAGATAGGTTTTCCTTGGTACACATTGTGACACTGTATTCAGGAAGGGGCAGAGGTAGGAGAGAGGCAGGTGGCGGGGGCAGGGGATGCACACTCCGCCTGCACATTGGCCCTCAGCAGCGATCTGGGGCCATGGGGACCTTGTTATCCTGCTGGAGCAAACCGCCCCCGGCATAGCAGATTCTGCCGTTCCATGCCTGTCACCCTCTCCAAGTTCATCAGATGGCTTGACGTGCATGCCAGAAGCATATCCTCACCGCAGGTCAGGATGAGATGTTTAGGGTCAGTTACCTGTGGGTGGGGGAGGCTGGCTGGCAGGTAGGCACCTGCACCTGTGGGAGAGGCTGGTCCCAGGGCAACATGCAGATGGCATCATGATCTGTTTACTGACTTGCTTCCCCGCACAGGTGACGCCATGCTGGTGATACTTCCTGGCCTCGAGAGAGGTTAAAATTCATGGGGAAAGATGGCAAATACCAGCAAGGGTATCATCAGTACCTTCTTCAGAACTCTGCTATGAACTAGATACAGATGAACCCAGATACAGAACATCAGTAGTCCCTCAGAGATCTAATGTGATCTGCAGGAAATTTCGAATGTGAAATCTCCATGTTAAAATGATCTGCTGAATGCCAACACCTAATTTTTAAGGTTATTTTGGGGACAATTATAAAATCATGCCTGGCTGCCAGGAAATGTCCCTTGGACTGTGAGTGGCTCTCAGCTAGAATACAGAAGGACTTTCAGTCATTAGCTGCGAGCAGGGCCCTCGGACAAAGCAGGAGAACCAATCTTGTCACAAGAGGCAAGGAAAGGTGGCAGAACTGGTATGGGCTGAGGACACAGAGGAGACTCGATGTGTAAACAGCCTCGTGGTGCAGAGGAATGGGGTCAGTGGGGACACTGGGGAATCCAAGTACCGTTTGTCATTGCATTAATACTGTACCCGTGTAAATACCTTCATCCTGATAAAAGCCCCATGATGATGTAGGATGTTAACCATGTAGGATGTAGGGGTGGGTACCAGGTAAAAAGGAGACAAGAATACCCTTTACTACATTTGTATTTCTTTGGGCAATTGGAAGTTATTTCAGAAGAAAAAGTTAAAAATGCATTATAGAACAACCCAAAATGCAGCACATTTTGGATTCTGGGTCAAAGAAAAAGGCATTGTGCTTGTGGTACATTGAGAGGAAAATTTGGAATACTTGAATGAAGATTCAGTCTGGGAAATCTGGGTAGAAAGAAATGAGAAAGAACCTGGGTTCTCCAGAAGGCTGTGCTTGAACACGTGTGTTGAAGGGAGGACGTGGTGAAGAGACGTCCATGCCCACCCCCTGGGGACACCCCCAATCCTGATGCAAGCGCCCCACTTTCGTTTCCCTCCCAGTCATCCCGGGACCATGTCACACACTTTCTGACATACACCCAGCCCTACAGTCCTTAGCAAACCCAGTGTGGGGGTCTGTAAGAGCCCCTCATGGGAAGACGGTCAATGCGGTCTAATGCTTTAGGCCTCATTATGAGAACCTCAAGCAAGGTGTCAGACAGTGGGGAAAATTGTTTTCCAAAACCCCTCTTATCATATTACAGGTGACTTCTATGATTTGTGTTTTCTGGACACAGATAATTGGCAAAATATCAGTTCCAGAAGGTGTTTCAAGCTTATTTTCCCATTTTTTAATTATTAATTTAAAACCAGAAACTTCAATGTGACATCTAATTCCACTTTCAAAACCCATGTTTCTGGGACCTGGAAGAACAAAATATGTCCCAACATAGCCTCTGGGAGCCTACTCTGAGTCTGTGTCTCATCTGTTTCTCACTGGACATGACAAAGCCTTGTGATTTCTGCTCTGCACTTGTTGTCTCAGAAACCTAGAACATCCTTGTTATTCGCTCGCTCTGTGTTCTCCCTCAAGCTCCTTGCTGCCCCTCAGGCTCTCCCTCCCTGTGCAGGAAAACCTTCACGTCCACCCCTGTTGCTCTGCATTTCAGATGGTTCTTCAAAATGCCTGTTTCTCACATGAACCTGTAAGTATATTGAATGTCGGCTTTGCCATCACCACCCTTCCTATCCCCTCATTCGGTACGGTACTTCCTCATGCTGGGATTCCAGAATTAAGCTTTTCTAGTTCTACCACAGTCTGCTTGTTTTCCTTCAGGTCCAGCCAAAGGTATGTCATACATACAGGCCGGTGCAGACACTAGTCTCAAGCAGGGATGCGGTGACCTGGTGTTTGGTCAGCCACCTGTTGCCTGGGACTGCTGGACACCCAAGAGTCAGGGTTATGACCAAGAAATCAGAGCAATTCATGAGGAAAGTAGGATTCGTCTCTTACTTAACCCATGGTTTGAAGTACGTGTGTGTCTGTTATGATCATGGGGGGGTTATACGTTCTAGAATTTGGAACTTTGATTATTTTTGTAAGTTTTATTTATGATCTCTTTCTTCACAGGATAATGTAGGTCTTAATAATTTCTTTCCCTTTACTACTTTCTCCTGCTTCTGTTTCCCCTCAAGGGGCTGGTGGCTGGTCTCCACTTGTGTCAGATAAATACCAGTGGCTGCAGGTCGACCTTGGAGAGAGAATGGAGGTAACAGCTGTGGCCACGCAGGGAGGGTACGGGAGCTCCGACTGGGTGAGCAGCTACGTCCTCATGTTCAGTGACAGCGGGAGGAACTGGAAGCCGTACCGGCGAGAAGAAAGCATCTCGGTATGTTCCTTCCTGAGAGCCGTCTCTTGGTATGATTGTGTCAGTCACTGCCTGTTGCTGCGGATCTGTCAGACTGAGCACAGAGACAGAGCCCGCCGAAGTACTTGAGCATGTTTTCAAGTGAATATAAGATGTGTGTGGCCCTGTATGATCTATGTGCTAAGTCAAACAGCCCTGTGCTGCAGTGAAACACTGAAAACATCTCCCCGTTGTTCCTGGACATAGTGTAAAATCGAAGGGGTGAGGTCATGTGCAGCCTAGTGTAGTTTCCCTCCCAGAGCCAGGGAGTCGGTGTCAGTTGTTCAGCCAAGTAAATTCATTCTTCCATGTCCTCCGGTTAAGAGAGATTTCTGAAGTCTCCAGACACTGACACACACGTCATGGGCAGTCTCCGTTTGGATGATGGCATGTTGAGGGACACATGTCTGGCTACAGCAGGAACCTGGGCTCTTGTGTGGCCCCTTGTCATTCATGGGGGGGTAGATCTCAGTGATTCTTTGGAGTCACAATGACTTAAACTCTCTTACACCAGGGACGTGCTTTCTGCTTCTGATTCCATACCCGTGCTCCTTCGAGAAGAATTAAATTTCACTCACCTGACCTTCTGAATATTAAAACATACGTAGTTTATCAGATATGCAGAGTTTTGAGTCTTCAGATCATAGGGTGCCCTGAGGGAGGAGCTCTGAAGATAGAGTGGGATAAGCATCTGCTGTGTTGCTGTTGGCCATTGGGGCAACAGGAGCAGGGCTGTGGCCTCAAGAAGATTTCTCAGGTAGAGAAAGAATTACTTTCTTCTTATTATTAAAAATATACTTGGGGCGTCTGGGTGGCTCAGTTGGTTGAGCTTCCCACTGTTGATTTTGGCTCAGGTTGTGATCTCAGGGTCCTGGGATCGAGCTCTCTGTTGGCTCCGTGCTCAGTGGAGGGTCTGCTTGAGATTCTCTCTTTCCATCTCCTTCTGCTCTCCCCTATTCCCTGTTCCCACACACTCTGTCTCATAAATAAATAAATTTTTTTAAAAAATGCGCTTTAGATGGTTGTCAGGGGCTAAAGGAAGGGAGGAATAGAGAATTACTGGAAGCTTGTGAAGTCCAGGTCACAGGCACATGTGTGTTTGTGGTTCAGGATATTTTTGAAACATGGCATCACCAGAAAAAAATCCCAAAATATTGAATTCAGATTTAAATGAACCATGGTTACTTGTTGTAAGTAGAAAAATCATGAGACTGGTACACGATTTTAGAATAAAGAGGTATAAGAACCGTGTCCAATCATAATAAGAACAAGTTGAATCAGAAATAAGGAAGTGCGTGTGTGTGAGGAAGTAGGCCCTCTGCTGAGTAGGCAGCTTGGCTGGAAGCCGAAGGGAAATTCACTGGACGCAGCCCCTGGGAGTTCAGTCACTAAGTCCATGCCAGTTTATTTCAGGTGTGGGTGCACACATTTACTATTCAGTTGATGACCCGATCGAACCAAGTCCCACCCTGAGCAGGCAGTTGCAGGGTCTGCAAGGTCAGACTGGGGTCTGGGCCAATGCCAGACTCACCAGGTCCAAGTGCGGCTCTGAGACCAGTTGGTTTATAGCAGAATGGGAGCAGCACTTGACAATTCCATTATTGGTCACTTCCTTGTACTCAGCCTTGTGGGGACATGGGTATCTCCTGCTTAACTGTACTGCTGATCACCTACAGTGTATCGATCACCATGGCAGCCCCCTCTACCCTTCTGTGTGGATGGCGCTTAACCATTGTGGATGGTGATTGGACTTTCTACATGTTTCTTCCCTTCCTGGGCTCTGAGGGCCATTAGGTCAGGGACTGATCTCCAGGGAGGCCCAGGCCTATTATGCTTTCTTGATAAAGGGCTGTTGGGTTGCATTAAGGGAAAGTTGCTGTTCTCAAATAGGCCTCAACCAGATGTGTTGTTAACGATATGGAAACCTTAACCACCCATGGGATGTGGCTTATGCAGTGGGAGGCTTTTGGTGCCAAATATGAGAGTGAGAAGTTTAACACTTCTTCCCCACAAAATTGTACAAGGATGATGCCTATTGAGTCTAAGGCGGTCTCCCACGTGCCCTTAAATGCAGGTCTCAGTAACAGCAGATTAATGCTGGATTCCATCCTGGAAAACTGTCCTTTTCCCTCCATCCTTCCCTCCTGCCCTCCCTCCCTTCCTACCTTCCTACCTTCTCTGTCAATGACAATCCTCCCCAACCTGAAAACCTTCACTCTGTACTGAAATTGCTTGGACACTCCGTGCATTCTCGCTCACTACTCTCTCACATCTCGCATACTACTCTCATGTCCTGCACACTACTCTCTCGTGTCTCACACACCACTCTCTCATGTTTTGCACACTATTCTCTTTCACTCCACTCATTCATCTCATGACTATTTCACATTGGCTCTGGAGTCAGGGTCTCTGGCTTGTTTCTCTATCTTTTGTACCTACTTCATTGAAAGTATGATTTTTTAAAGTTCCTTGAAAGAGCACAAAAATAAAAATTAAAAAAAATCCTTTTTGTGTTAAGCAAGAAAAGTGAACAATAAAAAAATTAAATTCTTACAGAAAAGTTTCTGCAGTAGCATAGTCATTGAATGGAAACGTCGTTGAGCTGAGTCTCAGGGAGGCGAAAGGCAGGGAAGCTCAGGGAATCTCCAGCAGAGTCTCCTGGAGATTCTTCCCCCGCTTAAAACTCAGGCAGTGGAGCTTCAGAGGATGTGGTAACAACAGTTGGTCTCAGATGGAGGGACCATCAACTCTATACTTTCTACAAGTTGCAGATACTGTAAATACACAGAATGCACAAGTGTGGTGTATACTTATGCATTCTGTATACGTACAGTATCTCTGCAAGTTGCAGAAATTGTGGCCGCCTACAGTTAGAACAGTTTTCTACCTTTGATGCAGAGTACATTTTGTAAATTTGTATAGACAAAGGCAGCAATGAAATAAATAATAATATTTTGCAAAAGAGGATGACAGATTTTTAGTATTTAAAAAAATGTTAATGTAGCTGGTCTTAAAACTCCCAGATGGTGAGAATTTCTGATTAGCAATCCTCAAATTTCCAGCCAGTACTGCAGGGCATCAGTTGAGAAGCTGGAGGTCCTCTAAATACATTCAGATTTATCACCCTGAGAGGGCTGCTGGTGTGTTCCAGGGGTCTGCTAGCTTGTTCTGTAAAAAGGCAGATGACAAATGTTTTTAGTGTTGTAGACCATACAGTCTCTGTTGTAGCTCCACCCTTGTGTGAAAGCAGCCACAGGCATTGTGTAAGTGAACAAGCGTGGCTGTGGGCTAATAAAACTTTATTTAGAAAAACATGCACCAGTTGCATTTGTCTCTGGGCTACAGGTTTCTTGATCCCTGGTTTAGACCATTTTGTATCTGTCTAAGGCATGAGGTAGGGATCTGTGCTCATGGATTTTTCCAGATGGCTGCCTAGTTGCTACAGTATCATTTACTGAGCAGTGTTATGCAGGGAACAGGATTAACATGGCAATCTGAAGGAGACCAGTGTTTTTCACATTTCTGTCATGAGGTCTTATGGGTGACTTACCTTCATAATGGGTCATCTTACTTAGGTAAAAATTAGTCTTTCCCCTTATTGTTTGTTCATCTCCAGATTAAGTTTTAAACTTCTACATCTGTATTATTTTAGAACTTGTGTCAGAGATAATCAATCTGGGATTTCCTTTACCTTTTTTTGTTTTTTTTGAAGTGATAAAATTGTTCTTTTTTATTTTTTTTTAATTTTTATTTCAATTTATTTATTTTCAGAAAAACAGTATTCATTATTTTTTCACCACACCCAGTGCTCCATGCAATCCGTGCCCTCTATAATACCCACCACCTGGTACCCCAACCTCCCACCCCCCTGCCACTTCAAACCCCTCAGATTGTTTTTCAGAGTCCATAGTTTCTCATGATTCACCTCCCCTTCCAATTTACCCCAACTCCCTTCTCCTCTCGAACACCCCTTGTCCTCCATGATATTTGTTATGCTCCACAAATAAGTGAAACCATATGATAATTGACTTTCTCTGCTTGACTTATTTCACTCAGCATAATCTCTTCCAGTCCCATCCATGTTGCTACAAAAGTTGGGTATTCATCCTTTCTGATGGAGGCATAATACTCCATAGTGTATATGGACCACATCTTCCTTATCCATTCGTCCGTTGAAGGGCATCTTGGTTCTTTCCATAGTTTGGCGACCGTGGCCATTGCTGCTATAAACATTGGGGTACAGATGGCCCTTCTTTTCACGACATCTGTATCCTTGGGGTAAATACCCAGGAGTGCAATTGCAGGGTCATAGGGAAGCTCTATTTTTAATTTCTTGAGGAATCTCCACACTGTTCTCCAAAGAGGCTGCACCAACTTGCATTCCCACCAACAGTGTAAGAGGGTTCCCCTTTCTCCACATCCTCTCCAACACATGTTGTTTCCTGTTTTGTTAATTTTGGCCATTCTAACTGGTGTAAGGTGATATCTCAATGTGGTTTTAATTTGAATCTCCCTGAAGGCTAATGATGATGAACATTTTTTCATATGTCTGATAGCCATTTGTATGTCTTGACGGGAGAAGTATCTGTTCATATCTTCTGCCCATTTTTTGATATGTTTGCCTGTTTCGTGTGTGTTGAGAATTTGAAGGGCTTTTTAAAAGCACTTATCCCATGTGACCTTAAAAGATGAACATGATGGGGCGCCTGTATGGCTCAGTGGATTAAAGCCTCTGCCTTCAGCTCAGATAATGATCCCAGGGTCCTGGGATCGAGCCCTGCATCAGGCTCCCTGCTCAGTAGGGAGCCTGCCTCCCTTCCTCTCTCTCTGTCTGCTTCTCTGCCCACTTGTGATCTCTGTCTCTCAAATAAATAAATAAAATCTTTTAAAAAAGATGAACTTATTAAGCCCTCCTTTCTAAATCTCTAAACTTACATTCTCAAGTTATGAAGTACATTCAGATAGAGAGGGAAATAATATAAGAGGCATAAAAATTAGAAATGAAGATAAATTATCATTGTATGTTCTTGGAGAACCATAGAAAATCTCCTGTGAAATAAAAAAATAATAAAATAACTCAGCGATGTATCTCTTCATGAAAGTCATTTCCAAAATTAATTAATTTTTCTTTGTGCCTATTATTACTATAAGTAATTAGTTAAATGATAAAGGAACCATGGACTTCATTTATAATAGAATCACAAACAAAATTGACAAGAAATGCTCCAAAAAAATACTTAAAACACCATAAAGGGCATCAAAGAAAAGTGATATTAATCCTTGTCCTTGGGTATCAAGACTTGATAGTGTAATGATGTATGATATACACTCATCCTTAACTAACCCTGAAATAAAATAAAATGAAGGCTGTCTTCCTTCCTCCCTTCCTCCCTCCCTTCCTTCCTTCCTTCCTTCCTTCCATATTTCTTTCTATTTTATTTATTTGACGGAGAGAGAGAGAGAGAAAGAGAGAGAGACAGTGACAGAGGGAACACAACAAGCAGGGGGATAGGGAGAGGGAGAAGCAGGCTTCCCATCGAGCAGGGAGCCCGATGCAGGCCTCGATCCCAGGACCCTGGGATCATGACCTGAGCTGAAGGCAGATGCTTAACCACTGAGGCACCCAGGTAACCCTAAAATGAGGTCTTTCTTTTATTTTAAAATGTTTGCATGCAGAAGTAGCCACAGCAATTGGTAAAAAGAATAGTATTAAAGGGAATTATTTCTATTAAGTTAGTAAAATGCCTTACAAAGCTTAAATGTAGCTATTTGAAACTATTTAATAATAATATTGTTTATATTAGTATATTAATGCAAAAATTAGTGAAGAAACATAATAGGGTTCGTTAATAAATATATTTACAGAATTAGCAAAAAATAAATGTGGCATTTCAAATTAGTGATGGAAAATGGATTATTCAATAGATGATAGTGGGACAACCTGGAAAAAAAAATAAAGTTGGATCCCTATTTTATACCTTAAATAGATACAATTTAAAATAAGACAGCCACAGAGAAAGGGATAGAAGCAATTAGAAAATGTTTTGTATGGCTTATTGGAAAGAGCATGCTAAGGAAAATGGGAAACCCAGATGCTACCAAAAAAAAAAAAAAATTGATAAATCGGATAAATTTAAAAATGATGTGGGGAAAAAAATTGCTGTGAGAACACACCAAACATAAATTGGGGAAAATTTAAATATATATGACAAAGAGCAAGTTTTCTTCATTTATAAAACATTCTTATAAATAAATGAGTATGATTTTAAAAATCATTTAAAAATGGGTAAAGAGGGACGTCTGGGTGGCTCAGTCATGAAGCATCTGCCTTCAGCTCATGTCATGATCTCAGGGTCCTGGGATCTAGTCCCAAATCAGGATCCTGCTCAGTAAGGAGCCTGCCTCTCCCTCTGCTCTAGCCCCTGCTTGTGTACATTATCTTTCTCTCTCAAATAAATAAATAAAATCTTTAAAAATATTAAAAACTGGGTAAAGATAGGGTCCCCTGGGTGGCTCAGTTGGTTAAGCATCTTCCTTCAGCTCAGGTCATGACCCCAGGGTCCTGGGATCCAGTCACACACAGGGCTCCTTGCTCCATGGGGAGCCTGCTTCTCCCTTTGCCTGCTCTGCCTGTTCTGCCTGTTGCTCTCCATGCTTTGTCTCTCTCTCTCTCTCTCTGGTAAATAAATAAACAAATAACTAATCTTGAAAAGAATTGGGTAAAGATAGAAATAGGCTGTAAACAAAATGAAACAGAGAGTTTTATAAATGCATGAAAAGTTGTTCACTCTCACAATCCCTTGGAGGGCAATTTCCATAAAATTAAGTAAAGGGGGTCCCAGACACCTGCCACGTATCTCTAAAGATGACAGTCCAGAAGGATCCTCACCTTAAGTCCCCTCAGTACACTGTCTACACACCGAGTAGAAACTCCACTCCTGGGACGAATACCACAGGGACACATGAGCAGCACAGAATACGCCTGTGAGGACAGTCGTCACATCCTCACAGTCACACTCCGGTTCTCTGCTGCTGATGAGTGCAGAAATAAAGCATGCTACAGTGCAGTATTGCATAGAATGCCTTTCTTTGAAAAGAGGGAAGTGAATCTATATATTGATAACAAGTTTTAGGAAATGCTGTTTTAAAATGAGGAGAAGTGATGCACACACTGTGCCCCCATCCGAAGTCCCGGAGATGAACATGCACATACGCATGCATGTGTGCACATGCAGTAATTCTGGAAAGACACCTCAAATTAGTAATAGCATTTCTCAATCTGTGGAAGGGGCTGGGGGCTAAAAATACACAATAATTGTTATTTTTAAACTACATGTATATATTGCTATTCAATTAAATACTGGTGTTGAAAGGATTTAAAAATACAAAAGTTAATTTCTATTGTGGAAAAAAGCACATAACATTCAATTTACTATTTTAATGGGTTTTAGGTGTTTAGTTAAGTATAATTCCTGGAGATAATTATATTAAGTTTATATATTAAGTATATTCATGTTGTTGAGCAACACATCTCTAGAAGTTTCTCATCTTGTAAAATGGAAGGAGGTCTGAACACACTGAACACCAAGTTCCCCTTCCTCCTCTCCCGAGCCCTCAGAAACCACATTTTCGTAACTGTGTCTAGGACTCTGACTGCTTCAGGTGCTTTGTGTAAGTGGAATCCTATAGCATGAGTCTAGCTGTGGCTGGCTTGCTTCACTCAGCATAAGGTCTTTGAGGTTCATCCACGTTACAATGCAGGACAGGTCTTTCCTTGTAATGGCTTCATAATATCCCATTGTTCTGATACACCATCTTTTCTTCATCTGTTGTGACGATCTGAATGTTTGTGTCCCACCTGAAGTCACTGCTCTAACCCAAACCCCCAATGGTGATGATGGTATTAGCAGGTGGGACCTTTGGGAGGTGCTTAGGTCATGGGAATGGAATCCTCTAGAAGCAGATGATGCCTTGTCAAAGAGGCTTGGACACATGTCTACCCCCTTCTACCCTGTGAGGATGCAGTGAACGTGTGTGGCCCAGAAAAGGGTCCTCACTGGTCATGTTGGCACACCATCCCCATACTTCCAGCCTCCAGAACTGTGAGTGGTAATTTTCTGTCGTTTAGAAGACACCCAGTCTATGGTGTTTTGCTCTACCAGCCTGAATGGAATGAGATATCCCTTCATCCATCAATGGCCCCTTGAGTAGCTTCTACCTCTTGGATAATATGAATAATACTGCATTGAACATGGGTGTGCACCTGTCTCTTGGAGATCCTGCTTTGAAGTTTTTTGGACATATCCCAGAAGTGTAATTGCTGGATATGGTGATTCAATTTAAGTTTTTGAGGAAGCTCCAAACTCTTTTCCTTGAGGGCTGCACCATTTTGCATTCCCACCAACAGTGCACAAGGGTTTTAATTTCTCATCTACACATTGTGTTTCTGTGGTTCTCTTACCCTTGAGCTTTGTAAGGACCCTGAGCAGCCCCACATGTCCTTGTTGGGTATGCCAGGAGCACAAGACCCTGGCTGTGGTTAATGGAGGCCATTCTCAGGGTGTATCAGAATAGCAACCCTGAGAGCTGAGGGGCAGCCTCCCCAGACCCAGTCCAGGTTTGCTTCTGCTCACTCTACATGGATCCCCCCAAGCTCTGTGCTCTTGTCCTCTAAAGCCATAGGGCCCTTTGCATCTCTGTGGTTCTCAAGAAGGCATGATGAGGTGACCCCATATTCACAAAGCCATGTCTTCTTTGTTGGGTGAACGGCTTCCAAAATGGTGTCATTCCTGGCTGTTTTCCTGGATGATTGTGACTTCCATGATGCCAGTCTCTCCCTGATGGCATTTGGAAACTTCCAGTTACTGACTTCTCTCTTCCATGGTGCTCTGTATTGGCCTTTCTCCCCAGATTACACCCTTGACATAAACTGTATAGATTCTAAGATCTACAGGCTAATGGCTACAAGGCATATCATATCATTTGTGCTGTTTTTATTACACATAAAAAATAAAAATATGCTGGCTACTTATTTGAGATTTTCAGCTGAAATGAGGATTTAGGCTTGAGTGTCCTTCTTGTAAATAGAATCTTAAGTCATCTCCACTGTGACTATATTCCTAATATAGGCTTTTTGATACTATAGTATAGTAAAAATATTCTACTATATAAATACTCTACTATAAATACTATTAGGTGATTTTCATCTTGCATGTAAAAGGGCAAGCTGACTCTGGAATTATGGTACAGAGGCCCTTGTGTATGGAGATGAGCATGTCTGTCTGTCTTGTTCCTGTCCACCAGCTGAGCTCCACACCCAAGACACCAGATCTCCTGCCATTCATAGTCACTGTGATGCTGTGCTGTGCTCAGAACTCTTTTTACTTTATTAAGGGCATAATCTTTTTTCTCATGCCCTTGAGGAGAAATCGGTTAAAACTATCAAAACAGTCCAGTTTTGAAAAAAGAGTCCAAGGTCAGACACCTTTTCCAGGAGGAGCGGTAGCAAGAAACAAGAAGGGTAGGCAGCGGATGTCCCTGAACTTTGCCTCGAGTCACATCTGTGACCAAGAGACAGAAGTTTAAACTCCTCCCTATTTGATGTGCTTTAGGCAAAAGCACTTTATTTGGATTTGATCCCGTCTTCTATTGTGTATTTTTTAATGGTCTTAATCATTCAAACCCGAGTGGCTTATTTTCCTTTCAGAGCTTTGATCACTGTAACAATTCAATAGCCTTCTTTCTTAAAAGAGAGTAGAAAATTATCAGGACCATGGAAAGAGACCCTTGGGGAGCTCAGTGCCTTCTGCAGCAAGAGCTTCATTATTGGAAGTTCCCACTGAAGTAAGATTCAGACCTAGCATGAGCTCCTATTTCCTGGGAGGAAACTTGAGGGTTAGCAGAAAAGTGTCTCGAAATGGAAGGCGAAGTTACTGTGGTAGTGATTTTTTCTGTATGCCCCCAAATAATAACAAGTGAAATGCTCAGTGCATTCATCACCTTGTCAAAGATTTTCTACCCTTAAATTAAATTAATCAATTATTAAGGAGGCACACAGTGATCTCCTTGCTCTCTTGGAAAACCTGCCTCTCAGACCCTCCTGGGCACCTTGAGGTAGGAAGGAATTAAGTCTATCCCTGTAAGATTTTCCTAGGTACTCTTACTAAGTACCTCAGGCTCAACACAACAGAAATTTATTCTTGCATGAGTCTGGAGGCTAGAAGTAAAAACTCAATCTGTTGTCAGGACCCTGCTCCCCCCAAAGTCTAGGGGAGAATCTTCCATGTCCTTCTAATACTTGATGTTGTTGGTGATTCTTGGGGCCCCTGGCTTGTAGATGAATCACTGCAACATCTGCATCTATCATCATGTGTCATCTTCCATGTGTCTTCTTGTTGTCTCGCCTCTGCTCTCATCTCTCTTGTTATAAACCACCCAGTCAGACTGGATTAGGGCCCATCCCAGTGACCTTAACTTGACTGTTGCAAAGACCAGATAGCAAATAAGGTCACATTCACAGGTCCCAGAGCTGGGATTCCAACACATCCCAACGTGACAATGGCCAGGAAAGACAAAGGCGGCTGTAGTAAAATGATAGTTATTGGACCGGAGGAGAGAGACTTTCTCATTTTGTCTGTTGTGAGCATTTTTTATAAGGCAGGAAGAACAATAATCTGGAATTGATAGAGAATTGAAGAAAAATGCTTTTGAAGAACGTGAGAAGATAAGCAAAGGGCACCCCAAGTGCAACATGTAGTGGGACCCAGAGAGGGAAGCCGGTGTGTGAGCCAAGGTGATGCCCGGGGGCTGGCGTCCAACATTTAGTGAGCGTTTACTATGAGCCAGGCATGGTTTCAAGCATCCCAGGTGCTTTATGTCATTTTGTCTTGTTCAGCTGGTGTCTTCATGTTGCAGAACGTATAACAATGGTCACTTTCAGTGCTACCCTTGAATAGTGTTAGAAATGATCAACATAGTCCTTTATTTTCCTTTTCGCTCTTGTTCTTGTTACCTGATTTGAGATCCATTCCCAGCACATGCAGAAGAAAGCCTTACAGAACAGGGGGAGGAGGCATGAGAGGAAGGCCATGCCCTTGGTGAGGTAGAAGCAGATCTGTGTCCCCCAAGGCTTGGGTTTTGCAAGTGAAGGTGCACCCAAGGACAGTGGTCAGGAGACGTCTGGGCACTTGCTGCCCTCGGGATCCTCTGTGGCATTCCAGAATGATGTCTTTTGGCTGCCGTCCCAGCCCTGCCTGGCTCAGTTCCTAGAGCTCTGCCATCTTGTTCAGAGTTCCCCCACAGTGCTTCTGCTAATGGTTTCTCTGGAGGGAGTGAGATGCAGAGCAGGCATGGCAGTTCCCTCCAGGTTTGAGTGCCAGAAAAGAGAGCTTCTCAGTGTTGGGAAAACCCATTGCCTACCTCATCCCAGGATGGGGACCTGCTCAGCATCTTAGGGCATCTTGGTTCAGGAAAATACAAGGCAATGAAGACAGCCATCCCAGAAGTCTCTGGTTTTCTGTGGCCCTGAGCTCAGTTCTCTCTGTCTTTCTGGCTTTCATATCCTTTCTCTCTGAAGCTGCTGTCTTAGGAGATCCTCCTTCCAGCCCTTATACCTCTTGTTCTCTGGATCACTCCAAACCTAGAGCCTGATCCTGAGGAACTACGGTGGGCCAAGCATGAATCAGAAGGATCAAGAGATTAGGAAAGGGGACATAGGGGAGAGACAGCTGGAAGTTCCAGACTCCATCACCACATGCAGAGCCTCAGATGCCTGCCAGTTGACTGACAGTCTCCCCGAAGCTCCCCAGGCAGAGGGCTGGACAGCACCCCAGAGCCAAGGCTTTCCATTCATCAATTCCATGTCATTTTCAACTCTCATTTTAAGTTTCTCCTTCACACTTTGTGGCTGAATGTGCTTCGGTTTTGCTTTCTGCTTCTTAATCCTGATGTTAGCATTGTAACTCCCAAACTATACTTTTTTTTTTTTATTAGACATTTTATGTTGTTTGTGGAAGACGGATTTTATTACCTCGATCCTGCTTAGCTTATCGGGCAGCCTAGTGGGATTATCGGGAGATGATCCCACTCCTGCTTTGCAGTCCCCAAGAAGCCTAACGGGGACAGGCTCACAGACAGCTTTCTGGGAGAGGCTGCTACCTGTTCTTGGGGCTGTGGTCAGTTTCAGTCAGCCCTGGCTGCTCAGCTGTATGCCCTGCCCCCATGCAAATCATAAGGGGGGGGGGGGAAGGGAAGTCTCTGCTTTTATCCTAATGGAGTCATGGAAAAAACTTCCTGTGTTTCACTGCTCTGTTTGGATTAATGAGTCAGATTCATTACCCTGAAGATAAAAGGTGTTGGTGGCAGCTACATCTAGGTTAAGAGACTGGGCATTCTGAGCGCCTGGGGGGCTTAGGTGGTGAAGCATCTGCCTTTAGCTCAGTAATGATTCTGGAGTCCTGGGATCGAGCCCCGCCTCAGGCTCCCTGCTCAGCGGAGAGGCTGCTTCTCACTGTCTCCTGTCCCGGCTCATGTGCTCTCTTATCAGTGTATGCATATGCATTCTCTCTCTCTCAAATAAATTAATAAAATATTAAAAAGAAAGAAAGAAAGAAAAAAGAACACCAGAGTGGGCATATTGGGGCCCTCACCATGTGGAGTTGGTGGTGGGTATATTCCCACTGTGTGAGAACAGGTGAGAAATTGTGCCAAGTGTCCTGACACTCTGTGACTCCAAACGAGGCATTATGGCAAGTGGGTCCCATGTCGCTGCCATGATGTTGGGGGTGGGCATTGTGGCTGATGCACAGGGTGACCAGGAGATCTGCACTGGGGGGCAGGGTTGAGTGGGGTTCCCCATCACCCCAGGGAGTGTATGTGCAGGAATTGGGTTTCTCACTGCATCACAAATCAGGCTTGGTCTCATTCACGTTAATGAAAGCGCACTTTTTGTTTAAATATTTCTTATTGTGGTAAAACAGACATAACATAGAAGTTAACTTTGTAACTATTTTTAAGTAGACGGATCAATGGCATTAGCATTTTCACATTGTCGTCTCTCCAGAATCCTTGCCATCTTCCCGAATGGAAACTCATTGCCCTCTAGCTACAAATTCCCCATCCCTCCCTTTCTCCAGACCCTGGCAACCGCCCTTCCACTTTCTGTCTCCATGAATTTGAGTCATTTGGGTACTTCATCTAAGTGGTGTTGTAGCATTTTTGTCCTTTCGTGACGGGCAGATCTCATGTAGCATAATGTCCTCCAGGTCCATCCATGCTGGGGTGTGTGTCTAATTCTAAACAATGTTCTACGGCATGTATATGACAGTTCTGCTCATCTCTTGAGGGATCCATGGACTTTTCCACCTTTTGGCTGTAGTGAATAAAGTTGCTGTGAATTTGGGTGAACAAATATCTCTTTGAGACCTTGCTTTCAGTTCATTTGGGTGTATACCAACAAGTGGAATTCCTGGACTCTGTGGTAATTCTATTTTTAAGTTTTTGAGGAACTGTCTGCTTTGCTGTGTTATATTCCCACCAGCACACCATGGCTCCAACTCATGCTCATCAACACATCTTATATTCCATTAAAAAATAGGCAGAGCGTGTGAGGTGGTGTCTCACTGTAGTTTTGATTTGCATTTCCCTGATGACTTCTGATGTTGTGCATCTTTTCATGTGCTCATCGGGCATTTGTATATTTTCTCTGGATAAATGTCTATTGAAGTACTTTGTGCATTTTAAGTCAAGGTGTTTGATTTTTTTTGTTGTTGGGATGTACAAAGTTCTTTATGTATTCTGGATATGAGCCCCTAATCAGATAGAGAATTTGCAGATATTTTCTGTCATTCATGTGTTGCCATTTCACTCTGATGATGGCATTTTTTGATACACAAAGGTATAAGTGTTGATGTATTTGAATTTATCTATTTTACCGTATGTTATCTGTGCTTTTAGTGTCCTAGCCAAGAAATCATCATCAAATTTAATGTGATAAAGCTTTTGTCCTGTTTTTCTTCCCTAAGAGTTTTTATAGCCCTAGGTCTTATGCT